>NC_072487.1:59749516-60055425 GCF_027574615.1 Eptesicus fuscus | reverse complement strand
ATGCTGTGGGGGGAGGGAAGAGTTGCTGGGGATTGCTGTTTGAATGACATGAAAAAATAAATGAAGCAAAGCGGTCCCAGCTCCGTGCGCCCCGGCGGTCTTCCCCACAAGCCTCGTGGGTGAGCGCTCCCTGCACGCTCTGCTCACGGTGAACAGTGAGGCGATCGTTGGTTGCAATCAGATCTACAAAATCTGTTTCCTACGCATTGTTGTTCTCAACATTTTTGGCAACCACTGGACCTCTGTGCCTCGCTACTCTCAGAGGTTCTGCGCTGCTCTGTCAAGGATCGGGAGTCAATGGACCGGGAAGGGAACATCCTGAGAAGTGGCCCGATAAGCATCTGAGTGCTGAGAACGGGTTTCAGGAGGATGGGGTGGGATTGCAGCGTGTCGGATTCTGAGCTCAGCAAGGCTAGCCAGCTGCGAAGGATGGATTGCTGTGTTCCCGCTGAGGACGCTGCTGGCATTTGGGGAGGGACAGTTCTTCCTTGTTTGGGACTGTCCCTAGAGTTACAGGATGTTTAGTTTCCCTCTTCTCTGCCCAGTCGTTAAAGGTAACCCCCCTATGGTTTTGACAAGCAAAAATGCACATATATATTTCCAATTGACCCCAGGGAACATAACTTCCCCGATTGAAAACCTTCTGGGTTAACATTAAAAAAATACTCCTGGCCGAAACCGGTTTGGCTCAGTGGATAGAGCGTCGGCCTGTGGACTCAAGGGTCCCAGGTTCGATTCCGGTCAAGGGCATGTGCCTTGGTTGCGGGCACATCCCCAGTGGGGGGTGTGCAGGAGGCAGCTGATCGATGTTTCTCTCTCATCGATGTTTCTGACTCTCTGTCCCTCTCTCTTCCTCTCTGTGGAAAATCAATAAAATATATTTTTCAAAAAAAAAAGAAAAAATACTCCTGGGCAGCTTGTGAGTAAATTGCCAGAGGACACCGAGGAAGGGTCTGGAGTATCCTTCTTCTGGGTCCCTGTGGATACGGAACCCACCCCGTCTCCCAGGAATCTGATGTGGTTGTGTTTGAAGACGGAACAGGAGGGCCATCCCTAATCTGTCACTCTCTCTTGTTGAAGACCCCATTGGTGGAGCCTCACTTGGGGGCCAGAACAGTTGGGCTTTGGGCCAATCTTCTAAACTCTCTAGGGTTCTGTATCCCCTAAAAGGGCAATGTGAAGAGAGTGCCTGGGGGAGATTCCAAAGCCCTGGTCACCCCTCGGATTCTGCTGCGGAGGGATCTCTTCCAGATCCACTTCCCTGCAGCCCTTCCTACCGGGGGGCTGCAGACTTTGCTTGCTGACAGGCATCTTGGAACCGAGAGAGGCCTCTGGAATACAGAAGAGGCAGCAGGGAGGGCATCTGGGGTCTGGGAACACAGAATGAACAGGATTGCTGAGAATTTTCCACAACAGAGAGGAGCCTTCTGCTTATTAACGAAAGCAGCAGGGAAGGGAGACGAAGGGGAGGACATAATTAAAAGAGGGATGGCGGCGAGACCGGGGTGGCTTCAATGCCAGGCGGGCCTCATTTGCCAGGTAGAAAGTTTAGCCTTTTGAGAAGCACCCTGGCTCCTGGCTACGTCTGGGACCGCTGCCCTCTGCAGGCCAGACGTGGATGGGCACCCGCCACCCAGCCAGCCCCTCCAGTCTCTTCCCTGGGTCATGTTGTGGGTCATCAGCCTGGATCTCTGTTCCCATGTTAAAGTGGACCATTTTCTCCCTTCCCTTTTATCACGATAACAAGTGCTCTGGATGATTTGGGGGGGTGTTTTGGATCATGCTTTAGAAAATGACTTTTACTGCTCAACGGAGAAGGAGGGTTCCCACAGCCTACGGTACCCCTTCCCGCCCTTGTCTGTGTGCGTGCAGACGTAGGTGTTACCCGCGGTTGCCGTCATTTCCAGCAGTGACAAAAATGGTTTCTGAACATTGCCGACCCCCCTCCCTGTCTTTCTGGCACCTTCCGTCTGTTCCCTTGTTCCCCCGGGAGAGGTGATTGTGGCCTGTCCTGGGCACTCTGTTGGGGGACCCTTTCAAGGCCGATGCCTTCCCCTTTCTTCCCGGGCAGCTTCCCGGCCCCGGCCTTTGTCCAGGGGAAATGTGATCGCCTGGGAAATGTCCCTCGCACCCCCGCCACCCCCCGCACTGCCCCCACCCCCCGGCTCCCAGTCAGCGTTCAGTTATAGCCTTTCCATTCACAGCCCCTTAGGTGGATGCCAGTAAAAGAGAAAGTGAATGAAGACCATTGAAATCCGAAGGTCATCGAATAATCACGTTTGGTGTTTTCTTTCTAGCCTCAGTATCATCCCAATATTCACCCCAGCCAGCCACGGTGGCACCCTCACTCTCCAAACGTAAGGTAAGTGCCTGAGCTCACAGAGCTGCCCCGACACAAGTTCTTTTCTCCGAAAAGTTCAGATTCTGCTGAGTCATGAGTTAAAGTTCTGCATCAGCAGTTGCTGTGAAGAGTGGCCTGTCACGGCCGAGATGAATCCTGACTGAGCAAAGCAGAGGCAGCCAGCGAGACTCTGGATTTGCTCACGTTATGCTTTATGACACCAAAATGAATCGGGCTGGGGTTTTTGTTGTTTTGTTTTTTTAAGTCATTCTAACCTCAGAAATTTTGGGTTTGGTTTTGTGTTAGAAATGTTACTTAAAATGTCTAAGTAACATTTCCCTGTCCTGAGAATTCATTTATAAAAATATGACCAAAGCGTGGAGATTTTTTGGACAGTTTTTTTTTTTTCCAGGGGTGGAGGGAGGGCTTCCTTTTTTGGGGCAACGGATCTTTTTTCTACACCTAGGGGTCAGTGAACTTTTTTCCATCAAGGGCCAGGTAGTCGGTATTTTCGGCTTTGTGGTCTCTGTCACAGCTGCTCAGCTTTGCCATGGTAGCCCAAAAGCAGCTGCCACCCGTGTGGAAGTGCCTGGGTGTGGCTGTGCGCCAATGAAACGTATTTACGATAATAATTGGCTGTGCTTGCTCCCCTTGGCCCTGACCCACCACGACCCTTCCTATAACCACACCGGCACCTGCCTTGTGTCTGTAGCCAGGCCCGAGAGCGTTTTCACGCCAGCTTTGTCAAGGCAGACGTTCCCTTTAAGGTCCGCTTTCCTGGGTGTTTCTGCTCAAGAAGCTCTTTTAGAAACAGAGCTGGTGAGGTCGGTGCGCATGGTTATTTCTTGGCGAGGCAGCCTTGCTCTGTGAGAAAGCGCCGAGGACGGAGTGATGGAACCAAGTCTGGTGGGAGCAGGGCAGACGGGGCACCTGGTTCTTGACAGTCCTGACCACGTTTTTGGGGGGGGGGGGGACCCTGTGGGACAACAGTGCGGTTTTAGCATAAACACTCGATACTTGTGTACCTTTCAAAGCAAGTCAAACTAGTGCAGTAATGATTCTCGATGTTTCTGGGTGGCCAAGGCAGTTTATTTTGCAGACATGAGAAACAGAAGAGATTTATAGGAACCGTATTTTTAATAACCCTGTTTGGACAGAATTTTAACACTCCTTGCTGCCGAGTGTATCACATTCGTTTCCTTCGGAGGCATGCCCTCGCCCAGCATTCCACAGGGCGATTCTGAGGAAGGCTGGTACCAAGCTCCTCTCCGTGGCCCGCCTGCCTGGGAGCTTGTGAACGCAGATTCGTGGGCCCCCACGCCTGCTGATCAGACTCTCTGGTGGTGGGGCCCAGCATTTTGTGTTTCATCAGGCCCTCCAGAGAGTTAGAGAGGCGCTCTCTGAGATACCTACCCCAGGAAAAGACAGCTCATGGTGCCAAAACTTTTGGCAAATGCTGCCTGAGACATTCACAGGGCACATTCCCATAACGGCCCGAGGCGTCCCCTAGCAAAGGCACCTGGCTTTCCCCAGACCAACCTTGCAGGGGTGAGGGCCCAGCCATAGACAGAGCTTCTCTCCCCTTTGGGGAGTTGGTAGGCGACCTGCAGTAGAAAATCCATCCATTTCCGCTTGTAAGCCATTCCCATTCCTGCCGTTCGTGGTTTACCCTGCCCCGTTCCCTTTGTGCTCATGTTGTCTCACTCTCTTCCGAGCTTCCTTCCCTCCCCCCCACTAACCATTCACTCTGCAAACGAAACAGGCCATCCTTTGAGGATGACAGGCCGCATTGGAAAGCGCCGGCCAGTGCAGATGACAGCCATCTCGATTATGTCCACAACCAGAACCAGAAGAACTTAGGAGGCGTGCAGAGTGTGGTGTGTCGCGATAAACTCATGACTGCGCTTTGAGGGACCGGCCATCTCGCTTCCATGCTCCATCCCAGTGGCATTCCATCCCATGAGAGGTGTCTTGGCGTCGCGTGGCTGCGTTTGTAAAGGTGTCTGAGGAATAGTTCTGAAAGGCGTTTTCCGTGTCCGTGTAAATACTGGAAAGTAATCCCCATAGCTAGTCCTAACGTACTGTTGACTGCAATCTCAATAAAATGAAGGTAGGTAAAGGCTCAGGAATCACGCTGATGTTCTGATTTTAAAATTGGAGTAAAAGTCTATGTGTATTGTATTGCTCTGTACCTGATACTGCTTTGTTATTTAATGAGTGGGACCAAATAAAACCAGGGAAACGTGGGAAGATAGCTCTGCAGAGAGTACCAGTAACATGGTGGGGATGGAGATGGCTGGGGCCCAGCCTCTGCCATTGTGTGATCTTAGACAAGCCATTGCCCCCTTCCGGGCCTCGTTTTCCTCATCAGAAAAGACTGGGTTGGACTAATTGATCGTCAAGGTCCTTTCCAACTCTAAAATTCCGCGATCCATTGAAATTTACTATTTCTAGGCTGAGGCTATAACATTCAGACGATCTCAGAGGAAAATGGCAACATCCCCTTCTCTAACAGAGGCCACCCCATCCAGAAGCTAAATGAAGTGTATGAACTGGGTAGATGTTCTATCATGCAGGGAGACTCTGAATTTCAGGTCCGAGGACAGTTTAGCCACTTGGAATTTTAGAGGTTTGACTAATTAATCATAAGCTGCATAGCATCCGTTTTGGTAGGATTTGCTGCTCGAGAACAAGAATAATTTTTTTAATGTCTTAATGATTGGTGCTGCTAACTTGCATGATTGCAGAAGACATGATTATGGATAGGTGCTGTCGGAATTTGCAGAACTTGAGGGTTGGGTGTTTACCCTAGACTTCACTCTTTTATAAAGCTACATGCAATCTGAGATGCATATGGCTTAAGATTTTAACGAAGTTGTGCCAAAGCATTCTGTAGATGAGGATAGGAGGGGTGTTGCACAGTCTTTTGGTAGAACCAGGAAATTAATTTGTTGTCTTTTAGGATAGAACTTGTACCAATATATTTATTTTCCCCCATTTCAAGCCACGAGTCAAACATCATTTCTCTCAATAGGTAGGCCTGAGATGTTTTTCCTTAGTATTTTTGTGAAGTCAGTTCCCGTGCCATTTTTATAGATGTCATCGTAAATTCGGCCCATTTCAAGCCTTTAACAACATGTCTTGACATCCCTTGAGAATTTTATTGCTGAAATCTGAAAAATTTTCTTTGGCTGCCACAAACACCTCTCCAGAAGGAGGGAATCGGCCGCGCACCCTGCACGGTGGGGTCTGTGTCGTAGAAACTCCCCCTAAGACATTTGTTTACAGGTATATTCCTGATGCTCCCCACGTCCTGATGCTCCGTGTCTGTGCTGCGTCCAAATAAATGTGTTCTGAAGCTTTTAATCTTATTGATACGTTTTTACAAATGTGTTTCCCAGGAATAAAGATTGTTCTTGCTCGTTTTTGACTCGACCTTCATTTTGTGCTGCGCAGAAGGACCATTGGTGGATGACGTAGGGGATGTGACCGTGCGTTCTCGGACGTCTGACGGAGCGTTCCGTCAGGTGGCACGGAGCAGCTCGTGCTAGCGTGATTGAGGCTGCCCTTGGGGGGAGTGGCTCTTAGAAGCAGTGGCGGAGGCATGTCTTCATCGGGAGCAGCTCTGGGGAAGGAGCCTGGATCTGGTCCCAGGTGGCGGGGGGGCGGGGGGGGGTGTCCTATCCCAGTCCTGTCGTGAGGGCGGGTGTGTGTCCTGGACACACAGGACAAGCTGCTGTTCCAGGCGAAATGACGTCCAGCCCTGTGTCTGCGGCCCCCTGGACACTGTGTACTGTCTAATGCATCTAATAAATACCTTGTGCTTCAAGCAGCGTGCGTGGGTTCAGTTGTCTGCAACCGAGAAAGTCTAACCAGTTTGCATTCTTCTGGCCTCCTCCTGGTTATATCACGTGGACACTGTTTATTCCTCAACTGCACATTGGATGGTGGTGGCGACCCACTCAGCTTCTGGGAACTCTGTGCCCTTGGCTTCTATGGGGTCTGATTCTCCGGCCCTGGGGCTTTTTCTTCAGTCTTTGTAACAGCTCCATCTCCTGTCATCCTCTGAACTATTGCTCTTTCCCAGGAGTCCCTCCTCTGCCCACTGCTCTCCTCACTGTCACGTCTACCTGGGTCTTCTCATCCCCTCGTGACTTTATGGTGCTGCCAACACTGAAACGGTTATCTCTCTCTCAGACTAGACTGACATTTCAACTTGTATATTCCAAGCACAGCGCAAACTCCACCTGCCAAAAATTAACATTTCTCCTCTCTCACCAAAAGGGGAAAAAACCATTTACCCCAATTCTCTCTTTTTTTACCCAAGGTAAGAACTTATATATCATTGGCATCTCCTCTTCCTGTCGCCACGCGTATCCAGGCAGCCCCCAGATCTGCTCAGCTCCCCCTCCTCGGTATTTTGTTCAGCCGCCCTCTCTCCTTGCCGCTGACCTTGATCTTTTCTCTGGCTGCGAAGTGCTCTTCCTGATCTCCCTGACTCTGATCTCTCCTGACAAGCGATCTGAAACACCATCTGATGGTGTCATTTCATTGCTTGACATCTGCCAGGGTTCTCCATCACCCACGGGATGAAGCCCAAGGCCGTCTCTGTGGAATCCCCCTGCTCTCTGCTCTAGCTAGCATAGCTCCCATCCCTCACCCTCCTGTTTAAGCTCCTGCAGCTCCACACTGCATGTAGTTCCTGACATTCAGCATACCCTGCTGTCACTCCCATCTGTGCCTTTGCAAACACTGTTCCTTCTGCCGAGAATGCTGTCACTCCCCTCCCCTTTGCCCAACTCCTGCTCATCACTCCCGTTTCCACTCAGCCTCGGTCTCCCAGGGATCCTGACTGTTCCCAGCTCTGCAAACTGTGCTCCATTCCACTGCCCCCACCCCATACATAGCAGCGGTGCACTTTGTGTTGACACTGCCTCTGCGTCTCCTCCTGGAGCCTGTACGCTCTTAAGTCTGACGTTGTGCCACCTCCACCTTAGTTCCCCAGTGCCTGATGGGTAACAGGTGCTCAATGAATGTCTGTTCGACAAATTAATGATCCCACACTCACTCTAAAGGAAACATCGAAGCAGCGAACAGATAGTTCATATGTCATCTCTGAGCTGGTCCAAAGGTATCTGAACAGCCGTATCCAGTGTGGGGCATCACATTTTGAGTAGGGCATTGACCACCGCGCATGTTCTGGCTTCAGCTTCATCATCTGAATATCATTCGCTGTGTCTGTGGTGTTCTCCTTAGAGGCATTGATGTAATGTTGAGTGTCACTGCCTGGCAGAGAACAGTCCAGCTTCAGTATACTGGAATCCCAGGTAGAGTGACATGGACCTATGGTAATATACAGGCGCTGACAACCACACGTGTGCTTTGCACTCTACATACGTCACTTCACTTGATCCCCTGACCACTCTGAGGTCGGTGATGTCCTTTTCACACACGGGAAGCTCCGGCTTAGAGTTTAACCAAGCAGCTTGCGCATGGTCCCATAGTCAGTCGGTGGTAAGTCAGATTTCTGACTCCAAAGCCTGTGTCCTCTACCTCTGCTCTGACGCCTCTGACAGCTAATCATCCTGCCATTTGGGACCCCATCGATTCCCATCTCCATGAGACTCTTAGACGAGTTCACTACACTCACGACCACCAGAAGTCTCATCCATACCCCTTGTATGCCACTGGGCTAGTAACTTTGTCCATCACCTTTGCCAAGGAGCTAATAACCCCATGACTCCCCTCTTCCTGTATCCCCCACCCAGATATCTAGGAACCGTTCATACCTCCCCAACTCTCCCAGCAACCTGGTAGCCCTGCCCATGCAGGCATTCATTCAACTACAGTCTCCTTTCACAGGAGCAGAGGTTGAGCATTATTTTCTTAATGAACTACTCATTTCAGACGATCCACTGCTTCCTTCTGGAGAGCTCACAAACTAGTCATTTCTTCTGGAGTATTACCCATCACCAAAACCAAGCTCAGTATTCCACAACGGAATTCGCTTTTTGCATTTTAGAAACTCAGGTACTTACTGGTCTTGCATCACCATTATTTCTCTGAGATCCCTCAGAATATCGTAACAGTGAACTGACAGTGTCATCAAATGGATGTAATTCATATGGACTGGAAGTCTTGAAGTCATACCAGGTAATTAGCTTGGCCTTCAAAACTCTCTTGCCTGTTTCGTCTCGTGGTCTACCATTTCCACTGAAAATGATTTTCATTAAAGTGAAGACGAAGGAATAAGGACATTGCAGGAGTCCTTCGTTTTTCTTGCCTGTTAATATCACACCATCTTTCCAGGTCAATGAGTCCAGCCTCCAGGGTCCTGCTCTGAACACAGCTAATAGATCGTTTTTGTTGCCCTTGACTTTCCAGCTTTTAAAGGGCCCTTTAAGATCTGAGCTCATCAGAGAACTCCCTGAGCAGCTGTATTGATCCCTTTGGATCAATATTTCCCAAACTTAGCTCTGACTTAATTGCCCGAATCTTCCAAAATTAACCAGGTGAATACCTTAAATAGGCCTAGGATGATTCGGCTTCTGCCATTTTGTTACAGAAGGCAACAGACAAATGCCAAGACAAGGCACAAGGGGGAAGAGATAGAGAAAAAGCAAACGGCTGCTCACGGCAGGAGAGACCCTTTGTACAGGAAAGGTGGCACATTTTAAGCATCCCCACGGGTATCTCAGAGGTGAAACAAATATGAAATTGGCATTCAGCTGAGCCTCAGCAAAAGAAGAAATCCTCAGTAATTCTGCAAATAGGTCCTATTTCCCCCCAGACTGGGGAACCAACAAATGGTTTGGACAGCTTACTAAAAATGGAGTGGTCGGGGTGAGACCTAAGAACCTCCACTGTAACAGTCATCCCAGGAGAGGCAGGTGGGCAGGTGCAGGGCCTCACTTTGGAAAAGCAGTTTCCTATCTGGTTAGGTTTGCCCTTGTTTAATGGCTCAACTTTTAACTAAGTAGAGGCCACCTTTTTTTTTTTTTTTTAAGTAGCATGATGTTTAAAAGTAAATGGATGGCCATCACAGTTCTCAGATGTTTGTGGCGGATTGAAATGAGAGATGTGATACTGAGTCTCATCCCAGGAATGGAGTTAATGTTGAATCCTGAGATGGCTTTGCATTTCTGAGGCAAATTAGGTTGGCTTCCACTTTTCATCATTTTCCTACAAAAGGCATGAAGATTCCTGCTGCAGTCCCCCTTTCCCCTCTTCCCTTCACATGCTGCAACCATCCGGACTACATCAAGCTTTCTGCCCTAATCCCTGACCAAGTCTTCTATTTTCCTGCCACATCACACTTTTGAAAAGAGACAAACTTACATTTGGATTATTGTTTTTAAGAAGGTAGGAAAGTTCATGTATATCATTATCAGTTTTGAAATATAGGCCACATAGGACAATCAATAGGACATGAAAGCATATTTTTTCATTTAAATTATAATTTTTGTATAAAAGGTAAGATTCAGCCGAAACCGGTTTGGCTCAGTGGATAGAGCGTCGGCCTGCGGACTCAAGGGTCCCAGGTTCGATTCCGGTCAAGGGCATGTACTTTGGTTGCGGGCACATCCCCAGTAGGGGGTGTGCAGGAGGCAGCTGATCGATGTTTCTCTCCCATCGATGTTTCTAGCTCTCTATACCTCTCTCTTCCTCTCTGTAAAAAAAATCAATAAAAAATATTTTAAAAAAATAAAAGGTAAGATTCATCTGGGGTGGTTCTGAATAAAATAAAATTTTAAAAAAGTAAATGGGCATCTTTGCCAGCAGCTGGATCTTTCTGCTCAGTATGGTTTTGCACATCTCCAGGTTCACGGTGAAGCAGAAGAATGTGAGAATTCTAGTGGTTCTCTTATGCCTTTAACTTCATTATGACCTCCCTCCCCCGAGTCTACCTAACTGTGTCTGTGTCACTGTTTTCTCTCCTCCGGATGCAAGGGGCTAGGGACCTCCCAAACGATGGAGAAGGTTGTGCATGCGCACACCCCAGTCTAACAACCCAGGGCAGGATTCAGGCCCATGTGAGGAAACAGGTGGAAGTTTGCAGAAGCAAAATAACAGGACATTGCGAGCAGATGAGCGGACTGTGGACTCTGGTGTGGAGGTCTGCTTTTGTTCTCTGACAAGTGAAGTATGGACCCTTGGGCATCTCACGTGGTTTGAATCCCAACTGTGCACTCACTTGGCCCAGTTTCTTCTTCCCCTCCTTTTCCTCATCTAAAAGGGAATTTAGCTCAGCTGGCTTGACTCAGTGATTGAGCATCAACCTATGAACCCGGAGGTCACAGTTCAAATCCTCGTCAGAGCACATGCCCAGGTTATGGGCTAGATCCCCAGTGTGAGGTGTGCAGGAGGCGGCTGATCAATGATTCTCACCATGGATGTTTCTATCTCTCTCTCACTCTCCATTCCTTTCTGAAATCAATAAAAATATGTTCAAAAATAAATGGGAATTTAACAATATCTGTTTAGGAGAATTCAATGACATGTGCATGTGTGGTGCTTTGCACAGTGGTTGATACTACCTGTTAGCAATTTTTAGTGGGTTGTGTTTTTTGTGTGTGTGTGTTTTTGTTTTGTTTTTTAGATTTAAGGCCTTAGCAGTCCATGTGGTAAGAAATAGGGCAAGGAGACTCAAAGTAGCTCAAGGAATGGTATCTCCCCTGGGTGGATAGGTTGCGATGTACAGTCTAATTTTAGCAATGGACGGGGGTGCTTGGTTCCAAAGGAAAGAGATGGAAGAAGGTTAACACAATACATAAAAACATGTCTATGAAACGCTAACAAGCTCAGAGCAGAAACACCATGGGGGTCTTTTGAGAGGGGATTAAAAGCAATGGAAGTGGTATTTCCGTCTGAGAATTCAAGGCAGGATGCGGACAGCGCTTTCCCACCTGCACATGGCAGGATCGGCGGGGCGGCGGGATCGGGGGGCGGGGAGGGCGGCGGCGGGAGGCCCTGGTGAGACCACTGAGAATCGGTTCTGCGGGTACAATTGGGACTCAGAAGTTTGGGGAATTGAAACCAAGCGTCCGCTCGGTTCCCAACCTGCCCCGACTTGGGACTTCACCTTATACAAAGCGGAGGAACCGGTTAGCTATTTGGAGACTACGTAGAAAGTACTAATGGGAACTGCTGTGCTTTTAAACTATTTTTAGTAGTTAATACAGACAGTGGTAAAAAGTCAAGCAAAGACAGCTGAAAGTTACTTTTCCTCTCCACCCTCTTATTCCCTGGTTCCCTAGTTCTTCCCAGAGGCAGCCTTTCTTCTTGTCAATCTAGAGCAATTCTGGGTAGAAAGCACATGTGTTTATTTAACCAATCAATATTGATGGGCATCTAGGCTGCCTCGAGTCTCTAAAATTATGATTTTGCTGCCATCCCTGTACATTCTGTTTTATGCACTTGAACAAATCTATCTGTAGACTAAATTCCCTACAGATAGAGACTCGGGTCAAAAGGTTTGTGCATATTTAACTTGGATATTGTCTAATGAAATTTTCCTCCAAAGATATCCTCCCTGATTATGCCGCCCCCACCCCAGCAATTTGACAGGGAGGGCTTCTGGGACCCCGCAGCAAGCAAGCTCCCAGCCTTAGCTGACTTTCTGAACCTTCGTTAGTCTGATGGGTGAAAACCACAATGTCTGTGTTAATCGCATTTCTCTATGGCAAGGTTGTGCACCCCCTTCCTCTTTCCAAAGGCCATTGGTTGCTTGTTTTCTCTGAACTGTCTAGAACCCCTATCCTTGAGTCCTGCTCTTTCATAAAGATCGGGCTGATGAAGTGGAATTAATGATGTCATCTAAGCCTTTTTAACAGTGAAAAAAGGGAAGGCTGGGAAAAGTTGATATTCACCAGACATTTTTCTTTTTTATTTCAGAGAGGAACGGAGAGGGAGAGAGATATAGAAACATCAATGATGAGCCCTGGCTGGTTTTGCTCAGTGGATAGAGCATCGGCCTGCGGACTGAAGGGTCCCAGGTTCAATTCCAGCCAAGGGCACATGTCTGGGTTGTGGGCTTGATCCCCAGTAGGGGGTGTGCAGGAGGCAGCCAATAAAAGATGCTCTCTCTCTTCTCCCTCTCCCTCTCCCTTCCTCTCTGAAATAAAAAGAAAAAGAAAAGAAACATCAGTGATGGGAGAGAATCATTGATTGGCTGCCTCCTGCATGCCCCTTACTGGGGACCACACCTGCAACCTAGGCATGTGCCCTTGACCGGAATTGAACCCAGGACCCTTCAGTCTGCAGGCCAACATTCTATCCACTGAGCCAAACCAGCTAGGGCTACCAGACGTTTTTCAAAAGCAGCTTTCCGGAAGTTTAGGTAACCATCAGTGGGTTACCAGGCCATGGAGATAGAATGTGGGCAGCATCAAGACAGCCAGGATGAAGGAATTGATTTCTAACATCCGTGATTCCTTTTCTTTTGGGAGCTCAGACTTCTTAAATACCCACCTCGACATTGTGAATTTCCCTGGTGCATTTGACCAGGGAAGGACGAGTTTACTTTTAGGTACAATTAAAATTCTAATGTATCGGATATAAAAGCACAGCCACATCCCAAGACTCAGCAGTGGCATTATTGGAGGAAAGGCTGCAGAAGTTAAAACACCAGAAGGGCTGTCGTCTCGACAATCCACTAAAAAGAGGGTTAGGATAATTAGAGGAACATCCCGTAGGCATGTTGTAAGAAACCCGCAGAAACCTACCTAATCATCCCCAACTGAATGGGAATGGCTTCAGCATCCACTTTCTGCAGCTGAGACCTCCGGAGCAAGAGGTGTTGCTGTGCCTACGGCTCCACCAGCATCACCCGGGGCTGCATAATGGACCTTGTACCTATATTAAAGGCAATTAAACAAGCCCTTAAAATACGGCTTCAGAGGCTTGCAGGATGTTATAATAGAAGCTTCTGAAAAACCTACCAGAATTGGGGAGCAGAGAGGGAGCCTTTAAGGAGATTTTTAAGCATTCATGAAAACCAAAATAGATTATCCCTCTGGCTCACCTCAAAAACACGAACCCAGCGTTCAGCCCCCGCCCCGGCTCATACTGGTATCTTGTGCCATTAGAATGTCTAAAACCTGCCCTTAACAGAGCATACGATTTATGCATTGAACCTGAGCATCTTTCTGGAATGAATGATACTTGCACTCATTTGGGTGAGTTAGGTCGTGTCTGCAGGGTGGAAGAAGAACACTCTCATCTCGTGCCCGAGTCTGCCATAGCTCTTTCAAAATGCAAGGGATGATAAAGGACTGGCTCTGGAAACATTATTTTACACACTAGCAGCTGCACTTGATGGAAATGATTACTTTTTCTCCCTGTTCCTTGAGGCCTCATATGATACCGTGTGGGGATGCATTTAAAGCAGTGGCTAGGGGCAAGTTAATGCTGTTAACTTGGAAAAAATATCTTCATTTAAGGCACAGAGTGGGCACTGGGATGCAAAAACAAGAACCCCTCCCCCCAAAAAAAATCTGTAATAAATCAAGAAGGGAAAGCACCGTTAGATTGATTGGAAGTGAATGCCGTAAAGGAAAACAACTATATCTGTGTCCGTATTTTTTTCAAGGCAGAAAACAGAGTGAATAAAATCTTAGTCATAAGCCTCAGGGCAAAAAGGAGCTCATAAAATATTTATTCTTTGGACTCGGATGCTGAAATGGATCTGGAATGGTGAAAACCCTAGATCTCACCACGAACTTGGAGAGCCCTTCCTCGTGGCTTCTCGGTGCCTCGTGCACAACTAGGAAGCCCCTGTGGAAAGAGCAAGAATGTTATCAAGGTAAAATGGATTTTCCAGCAGCAAGTGTTCAAGGCCTGTTAGCTGATGACGGCCATTCATCGAAACCATTGGATAGCAGTTTCGCCAAAGGAAAACTCCGGACTCCGAGATGGAGGTGCACATCCTGTCTGGCTCACGCAGGACACTCAGTCACCACGGGACCATAAAGGCTCTCGTTGCTCCTTAAGATGTGGAACATTTTACTCTGCAGTTTTGCAAAGACTAGAATGTAACGGGAAGGAAACCTGGGGGGTTGGTGAGCAAGGTGAAGCGTTTGCGAGTAGACACTTGATAAATTAGCCAGGGAGGATTAAAATTGAATGCATGAGGACATTCATTCAGTAAATGTGTACTCTGCATCTGCACTGTGCCAGTACCGTAACCGGACCAGGAATCGACACTGAGAAGAGGCTGTCTTTGGCTCCAAGTAGCTGACTAATCAAAAGAAGAGTTCCCAGCCTGTAAGGATTCAGACATCACCTGTGTCAACACTAGACTTAGTGCCAAGTTGCGTGATAGGAAAATGTCTTCAAAGAAGTACAAATTGGAAAAATTCTCTTTTGCCAATTAGTAGTCTATATCAAGACATCTAAACCATGCCCTAAAAATGTAATTTTGACCTTTTCAGACAGGAGAAAAAAAATGAGGTAGGGCATCTTTCCTCTCTAGTTGCTCTTTAAAATAAAAATAAATAGAACCACTAAGTTGCTGTAAGAAATCATCCCTAATTAATAGACCTAACATTTGTAATGTGTCATATTTCTAAGATGCTTACACAATTTTCTTCTCAAACGCATTATGGAAAAAGTACAGTTTCCAAATATACTTTCTACTTACTGCCGCTGAATTTAATAAGAGCTTGTAGCAATATGTTGGTCTAATGGCCCATTCTGTTTAGTCTCCACTAAATAAAAATTGAAGTAAGTGACAGGTGTCCTGGAAACCATAACAAGCAAATGCACCTTGCCCTCGCTCTCAGCGGGACACGGCAAAGATCAAATTATTTCATTGAGCTGTAGTTCCTGGCATATAAATGCTTAATAAATGTTAGTCCAAATATGCAGTGTCTGGGGCCCAGATAAGTGAAATGAGTCACCTCAGGTCACATAGCTAAGTGGCAGTAAAACCAAAGCTAAGTGCCAGCCAGAGTTCTTGTCACGTCATGATACTGCTGCTTTTGTCCATGTGGCAGTACCGTGCCTCTGAGCACTTGAGAGAGCACAGGCCTCTGCAGTCAGGTTTCTTGGGTTCAAATCCCAGATCTGCCATTTACCAGCTGTGTGACTTTAGGAAAGTCAACTAGTCTCTCTTCCTTTAAAAAAAAATATCACCTGAGAATATGTTTATTGATTTTTTAGAGAGAGGAAGAGGGAGAGAGAAAGAGAGAAAGAAGGGGGGGGAGGGGGGGCAGGGATTGACCCTGCAACCTAGCTATGCACCCTGACTGGGGATCAGACCTGCAACCTTTTGGTGCAGGGGATGATGCTCCAACCAACTGAGCCACCCAGCCAGGGATCTCCTTCCTTTCTGTTATCTGTAAAATAAAGAAAACAATACCTGTCCCTTCTTCAAATGATTGTTGGGAGGTTAAATGCATTAATAGGTGGCACAGTGCTGGGCACTCAAAAAAGCTGAGCGTTGGGGCTTTTTCTCTGTGAGTGTTTGGAGAGCATGGTTACTGCGCTAGTGTTCCGTCGGGAGGGGACGGGTTGGTGCTGGCTGACACCACCTGCTGCAAAAACACGGTGTTTGCGCAGATTCTGCTGGGAGTCCCCGTTGGAGAGCCACAGTTCCAGGCGAATGGGCTGCAGTGTGGGCGAGGGGCGGTGCTGCCGCGCGCTTTCTCGCCCTTGGCACACAGAACATGACGTATTTGTGTAGCACCCGGGTAAGCAGGCGAGGCTGCTTGAGGCTCCAGGCTCCCTGGTTCTGTCCACTTGCCTGGGGACCGAAAGAATAAATGGTTCCACCCGCCTGCCACCCTTCTGAGGCCCGTCCATGGGGAGCAGCTCTACTGAGAACTCTGTCAGCGTCTCCCTGATGCTTTAGTTCTGCGGAGGCGTACGGAGTTGTCCCTACTTTGGGCTCAAAGTAACGAGGAGCCGGTTTGCCCCCAGCGGGCTCCTCTGGAAGGTGTTGGGAGCACGTGTGCTGCTGTGTGGGCTGTTCCTGCCTCCCGGCCCCCTGCTATGAAGCTGGCAGGTGCCGTGGGCAGGCAAAGGGTCACCCTGCACACAGTGAGTGTGCAGTAAACAATCCCAAGGAGATGCCAGCAATCGCCACACCAACTTCATGTTCCCAGGGAGAAAACTGAAGCTCAGAGCGACTGTCCCCGGCTCCTCCCAAGGCTGGGGTAGAACTAAGATTTCAACAACAACTCTGTGTGCTTTTTGCTGCCTGCTTTGTTGCCTCGATGGGGAGGGTGGATATCATTGGAGAAGTGAGGCTGGTCGGTGACTCCCCCCCACCCAGATGCCAAAGTCACCCCCTCTTCCACATTCTTCCACGCATGCACACGATGTGAGACTGTCCTGAGCAAGGCCTCCAGGAGGCAGCCAGGGTGGATCAGAGAGAGGAGAGGCGAGGAGGGCTGTTAGGAATCTGTGTTTGAGGCAGTCTGAGTGGGAGATGACATGGGCTTCCATCAGGCAATATTGGTAAGAAGCGAGAGGAACCATTGGAATTAAAAGATGTCACAGCAGGAACATTAACAGGTGCTTTCTGCACGGTGAGGCTGATGGGGAGGAAGGGAGAGGGACTCCAAGACTTCTAGTTTGTCATTAGGATTGTGTGATGCGACAGTTGACAATCTGTTTTTTGTCACTGCCTGTCATTTCTTCCTTCCTGTTTAGAGAATATCTTTTTTAACAGAAATTATCTCATTTCAAAGTTAAGAATTTTGTTAAGGTTGAAGGTCTCCGATGCATACAAATTCCCACTTTCTGCTTTTCCTTGGAGAGCACCGTTGCCCTGCTGTCCTGTTCTACATGACCCTGTGGATCTGTTTGCTGACCTGCTTTCTCTTGTTTTTTCTCTCATGCTTTGAGAACTTCTTTTAAAGTACGCACAGGAACGTCAAGGCATTTTGCTTCTCTAAATACTGACTTTGACACCCTCCACAGCTACCCGCTCCCTTCCCCAGGGCTCAGCAGCTCGGACCGGCTACCCTTCGGCATCGAGGAGAACGGGGGCACGCCGTTCACTACCAAAGCTTCGGGGCGGCACCACCACCACCACCACCACCAGCACCAGCACCAGCACCAGCACCACCCAAACTATGGCCTCTCGCTGACCCTGGAGAACAAGGAGGGGCCTCTGAGGTCCCCAAACTCCAGCAGTAAATCCCTTACAAGTGAGTAGGGGTCGGGGACTGAGGTGGGGAGGTGGGAAGGGAGCTACAGGGCGTGGCTGGCTTCCACACATCCTCAAAACAGACCCCGCAGGTGCAGCGTGGAACTGGTAACGTCAGCGCTGGGTTACCGGGTCTGGGCCTGGAGCAATTAGGTAGGAGCCACGTAGGGGGTATGAAACCATACTCCCAGGAAGCTGATTTCATTACAAGGTAACAATCCTCTCTCCCCCTGCTCATTCCTCAGCCCAGTGGTCGGCAAACTCATTAGTCAACAGAGCCAAATATCAACAGTACAACGGTTGAAATTTCTTTTGAGAGCCAAATTTTTTAAACTTAAACTTCTTCGAACGCCACTTCTTCAAAATAGATTCGCCCAGGCCGTGGTATTTTGTGGAAGAGCCACACTCCAGGGGCCAAAGAGCTGCATGTGGCTCGCGAACCGCAGATTGCCGACCACTGCCTTAGCCAATCTTTGTTTTCGCACTGGCTCAAAGCAACGGAAAGAGAAAGAGGGGAGTGAGGCAGCTAGAATCTCTGCTTTCCTAATTTCAGGAAAACACATTCTAGCCCCTTTCTGACATCTCTCTTCTGAGAGCACAGTGACCTCAGGCCCCGGGGAGAGAAGTTATGGAAATGGAGAGTAAGCCATTAGGAACATTTTTAGCAATTTAACAGTGATTTTATTATCTGTTAAAGCTTTAAAAACGTGGGCTTGGATTCTGTATGTCTATTGTTTTATTTTTCTAGAATTCACTTTTATTACGTTTTATCTAAGAATTGGTCTGTGACATCCAGGGGGGAAGAACTGATTCTTTATCATATACGGTTGGAAAAAGCACTGAGGTAGAGGCAAGAGGCAAGAGGCAAGAGGCGGCAATTCCCAGGCTCACTATTGAGCCAGATCTCCTCTTGGATCCCCAATTTTCTCACCTGTGAAATGGGGTAGAGGGTGTCTACATGGATGGCCAAGGGACCTTCCAGCCCTGACATTTTGGGAGTCTGTGAGCTGGTGAAAAGAAAGAGCCATTGCGCCTTCACTCGTTGACCACAGGGAACAATTCCGGGGTGGCTAAGCCGGGAATGGGAACTCGTCATTCCCTTGGTGTTGAAGAATCAGAACTCTCTCCCATCATCACTATCCACATTGCCCTAGGCACGTGGTCGGCAAACTGTGGCTTTCAAGCCACATGCGGCTCTTTGGCCCCTTGAGTGTGGCTCTTCCACAAAATACCACGGCCTGGGCGAGTCTATTTTGAAGAAGTGGCGTTAGAAGAAGTTTAAGTTTAAAAAATTTGACTCTCAAAAGAAATTTCAATCGTTGTACTGTTGATATTTCACTCTGTTGACTAATGAGTTTGCCGACCACTGCCCTAGGGCTAGGCCAGTGGTTCTCAATCTTTCTAATGCCGAGACCCTTTCTAATGCCGAGACCCTTTCTAATGTGGTGACCCCCAACCATAAAATTATTTTCGTTGCTACTTCATAACTATAATTTTGCTACTGTTATGAACTGTAATGTAAATATCTGTGTTTTCCGATGGTCTTAGGCGACCCTGCTAGCGGTTCTCAACCTGTGGTCGTGACCCACAGGTTGAGAACCGCTGCTGTAGAGCCTAAGACCATCGGAAAACACAGATATTTACATTACGATTCATTCACAGTAGCAAAATTACAGTTATTTTGCTACTGTTATGAATTACAGCCCCTTAAAGAGCGCCTCCTCTAGTGCGCTCTCCAGGTTGCAGCTGCCAAAGTGGGAGCTCTCACCAGGTAGCCCTGACCAAATGCCTAAGACCGTCCATGGTTCCTCCCTGTCCTGCAGTAAAGCCCATACTTCTAAGCATGGCCACGCACAGACCTTCACAGCCTGGCCCTGCCGAGGTCTCCAGCCTTCCCTCCACTCACTATGCTCTAGCCACTACTCTGCTCTCACCACGCATTGTGCTGTTTCCCAGCTCAGGTCTTTGCACCTGCTTTCCTCTGCCCTGGTGAACTCCTACACAGCCTTCAGGAACTAGCTCCAGTGTCGTCAGTGAAAGCATCTCTCACACCCCTCTCTGATTCCTGGCTTTGGAGTACCTTCTCTCTCACTCCTATAGCAATTAAAATAGCCTTTTATTATTCTAGTTTGGAGTTGTCTGCACATGCGTCTGCCTCATTCCTCTCTCTATTCCAGCTCCCCAGATCTCAATGGCAAAGAATACTTGGCACAAGTTTTAGTATGTAATGAATATCAAATATTTAATGTCATGTGTTAATGGGTATATACTAGCTAGTGGGAGGGGTGGTGGAACTAATCCAAAGTAGTAGAGAAATCGAAATCAATGAATTTGATTTTAGAATTATAACCTAGTTTTTAAGAGCACATCCATATATGCCTGTTAGCCTGAACACTAATCTTTCCAATTTGCATAGTGCTTTATCATTAATAAAGCATTTGTACATGAAGGACCTCATTTCATATTTATAACAATTTTGAAAGGTAAATAATTTTATTTTCAATGTAAAATGGCACAAAGGCTCGGAGAGGTCAAGTGATTCACCCAGGCCACTCTCCTCATATATGAGGGAGTTAGGCCTTGAAACCTTGACCTTAGATGTTCTCACACTCCATCAACTAGTGTTCAAGGGATGCAAGCTGCCAGAGGAGGAGGCAGGCAGATCGGGTGCTGGCAGTGGGGCTCTGGAAGCGTCTTTTACCATCTAGCTTTTCCTCATTCGTTCCCTTTTGTCTCTTATAGAACTGACTCCAGGAGCACCTGCCCTGTTCAACGAGGCGGCCACACATCTAAAGAAGCTGGAACTGGAAACTGTGAAGGCTCCTGGACCCTGGCCTGCTCTGCACATCAACATCAATAAGGTACCGAGGAC
Organism: Eptesicus fuscus; assembly: GCF_027574615.1. Classification (NCBI taxonomy): domain Eukaryota; kingdom Metazoa; phylum Chordata; class Mammalia; order Chiroptera; family Vespertilionidae; genus Eptesicus; species Eptesicus fuscus. The sequence goes on along the minus strand of NC_072487.1, from coordinate 60,035,058 downwards.
CAGAACCAGGCGATGAGCGTGGACCTGGGGCTCACGTCAAACCTCTGGTCATTACCCTGGCCTGCCTCCTAAACCCGGTGCCTTTGGCTTGGAGGGGTTCCTCCTCGGGCTTTCCTGATGTTTCTGCTCAGCGTGTCTGAGGACCAAATATTCACCTACATTCTTTTTGGGTGATTTACTGAGTGAGGCATTGCCCTCAGTGCTGAGGCCAGCAGGCTGGATCTATTAGTGGTCTCTCCCTCCTTCTAATGGAAGGATCCACAGGCAAAGGGTCCGCTCTCTGCTCTTTCCATTTTTACCCCTCTGTATTAGTCTGCTCATGCTGCTATAACAAAACACCATAGACCATGTGCCTTAAACAAAAGACATTTATTTCTCACAGTTCTGGAGGCTGGGGAGTCCAAGATTAAGGCACTGGCTGATTTGTTTCCTGGTGAGGGCTCTCTTCCTGGTTTGCAGAAGGTCACCTTCTTGCTGTGTCCCCATTTGCCAGAAAAAAAAAATGATCTTTTTCTCTTCCTCTTCTTATAAAGCCACTCATCCCAACATGAAGTCCTCACCTCATGACCTCATCTAAATCTAATTACTTCCCAAATGACTAATCTCCAAATATCATCACATTGCGGGTCAGGGCTTCAACATATGAATTTTTTTTTTTGGGGGGGGAGGGAGGCACAGTTTGGCCCATGCCACTTCCTCTCTCCAACTGTGCCTGGCACATAGTAGATGATCAGTAACTATTTGCTGATGGAAGGAAGGGGAGGCTTGAAGGAGGGAGGGAGGGACAGGGCAGAAGCCAAGCTCTCCTTTGGTTAGATCTGTTCTTATCCAACTGCACAGCCTTGTAAAAATATAATTTTATCTTAGAACTATAGACTGTCAGGGCTGGATTTGATCTATTATTTAGTTCAACCTTCTCAACATCAAACCAGAGGAGGGGAAATTACTTTCTCAAGGTCACACAGCAGGGGCTGAATCTATGCACCCCCAATGCCTGATCCGTTGTCCTTTGTATTCCGATATGGTTCTTTATTTTCCTCCCCAGGTTTCTCAGTTTCAGTCCTTATGGCATTTGGGGCTGTTATTTCTTGGTTGAGAGAGGCTGTCCTGTGTATTGTAGGATGTTTGCAGAATTCCTGACCTTGGCCCACCAGATGCCAGTACCACCCCCCTTCAGGTGTTGAGACTAAATCGTCTCCAGACTTTGCCTAATGCCCCTTGAAAGGTCAAATCTTTCCAATTTGCATAGTGCTTTATCATTAATAAATCGCCCCCAGTTGAGAGCTGCTTTTGTCAGAATGTTTTACTTTTTTAAAGTCCCCAAAGGAATAGTCTTCGTCACTCCTGGGCCATTTCTTCCACTCTCATGCTTAGCTTTGCTCTTTTATAAGAAGGAATAATAAGAATTTGGAAGATCTGACTTGGGAAGCCCCCCCTTTGCTGGTGAGCGTGGGAAGGTTATACCTCCTGTCTGGGCTGTTCCTCCACCCTAGCCAGCCTTCCAGTCCACAGTAGACTTCAGAGCTTCTCAGAAGACCCTCACTCCCTTGCACTCCTCCTCCCCACCCCCACACGGGGCAGCCTGAAGTCCTTCTGTTCTGTAATGGGATCCCAACCTCAAGGCCCCCCGCTCATTCACTTTTCTTTTTTAAAAAAATATATTTTTATTGACTTCAGAGAGGAAGGGAGAGGGAGAGAGAGATAGAAGCATCAATGATGAGAGAAAATCATTGATCGGCTGCCTGACCGGGAACCAAACAGTGACCTCCTGGTTCATAGGTCGATGCTCAACTAGCTGGGCCACTTTTCTTTTGTACCACGCTCCCTGTTGGCCAGGTGGAAAGAATTCCTCCTGTGGGATGCCACTCATTCATTCAAGCAACAACTCTGTATTGAGCAGGCCCGTACCAGGAGCTGGGGAGTCAGTCCAATGCATCATGTGCCCTCTAGACTTGTCCTTCTTTGTCTCCTGGTTTTCATCTTTTCTGATGCACTATACACATTAAATGTTTTCACAGGGGTTTATCCAGAGTTTGACAGAATCCAAACATGTTTTGTGAGGAAGTATAGCATATAATATCGGGGAACTCAGAAGCAGTATGTAACTTGTCATCATATGAGTATTGGTGGGAAATGGACCACAGTGGCCTGCTCTGGGTTAAGGCAAGCTGAGACAGCTCTGAGTTATTAAGTTATTCCCTGAAGCTCAAACTATATCTAATGCCTCTCTTTTCTCTCCCACTTGAAGAAATACCTCAGTAAGCAGGCAGGCTAGCATGATGTCATATAACCTTGACTTTGTCCTATCACATAAGCCAAGTATATTATTACTTCACGCTATGATTCTTTATCATTAATAAAGCATTCCTTGCAACAGACCTTACAACTTATATGATACCACAATTGGGACCAGTGGCTTCGATGACTCTTAAAGTTTTTTCCAGCCTCAATGATCAAGAATCTACTGATTCTTCTAAGGTTTGGAGAAGTACCTATTCTTGATTTAATGGTGAGAAGACATTTTCATTGCTCAGTTCCAAAGTAGTACCTAAAATTACACAAGACGTTAAATCTCATGAGATTTCAAATGTGTAAACAATTCGTGTCAATGATTTAAAAGTGCACCTGATCATTTCTTTATCTCCATTGCCATCCCCAAACAGATGGACCCTTTCTAATGATAAAGTCCAAGTGTCATTCCTGTGTATGTTTTGAAGTCTCTATTTCTATATCAAACAATAAATCATCTTTCCACAGTTCAAATTGAATGTAAAATACAAACTCTGATCATGCAGAAGAGAAAGCACAACATTCTCGGAGCTATCCTCCAGGCTAGGATATGGTCCTATGGCAGTCCAGATGCTTATCTCCCCTGAAGACGCCTTTTATGCAAACATGTTCACATAGTGATACTTGAATTTTCCAAATTTTATATTGGCCTCCGCCTGAGTCAAATCAGAGCTGAACAGTAGCTCGTGCTTTGCCCAGATCAAACAGGAACAAGCCAGCTTGAATTTTATGTCTAAAAAGAATTACTAAATTCAAGGGGGGGAAAAATCAATGCTGGATCCTCAGTCTTTTCTTATTTTAGCAGCATTCAATTTTTTTTTAAGTAGGTCTTCGGTCACGACTTTGAGTATAACTATGTCCCCTTAAGCAATTGTCAAAAACCTCAAATGGGCTTTGGACCCAATTTAATTTCTGTTTCCCAGCATATCATTCCTCCAAAGTAAATCCAATTTAAAAAGTAACTCTTTGCACACCAGGGAAGACACCGTTCTAGCAGTAAACAATCTAACAGGATTTAGAAACACAGGATGCATTATTCTAAAGGTGTACTGTAAATCTTATCTTTCAAAATACATAAGTAACTTCATTTGCTGTTTGGAAACTGCTAAGTCTCTTAGGATAATGATTCCAAATGAGTCAGTTTTCTTTATATCCAACTTGATGGCTTAAGATCATTCGTGTCTTCATGTCTGATGCTCTTTTTTAGTTATATTTTCTTTTCTGTCTAAAGAATCTACCATGAGAGTGCCATTCATATCTTATTTTCTCATTTGATCCTCATAATAACCTTATGAAGAAAGAAACTGAGACTCAGAGAGGTTAAGGGGAGCCGGTGTGGTTGAGTGGTCAGGGCCCCAGCCTTGGGGTCACCTAATTCTGGGTGTGAGTCTTTGCTCTTCTTGGAGCTTACTGTGTGACCTTGGGCAAGTGACTTACTTACTTTTTTCTTCTCATCTATAAAATGGGGATAGTGATGGTATCTACCTCCACATGTGATGGTTAAATGAGAAAATGCACTAAGATGTTCAAAAGAAATGCTTGGTCAGTGCCTTGCCCATTATAAGCTCTTGGTAAATGTTATCTTTTTCTTTTTGTTATCAGCAGCAGCAGAGCAGCTTTTGTTTATGGTGCTAGTAAGAGAAAAAGCTGAGATTCAAATCCAGGTCTTCTGTCTCTGCTTATCTCGCTGTTACGTGAGATTGCTGAGTTCTGCTTAGTCTACCAAATGCTCCTCTATGCATTTGGAGGTCCCACGGAGACACTCTTTCCTATGCCCTCTTTTCTTTACTAAATGATGTCAACCAGCCAGTTGCACAATAATTCCTCCGGGGATTTCATAATGTCCCATAGGACTTTTGAGTTAGTGAGTGAGATTAATTTTGGAACTTGCAGAATTTGAGGTCTTTAGAACATTTTGTTCTTGCCCTGGTCCATTGTGACAGATAGGTCACATTATGTCCTGATATCACTAAATCGACTTTTAGCAATCATATGCCCTTGTATCTTTCTTATTAAATACGTCTCTTCTAATAATAACTGTATGTCATTATAATCTTCTTCAGCAGGTGTTTATTGAGCACATACTATGTGCTCAGTGGAATATGCAATGACCACAATAGGCATGGTTAACAATAAGACATGATTTCCCTGTGTGTAATATGTATGCCATCCAAGATGATATACATAAGTATTTTTAATAGTTATATAACTATCATACTGTATATTATAATAAATATAATAGTCACCAAGCCCATGATCTCAGATACTATTGCTTAGGACACCTACTTAAACTAGGTGGTTCCAAGGTAATCCCATTTGACTGGATCATATGAATTGTAAGTGCATGTTCAGTTAGTTCATGGGAGATAGCAGACATAGTAAGTTATGGAAGAAGTCTGAGACACTCTACAGTGAGGTAGCATAGATACAAATTTCTCATTGTGAATCACGTTTTTCATCAAGATTTATTGAAAACGTACCAATGAATATTTTATACTCTTTCCTTTGGCCCAACGAGCCACAGAATTGAATCTTTATATGTAAGAGGTAGCAGTTATGGGGGAAATAGCACTGCACTAGGTATAGGAAACTCGAAGCGTGAGTCCTGGACCTGCCTCCTGGTGTAGCTACAGGGCTCTCAAAGAACCTCCTCTCTTTGAACCTTCATCCCATCTTCTTCTTATTTTTAATTTTTATTTATTGGCTTGAGAGAGGGAGAGAGAAAGAGGACAAAGAGGGAGAGATGGTGGGGGGCGGGGAGATAGAGAGAAACATCTATTTTGTTCCACTTATTTGTGCATTCATTGGTTTCTCGTTGTACTCTAGGACCCTGTGTTGGTCATGGCCCTGCAGGGATCAAACCTGCAACCTTGGTGTATGGGGATGATGCTCTAACCAACTAAGCCACCCGGCCAGGGCTCACCCTGTCTTCTGGCTCATGTGCTCCCTAATGCATCCTCTCCCTACTTCACATGAGAATGAGAGCAAGGGCTTGTGAATTCTTTGCACATAGTAAAAGCACTGGTTACAAACATAAGGATTTGGTAATACACGTCTTCATATGTTCAAGTCTGTGTTGTTCACAATTATGATTAAAGGAAAGGTTGGTATCCGATCTGTTGCATTTTGGCCCATCACAGGTTGAAGAAAAAAAAGTTTCTGAGAAGACTCTTCAGACCCCACTCTTGCCTTCCCCTGTGGCTGATCATGTGAAGTGTAACATTTTGAAAGCCCAGTTGGAGAATGCTTCCCGAGTGAGTGCCCAGGTGTGTGGAGCGCAAGTATTCCTTTGATTTCACAGTAGGTCCTCCAGGCCGGAGAGAAGAATGAGGTACTCTAGGACCCTGTGTCGGTCATGGTCCAGCCAGGAGACAGGAGCCACACCTGTCACGTGCAGAGAGATTTCAATATAAGGAGTTATTAACTGGTGTACAGTTATTAATCTGGTAAGTGAATCGGCCAGCTCCGTAGGTGGTGATGGGTGTGAGGCCCGCAGACGGCTGCATCTCCCATTGCCTTCCAGCATGCGTTCAGCTGGCCCGGCTGTCTGGGGGGTGTCTTTCCTCCCCCACTGTTCTTGGTGGGCCTCACCAGAGAGAGGGGGACAAGGCTTCTATCAACATCATCTGACACAGTTCCTCCCAGGCTGTTATGTTTATGTGAAAGGACAGATTCCAAAATCCTTTATGAGCTGTTAAGTTATGAGCTGCGTGGTTATAGAGCTGATTGTTATTCCTGATCTAAAATGCGAGGTGGGGGTTCAACTGTGGGTTTGGCGTTTCCCACACCATCCCTTCCTCATTCAAGCATGAGCTGGCGCATAGCAGGTGCTCAATAAACAAGCATTGATTGCTTCTGAATGATGAAGTGTTAATCCCCATAATGGGGAATGACTCAAGAAGACATTGTTTTGTTGTTGTTAGCTTACATAAACACCAGAGAATATTTGTTATTGACTGAGTACTTGATGAACTACCTCCTCGATCCACCTTCACATTTCTATAATCCTTTGAGTGTAGGAGACGTGAGAACAGGTTCGCATGCTGAGAGATTCAGTTTTGACTCACCTGCCTGTTTTCTTTCACAGGTTGGAAAAGAGGAATCAACGTTTGTAAATATCAATAAGAAATCCAGTCTTCAGGACACTAATGTAAGGTCTGTTGCTTCTCATTTGAATGGGGAAACAATATTCTCTGTATCATCAACATGATCCTGAAAACATTACTCATGAGGGTTTTGCTAATAAAATCAGAGAGGAAGAAGAAAACTGGGTGAATGGGAACCTGGCGAGATAGGAAAAAAAGAAAAAAGACCGGCTTACACAACTTCATTTGAGCCTCAAAAATGCTGCTGATCCCCAGTGTTAATATTGCTACCTGCGGTGCTAACAGAGAAATCACTTCGAGTTGCTTCTCAAGTGCAGAGATCTGACCTTGTCGTTCACCTGCTTACAGTCCCTTAAAGACTTCACTTTGCTCTCAGGGTGCGATCCAGACTCGACCACTACAAAAATGCCTGAAAGCTCTCTCCTAAAATTGCTGTTTTGAACGGGGCCTATTGGTTATCTGGCATATTTTATTGAGGAAAGGTAAAAGTGAAATTTAACTTTTACCATTTTTATATATGCATTTGAATTAAAATGTTTTACAGCCAGTCTTAAAGGTATTTTGATTATGCATTTTTCACATCAATTACTCTACGGTTCTTTATCTTTAAATATATATATTCCGGGGTATGTTTAAAATAACATGGCTACAAGACTACTTGGAAGTAAGTAAAAATCAGTTATCCACAGGTATCTCTTTACTTATTTGACTAGTAAAACCTGATTTGCCTCAAACCCTGATATTGGTTGTGGGTGTCTTGGACAGGGAAATTTTATGTGGTACCCCAATTACATTCAATTCCTACTTGCTATATTTCCTTTCTTAGGATATTTTTTGTTTTTGGATTTTCTATGGCATTTTCTTAAAAATTATATTTAATTGGTAGAGTGGAGAGGAGAAAAAACAAATCTCTTAATTATTGTTTTTATTAAGGTATAAATGAACAGAAAGTAAACTCCCGACAGCCAAAACAAGGCCATCCACATTTTTGTTGGGGTTGTTCTGTTTTGCTTTAGTTTGTTTACTTATTTATTTTAACATTTTAGTTACATACCATGCTCTACTAGTTTCAGGTGTGCAGCATAGTGATTTGACATTTATATACCTTATAAAGTGATCACCAAGCTAGGTCTAGTAACCATCACTGCACAAAGTTACTATGGTATTATTCACTCTGTTGCCTATGGTATGCATGGCATCCCCGTGACTTACTCTATAACTGGAAGTTTGTGCCTCTAAATCCCCCTCACCTTTTTCACACATCTCCCAACCCCCTTTTCTCTGGCAACCACGTTATTCTGTGTGTGGGTGTTTTGTTGTTTTTTTGTCTGTCTCTAGAAGTCCTATTCCTATACGTGTGGAAACGGCCCAGCCAGCAGTGGAAAAGCCGGAAATCAAACCTCCCCGAGTGAGGAAGCTAACAAGGCAATACAGTTTGTGAGTTCTTACTGCAAGTTTTTCAGATATTACAACAAGGGTGATGCTAAATGTTCAGTCATGAATGCTTCTTAGCCCTTCACATCAGTCCCAAAGAGCCATCCCCAAAATACAGTTAATTTCCAATTTAGGTCATAACAAGACCAGACCTTCCTTCCTGAAAACACTACAGAGTTGGCATCTTATAGTCATTATGAAATGCTGTGAACAAATTACTACAAAACTTAGTGGCTTAATTAAAACATATCTGCCCGGCCAGTGTGGCTCAGTGGTTGAGTGTCGACCTATGGACCAGGAGGTCAGGGTTCGATTCCCCGTCAGAGCACATGCCTGGGTTTTGGGCTCGATCCCCAGTAGAAGGCATGCAGGAGGCAGCCGATCGATGATTCTCTCTCATCATTGATGCTTCTATCTCTTTCTCCCTCTCGCTTCCTTTCTGAAATCAGTAAAAATATATTTAAAAAAAAAAACAACAATAACAAACAATCTGCACTTATTGTCCCCCAGTTTCTGTGAGTTGGGAAGCTAGCCAGGGTCTCGCTGGGTCTCCTGGGTCAGGGTCTCTCACAGGCTTTTCGAGGTACCATGGGGAAGAGCGAAAATTTTGTCTTTGATTGTTCTCATCTGGGACTCACAGTTTATGAGAGGGAATGGCAGATCACAAATAATTGCAATCCAAAGAAGACCGGTAAATATAGTAAGGGTGGCGATGGTATTTGTAATAGGAGCTGCCCTGACCACAGAGGCATTTTTCATTTCTTGACCTTGGCTGTGGCACCAGGCCTGGTCAGTGAGCTGCAGGCGGGGGGGTCTTTGGGTACAATGGAGAGCTTGTGAGGGGGCGGAATTAGAAAGGCTCCTGGTGGGGCCCTGGTTAGTTTACTGCTGGAAGCTCTTGGGGAAGTTAGTCTATGAACCTCTCTTTCTTCATCTGTGAAATGGGTGAGATAATACCTACCTCTGAGGAATTTTGTGAGGGTTGTTAACATGATTTAATGTGGGTAACCCTCCTAGCCAGTGACCTGGCCATCGGATAAATTAGTCCCCGTTCCTTTCTTCTCAAGGACCTGAAAGCTTCTGAGAAAAAGTCAAGTTTAAGGGGACCTACCCCGAGTGCACAGCCTAGGGCAGGGAGTAACCGGATCCAGCTCTCAACCAGCTGTCTCAGGCCTGCCACCTTGTGGAAAGGAGAAGGAGGAAGGCAGACGCATCCCACCTCATTATCCCTTAATAGAAACTTCTGGGCAGTATGAGCAGCTGTATTTCCTACGAAAGCCCAAACGAGTAAGACTCAGATAATTAACAGCCGGAATGCTCTCTGAGGGACAAATTAAAGCTTGAAAAATCTGCTCCCCTGAGGATAAGGCTGGCAGGATTAGCCTGGCCTTTTACATTTTGAAATTTAAAATGTTGCTGTCAACCACTGGGGATGTGTAATCATGTTGGAAACAATGACTGATACGTGGCCTGGAAGAAGAGAATTTAACCAACTCACCAAATTGCCTCCTTTAAAGCTAGCATGTTTAGAAAGTGACGAACTGCTTTATCTTCTCCAGAAATATAACTTAACTGTTTCTTTAAACATAGTGTGAAAGTTTTTAAAAATTCAAGCAAGACAGGGAAGTCCAATGAGAGAAGTAACCAATTCCCTAGAATCAGCCCATCAAAAATAAGCAATGTTCCCATTTGATGACTTACTTTAGACATTTCTCTATGCGTACATCATGTCAAATAGGAAAAAAATCATTTCGAAGAAAATAGTGGTGCACATAAAATTTTACTTATTAAAGTGTTGTTTCTTGAATTTAACACGAATTTACCTTGAAGCTGGGGTAAAACTGAAAGACTTGATGAACTTTAGATACATGTTTCTTTTCTAAGTTAAGACAAAAGGTTATTTTTAAAAATTAAGAATGTTGAGTCTTTTTTCATTTTAGGCAGTATCCATTGACTTCCTGCTCCGAAAGATGAGCTGATTTTTAAATGGCTTTTTATGTAAAACTAAATAATAGCTATGCTTTTCAGGTTACAATTTTTCTAATGAGATAATAAGAAATTTTAATCCCGCTCTTCCACTTAGCTGTGTGACCTTGGGCAAGTAATTTCAATCATAATACAGGGTGGTTGTGAAAATTAAATGAGCTTATGATGTAACTGATCTGACTTAGTTCATCAGCACGAATCCAAACTCATGGTGTCGTTAAGTTTCCTCCATTTAATTGTTCAAACCCTATCTGTCCTTCCTTTTTCATAATGAGTCCTAAATCCTCCTCTTAAGGCTTCTCCATTCACAGAATGACCTCAGATCCCAGAGCCCTCCTCAGTCTGTCCCACCCACACCGCATGTCCCATGGCCACGTTTCCCACGAGGCCCACCGCTGTGATGAGGCCATCATGCGGGACCCTACACGGGCCACACTGGTGCCCACTGGTCATGGGTCTTATATCTACCCTCTTTCGTTCAGCCATCATTTATTTCTTTAAAAAATTTTTTTTTAATTTTATTTTAGAGAGAGAGGAAGGGAGAGGAATAGAGAAATAGAAACATCGATAAGAGAGAATGCTGCCTCCTGCACACCCCCCACTGAGCCTGCAACCTGGGTATATGCCCTGACCAGGGATTGAATCGGTGACCTACTGCTTCATGGGTGGATGCTCAACCACTGAGCCACACCGGCCAGGCTCAGCCATCATTTCTAAAACACAACCTTATGGCTGGGTGGCTCCAGAAGTGCCACATGGAGAGCCTTAGGGGAAGTCTGTCAGGGTCCCCAAGACTACTGTCACCTTTGATGACTCGCTGGAGGAGTCACAGACTCCAGAAAAGCTGTTCTACGCCAAGTGAGGGTCGATTAGAGTGAGAGGATGCAGATTAAAACAGCAAAGGGGAAAGGTGCATCGAGTGGAGTCCGGCAAGTCCAGGCACAAGCTGCCAGGCGTCCCCTCCAGAGGAGTCCCCTGGGCAGTGCTGCATTCTCCCAGCAACGGCGTGCGACACACGCGCGAAGTACTGCCAACCAGAGCTCGCTCCAGACTTGGCGTCCAGAGTTTGTCTTGGGGGTCATGCATGTGACTGACCTTAGCTACCCAGTCTCCAGCCCCCCAGAGGTCAAATCCATACAGTGTGACCCCAAGCCCCAGGCATTCATACAAACACAGGCATTCGCCATAAATCACATTGATGGCAGGAACCACCTGGCATGGCTTAAGATGTCAGGTACCCAGAGATCCTCTGATGAGGCAGGATCTTCCAACGGCCCAGAGGTTCCCCCGGGGCTTGGCAGTGACCGGGGGTTCATTCGGAACGGGCAGGGTTGGTTGTGATGACCCCAGGCCCACCGAGTCAGCCATGTACTGCTCAGGCCGCAGTCTGGTTGGCATTAGGCATTTGGGGCCTTGTGTTAATTTCTCTGCGTTTGAGAAAATATTGTCCACACTAAGAACGGGGGATGGATGCTGCTGCTCCGATCCCGTGCCGGGAGGATCGGACCTGAAGGGCTTCCAGCCAGGACCTTCCCCAGAAGTCCAAGCCCTGGGGAGACCCCAGCGGGGCTGCAGGGAGAAAGCAGTGGGGCGTTGTTCAGTGGGTACCGTTACCGCTGGGGCTGATGAAAGAGTTCAGGGCATAGCTAGTGGTGATGATTACACAGCATTGTCAATGTATTTATGCCACTGAATTGCACACTTACAAACAGATAAAATAATATTATGTTATGTATACTCTTTCCTTAGAACATTTATCTGAATCCCTCGGCAAGTGACAGAAAATCCAGCCCAAATTAGCTTTGGCAAAAATGCCAGTGTATTGGGTCCTGTAAGCGGGGCCTCTGGTAGAAGGGGACCGCTGTTTAGGGGTTCCCCCCCACCCCCACCCAGGCATCCTCGCCCCCCCCCCCGCTCCCCCCGCCCTTCCTCTCCCCCCCACAGCCTGCTTCTTATTGTAATGAGCAGAGCTTCATGTGCTTTTAGCAACCGCAGTGATGAAGACGACCTCCCTCCAGAGCTGGCCGAGGCAGTCGGCGTGACCACCACCACCACCACCACCACGGCCGCCGCCGCCACGCAGGTCTCGGCACCACTGGCGTCCCCCAAGGTCCACAAAGTCAGCTCGCCTCAGAATTCAGAAAGCAAGAGCCCGCTGTCCCCAGGGGCCACAGGGGCCAAGGTACGGGGCCGGGGGGGGGGGGGGGCAATGGGGGGTGGGGAGCAAGCTGCGCTTGCTGGGGAGTCGGTAGAAATGAGGTGTGTGGCATCCGTGTGCTTTCCATTTTGCATCACCAACTCTTGTAAAAGCGTTGACCTTGTAAAACAGCCTGACCACCAAAGCATGTGCTTTCCTATAACTGTCCCCAAGAGACGGGCTGTGAGAGACGAGTAGTATGCTATAAACCATGCACGCCGTACTTTAAGGGACAGTAAATAAGAGATTTTTGAAGGCAGTTTTGAATTCAGAATATCATCGCCACACAGAGCATTCATTGGAAAGATAGAACGCAAGAAACGGGCTTTCCTCCCACAGTGGGAAATTGGGAGGAGTAACATGTAGCCGTATCCCCATCCCAGGCCTGATGTCCGATAGCCTGTGCAAATGACTCGCTGGAGGACACACAGAATCCTCACAGTGGGAAATGGTTTTCCATTCGATAGTTTGAAACTTCAGGGAATTGCCAGCGATGCAAATGGTGGGTGACAAAGGCCACACACAACCTTTGTCTTGGTTTCCTTTGAGTGACCCTCAGCTGTGGTCACTTCAGCCTCTGGTCCAAATACGGTTGAACCTGTTGCTCCCCAAGCAGATGCTGAGCCAGAGGTGGCCTGGCCCGTGGGCCCCTCTGAGGAGCGGTGTGTGCACGGGGTGGGGGCCTGAAGGCAAGACCAGAGCCCCGGGCTACGGCTGCCTGAAAGAGCTGTCACTCTGCAGCCCTGGTTTCTCCGAGCCTCGGTTTCCGCCTCCTGAAAATGGGAATCATCTTGGCCACCCTGCCCGGCCCCTGGGCTAGCTTCGGGTCCAATAGAGGTTCAAGTGCAGACTGGGTGCCAAGGGCCTCCGCAGCATCGAGGTCACGACTCCTGGTAACATCTCGGTCCCAAGGTCCAGGCCCACATCCTGTGTGGCCAACACCAGTCTCTCTCTGGGCCCCTGACCAGGGTCTCTGGGGTCCTTCCGCCTTCCTCCACGGGAGCCTGGCTGGACCCCCCAGCCAGGGACCGCCCGGGCCACAGCTCTGCTTTTCTGTAGCTCCCCTCCCGGCATCTCCCCTTGGGGTCTCCTCTGCGGTGTGGAGTCCCTCGTGCTGCGTTGCCTGAAGGGTGGGCACAGGCACCTGCGGTGTATCCCACTCCCTGGTTGAAACCAAGTGAAAACATTTGCCAAACAGAACGGAGTTCCCTGGGGATGCGGGCGACATCCTAGCGGAGGCCACAGGCTCCCTCTCCTGGCGGTCTCTGACCTGAGGGTCCTGCTTGTGCCCAGTTGATGGGGCTTCTTATTCCCCCGCCCCCCACAAAGGGCCCCAAGGTCCCCCATGCGGCGGGGACCCCAGGACAAGAGAAGAAAAATGTTTTCTCCGGGAATGAACATGATGGTCAGAGGTACCCCTCTCGCACTCTAAGGATCTTCCTCGTTATCGTGCAGAGGAACTCGGCTCCTGAGGCCGGGGCCCGCTGGGTCCAGGATGGGGTCTTTGCTCTGTCTGTATACAGCCCCCCTCCCCCCCCACCCCAAGTGCCAGTCCGAGAGCGCTCAGAGCCTTTCAGAAACATTGCAGCTTCAGAATCAAAGGCAGTTACCCAGCCCGCACCTGCTACTGCTCATCAAGGTTTCAGAAAGAAATCAGGGCTCGGCCCTAACACTGTGTTCACTGCCGAGCGAGAGAATGGGGTGGGGGTTGGCATGATCATGAGGTCAGTATTAGACGGGGAGGAGAGGGGCGGGGGGGGGGGGAACCTCTGTGTTGTCGGGTGCAATCCCGCTGTCAGTCCCGCACTGTCACTAACCGAGATGTTTTTGTCGCCTCCGCAGAGCCCCTCTGACCGAGGAGGTGCCTTTACCTTGGAGCCCGGCGACCTCCTGATGGATTTCACGGAAGCCACTCCTCTGGTAAACCTCACCTTTTGCTAGAACCAGAGAAGCCGCAGTCTGTAGAGACACCTGGGCAGGGGGACAGATGGACAGCAGTGGGCATCGCCCTGGGGAAGGCTCTTCCTGGTGCCGCTCTCAGCCCGGAGGCCTGGGGGTCAGCTTTCTTTGGGGGTTCAGGCGCCAGGGGTCCCTCCCAGCGTCTGTGCGGGAGGGCCGTGCTCCCTCTCCTCTGAAGATGGCCGCAGGGGTCCCGCCCCCACCCGCCTGCTGCTCCCCCAGCATTGGGGCTCCTTGGTGCTTGGCTTCCTGGCTTCCTGGGCTGCGCCCCGCATGCCCACCCATGGGGCATCACCTGCCGCTTAAACAACACGCGCTGGTCTGAAGCACCTGCTCCAGCCCTCACCTGGCTTTCCAGGCCCCTCGTGCCTCCCTGCCATCCTCCATCCTCTGCACCGGGTCTCCCCTTAGGGAGGGCGGCCCTCAGGGGACGCGTGCAGGCAGGAGAGCACCGAACAGGAGTCCGGCAGGCCAGACCTGGCTCCAACCTCTGCTCCCTCCTTAAGAGCCTTGCCATTGGACAGCCGCTGCCTCATCTGTCAAATAAGAATGTCATCGTTTGCCCTGTCTGCCCTATGAGTGTTAGAAGGATGGAGGGAGGTGCGGGGGGAGAGAAATATTCAAGAATGCAAAGCACTATAAGTATGTGTAAGATATTACTACTAATATTATTGGAGGACGCAGGCAAACTTGGATGCATCTTTGGCTCAGTGTAATATCCGGGTGTACTTGAGCATCAGTCACGGTCCACACATTTGGAAAGTGAGTCAAAATGTGAGGCAAATTAAAAACCGTCTCCTGAGAGCTCACTGTGCTCCCGGCCACGCGGAGGCTCGGGGTGGACAGGGCAGCCAGAGGCTGGAGGGCAGTCAGGTGGATAAAGGGCCAAGGTGGACAGGGGAGCCAGAGGTTGGAGGGCAGTCAGGTGGATAAAGGGCCAAGGTGGACAGGGCAGCCAGGTACAGGATGCGCAGGGAGAAGCCAGAAGGGGGAGTCACTCGGGTCTGGCTGGCTGGAGGGGGGTTTGGTGGATCGGAGGGATTTCTGGAAGGTTTTCAAATGGGGCCCGATGCTGTCCAGGCTTTAGGAATGAGCACCAGTCCTGCCTCTGCTGGCCCAAGGCAGGTCCCTGTGATTTATACAATTTTCCCTCTCACCTGGAGATGGGTAAAAGCTCTCATCTCAGAGCTTGGAGTCAGCAGCTTTGGATAAACTGCCGAGAACGGCCGGTTCTAGGAACCGTCAGAGTTATTCCCCGGGTGCAAGTGAATGCAACCAAGGTATTCCTGGTCTCTTTGTTAGAAAAATTGCCAAGCGAGGGTAACACTCAGAAACAGAGGGCCTTCATCATCCCTTTACACAGTTGGGGAAACTGAGCCCCAGCGTGGGGTAATCACACAGGGACTGAGATGGCGCGGGAACCCAAGTGCCCCGACTCTTCCTCGAATGCTCTTTGCATCAGACTGGGCTGCATCCGGCGTCTTCTTTAGGGAACTTGCCGCCTGGGAGAAGAGCCTGGGGGAAGGGCTGTGTGTGAAGCTCTCCGCAGCCCGGGGAAGTTCGCCAAAGGGCCTGGCGAGTTAGGTGACTGGGCCTGGTGCTACATCAGTATCCCATGAGTACACGGGTTATGTCCCGGCGGGCCTCGGTGGCAAGCTGAGGACATCCAGCCTAGGCAGAGGGCAGCACCCCCCCCCCAAAGGACCAGGGAAGCCCTAAGGTACAGTCTGAAAGCCTGTGGAGCAAAAGGGGAGAAAGCAGCGTTCCTAGGCTTCACGGGACCAGGGTTTTCAAGTGTGAGTAGGAGTTTGCCACGTGGAGAAAGTAGACCAAAGCATTCTATGCAGGGGACACATCATGAACAGAATACTGAGTATTTATTAAAAAGGCCTGATATATCTGAGAACTAGGATTCGTTTATTTTATATATATATGTATTATATATATATATACATATATATATATATTCGTTTAATATATATATATATATATATATATATATATATATATATATATATATATATATTTCATAGCTTTGATAGGAGTCATGGGATTCAATTAAGACCATGTTATGGATCCAGCTTGTAGACCGAATTGCCCATCTTTTCTTTGACTATAAGACTGAGGTTAGAAAGGAAGCAGCGTCAGGCAGGGACCCAGAGGTTCCATGGTATGAGCTGCAAATGTCTAACAAGTGACTGACCAGACTCTGTCTGTACCCCTCCAGCAGCAGGGAGCTCATTCCTTCTCCCCAGGACACGCTGCTGGCATCTCTGGGGGCTCTCAGCTCTGCAGCCGGGGCCGGGGTGCTGGACTGCCCGGGCACAGGACGGCTGAGATCCTTGTGCTGCACCGAGACCGGGCTGCCCGCTTCCCATGAAGTTTGCAGTGAATACATGCTCTCAGGGTGACGCATCCTTTGCCTTGCTTGCGTGGATTGGTTGCGTGGTTGTGAGGCGTGAGTGCACGTCCACACAGCAGGCAGCTGGAGGGCCGGTATTTTGGCGGGAGCCCACCCCATTTGGGCTTTCCTCAGCATCATTGGCTTTGCTCTTACTTCGCCCTAGAGTCCTGTCTTCCGTGGGTACCTAAGGGTTCCTGAGAGGAAGAGGGACTCTGGCAGCCTGCTTCTCCCTCTGTCTGGTCCTCTGCCCTCCATCTCCTCCATCTGCTCCTCCCAGTGTCATAGCAATGCCAGCAGCAGCCCGCTCTGCCCTCATTATCCCGGTGATGGGGGATCATGTTGTCTGTGACTCGAGACCGCAGAGGAGAGATTGGGCTGAAGGCCTGGGGCTGAATGAGACCCCTAAAGCCACATCATGGCCCTGGTCCCTTGGAGAGCAGAGGAAAGAAGAGAGCACAGAGCTGCACAGACAGGGAGCTGGGGAGATGAGTGGGTAGGTTATCTGGCCTTCATCTACCAAGACACTATCAGAGCTGGTCTAACCCTGGTAACTTTCCACCCGCGTGAACCAGTCGGTGTGGGGTGGTTTCCAAAGAAGCATAGTCCAGACAGCCAAGCATAACAAAGAGGTTCAACCTCTGACTGGGATTTCTAAAAAACACACTCAAGATTAAACTCACACCTGGTAACACGTCTTGACTCTTTGCTGCCCTCTTACCCCTCTTGCCCCCTGCCCACCTGCAAGGACTTTCATCCCCCAAGCTCTTCAGAAAAACATTCTTTCTGGCTCCACTCTTGCAGCATTTTTTCCTCCTTTCCCCAAACCTCTTCTCTAATTCCCAACTCTTTGACGATGTAGCTCCATTTAGCAATCCAAGTCCCACCACCTCTGCAGCTCGTTGTCTGCCCAGTCCCCGAATCGGCACCACAGACTTCATAACCAGATCCGTTTCTGCCTGAGATGGGAGAGGAGGGGTGGGGATGGCTAGGGAGAGAAGGCAGTGAGCGAAGTCAGCACCCACTCTCCATCTGCTAGTCTCTGCAGGGGTGTGAGTGTGAGCAGTGCGCAGAGGATGCTGGTGTTAAGAGAATGAGGGAAGTTGGAAGGAAGATGGATGCTTTCTCTTTGGGGTTTGTCCCTCCCTGATCCCCATCATTTCATAAGCCACTCACCCAACTGCAAAGCAGAGCCGGCCACCACCCAGGTCTCTTCTGGGCCAGGGATGGCCGGTCAGGAGGAGGTGGGGCTCGCCAGAGGAAGGCTGTGCTGGGCACAGAATGATTGGGTTGCCATTTGTCTCAATAGCTTAGTTTTTATTTCATACCTCATTCTATCATGAGGGCTAAAGCTTCATCCCAAGTCAAATCGGGGTACCTCTTCAGCCTCCCTGTGTTCTCCAGGGCACGGAGAGAGGGAGGGAGTCATCTAGTTTGTGATGTCATCGCTTGCCCATACATCGGGGCACTCTGCTTCCCTCAGGCAGAGAGTGGAACGCCAATCACTGTCCTGCTGAGGTGTGCATCCCTATCTGCTGCTCTGGGACCTGCCACCTGCCGGCTCTACCTGAGCAGAGGGACACAGGTGCTCTCTGGCTTTAATCTCCATTCCCCAGCCTCGGCCCACGGATGGGGGCACAGGCCCCTTTGTTCAGTGCTCTCTAATGTCCAGCCCTCCTCCCTTCCCCTCTGGCTTCCTCCTCTGTCCTCAGACGGGCAATCTCTTTCCTTATCTGGATGGTAAAGCCTCACGCATCTGCATCGTCATTTGTCCAGGCTGAAATCTTTCCCAAAGGGTCGGTTTTTGAAATGCAAAAGCCACGCAGAATCCAGCTGCCCGAGTGTGGGAAAGACCCAAGGGGCAAAGGAAATACCAGGCCAAGAAAACAGAACGGTCTTTCAGAACAGTGTCCCGTTACATGTTATCTTACTTCCTGCCCAGTTCCTAGAGTCAGGCGTGCGGGAGCCGCAGGAATGTTCTCTTGTCCACTCAGATGCCCGTTTAGAAAGGTCAGAGATTCCTCTGGGATCACCATTTCTTGAGCATAGAAAAGTCCAGTGCTGGGCAAAGCCTTAAGTCATGATGATAATCTTCAATTCAAACACTGGCGGGCTGTGCACACGTTGGCTCCTAGGCAGGGCGTCCGTGATTCTTGGTCCTTTAGGCCAATTGTTATTTTCTTCAGAGAGCACACACTGAGCCTGCTGTTACCTGGAGAGGCAACGGCCCCGCAACCTGGGGTCCCTGGTATAGTGGTTCTGGCTGGGGCTTGGATGCCTGAGACAGGGGTGGGGACCGCGCCTGAAGGCAGATGGGAGCCAGCTTCATGCAGACCACGGATACTGTCGGACGGATGTATGATTTATCCTGAGACCAGAGAGAACAGTGTGGGGGGGGGGGGGGGGAGGGTTCAACTTAACTGCAGGTGACTCCTATGGACCCACTTGTTTCTGAAGAATAGCTTTAGAACCATCATGAAGGGGTCTAGACCCATGGATTTACACTTTGCAAATGCCATTTCTGCACATCCCGGATTTGAAGAGTACAACAAGGCTGCCGTGGAGGCCACTGTGAGATAGTGGTTGTAAAAGCTCCCCGCTTCCCCCAGAAACCGTCCGGGGCTGCACGTGGTCGAGGACGAAGTTAGATCCGTGTGGAGGCAGGAAAGAGGCCTGCAATTTTCTTGATCAGTTTTCAATGAGGCCTACCCAGAGGCTGTACTTGATTCATTATGGCAGGATCATACCAGCTACGTAAGGAGAC
The DNA here is from genome assembly GCF_027574615.1 of Eptesicus fuscus. Classification (NCBI taxonomy): domain Eukaryota; kingdom Metazoa; phylum Chordata; class Mammalia; order Chiroptera; family Vespertilionidae; genus Eptesicus; species Eptesicus fuscus. The sequence continues at coordinate 60,015,922 of NC_072487.1, read as the reverse complement.
TCTCTGGAGTGAAAAGATGCCTGTGTGTATTCTCTGGCGCGAATGGTCCCTCCCTGAAACGCACGCTCACCCCGTCCGTGGTCCCCTCCCCTGACATCAGAGCATTCTCTCGTCACCATCCTCATTTTCACCCGTACACACTGCTGGACCTCTGCCGGGTGCATGGCACAATTTAGGGCTGTGGCGGGGAACCTGGTATCCCAAGTGACGTGGCATTTCCTCACAATGCTTGGCATCTTCCAGCTAAGCAGCAGGGTACCCCAGTGCCCATACAAGATGCCAAGGCCTGGGCCCGTGGGTGTGTGCGTGGGGGGAAGGCCAGTATGTTTTCTGCACAGACAGAGATGACAGGTTCAGCCCTAAACTCTGCGTTCCTCCTCGACCATGTATCTCTTTCCTGGAGCGCTCTGCTGGACATCTGCTCACGGATTCGCCGTCAGGTGGACCCTGGAAGGTGATCGCTCCCATGTGTGTGGCCGCTCCTCATAGTGCCCCCATGCTGACATCACTAACGCATCACAGCTTTCTGGCTTGGCCTGGGCAATGTTTCAGAATCCTCAACAGCGTGCCAGGAAGACACTGCCAGTCCAGTGCAGTTGGCACAGGAGACGGCCCCTACCCACCCCCACCAGGTTGGGGTTTTGAGGTGGAGCTCCGCCCAGATGGTGGAGGAGACAGATGAGGGCCAGAGAGGAGGAGAGAAGGCGGAGAGAGGAGGGCGGCGGGAGGGACTAGCCTCCAGTCGGCCAGAGGCCAGAAGCAGGCTGCAGGTGAGGCTGGCTGGAGAGCAGGAGTTGACAGATCCGTCTTGCACTGTGCTGTCTTTCTCTCCTTTCCCCTTCCCCTATCTCCTCTTCCTCCTCCCCATCTCTCACCACCTCCTCCCCCCCTTCTCTCCTCTCCTTGTGAGCAGGCAGAGCCCGCCAGCGCCCCCCACTGTGCCCACTCTCGCTGCTCTCCTCCACTCTCTCTCCCCATGAAGGAAGAGACCACTGGAGTTTGCATGCACCCTCCAATCAAAACGAGGCTGGTAGGTACCCCGGCAGGGAGAGGGGCCTGGCCAGGAGAGGCGCGGCGGGCAGGAGCCCCCAGGCGGCGGCCGCAGGGGTGTGCAGGAGCCCCAGACCCCCGAGGAGGCCGGCTGACAGGGGCTCTCGCTCCAGGATGGACGCAGAGTTTGGAGACCAGCTGGCTCTGGCCACACGGGGACACAGGGCTGCGGTCCTGGCCCTTCGTCGCTAGAACCAGGTCTCCAGAACCAGGAAGCTTGTTATCCTAGAGCTTCAATGAGCACAGATGCTTTTCCCAGAGAGAAAATTCTTAGTTGCATTTCTATTGAAAATAAAAGCTTTTTAAAAAGTGTCTTTCTTGCTACTTATCAAGGTAATATGAGTATTACATAACGACTTGAAAGCAATCTGCCCGTAACCCCAACCTAGCATATTGGTGTTGTTGTTTTTTATTTTTGCATGTTTCCTGCTAATTCGTTTTCATATTTTTGCAGAGTTGAAGCATAGTACCCATGCCATCTTCTGTTTTTCACTTAAGGTTGTGTTCTTTCTACCTTGTCCTTGTTACCACATTCTCTGTGACCGTTTATATGCCACTAGGTGAGTGGCCCACCGGGGACCTAACCGGTTCTCTGCCGCAGGGCGCGGGCTTGCTTTCCGGCGTGTCACTTTTCCAGGGAACACACGGAGGCTCAGGCATTTTACTTTCTCAGGCTAGACCCTGTGCTAGGTCCAGGACTGGGACTGGCCTTGCTCCCTTGCTCATGTGTTTAGACCAAGTGACAGCACCGTCAGGAGAATATGCTTGGCCACGGAGCACAGCTGCTGGAATGTATGTTTTCTTATTGAGAGCAGGGGCAACGTAATTCTTTGGAGTTGCCAACTGTCACATTTCTTTAACAGCAACAATGAACCTCTCCCCCCTTCTGCTTCATGCTGGTCTGAGAGTCTCACCCGTACATGACCTTTCGTTTGGCTGTTGGTCTCAGAACACCACGTGGAACCAACCACTAGGCCACGCAAGGGGCGTGTGCCACGTGGCGCTGGCCCCAGTCCCCATCTTGCTGGGCCGCAGGCAGCCACCACCAGCAATCTGAGTTGGCACCTGAGTCTTAAGGCAAAGCGTGGGGTCCATGCTGGGAATCTGGAGATGTTTAAATGGGCAGAAGAGAAGTTGGGGGAGGGGAGCAGACTTGGACTGGACCTCTCTGTGAATATTGCAAGGACATTATCATTCCCAGATCAGTTAGACTGAGACCTATGCCACCCATTCAGAAACCTCAGCAAAGTTGGGTCTGGTTGAGGTGATCTTGCTCATTCCTACTTTACTCCCCATTAGAGTGACTCAAGCGCACCAAGGAGCTGTCCCAGGTCCCATAGGCAAGGCCCCGAGGGACACAAAGGCTGCTTCCGATGGGCAGGTGTCTCGGCTGCAACCCTCTGTGGGGTGGGGAGGTGGGGCAGAGTGTGCATCCCCAGCAGGTGTGCAGGCAGTTTCTGTGCCCTGGGGCTGCAGACAAAGCTAGTGCCAGAGCCATCAGGCCCCTGGGCATGTGGGCAGGTCTCTAGGGCGGCTTACAGAAATAAGCCGCTCCCCCCACGCCCCAAGGTTCCAGGAGGCCAAAGACGTAATGACCAGACCAAGAATGGAAGCACAGGCTCTTTTTGGCCACCCACCACTGCCTGATCCGATGGTGCACCCCCCTCTCTCAGACCAGCCCTGTGCTGCAGCCCCCCCTGGAACTGGGCCCTTCTGATCGCCATGCCCTCTGTTTCTAAAGGCCACGGTGGTGGGATCCTCACAGGCTTCTGAGGGTTCCTTCTGTGGCCCAGAGTGAACAGGGAGTTCAACAACTAACGTGAGCAGATAGAGAGTGCTTTCTGGCCTGAGTAGTCCAGCTCCGGACTAATGGTGTGATCTTGGGTAAGTCACTCCTCTGCCCACCGTGATGGACTGTGTCCCGAAATGGGACCTCTCAGCTTCTCCACTCCTTTCCCTTCAGCCACCCGGGCAGCCCCAGCCTGCCTCATGTACACCCTGGCCAGTGGGTCAGGCCGTGCATGCCTGGGAGGCCCCCGCAAACCCTAGTGAAGGGGGTTCCAGGGCGAGGTAAGCCTGGGGTGCCCCCCAAACACAAGACTACAACAAGGGGCACAGATAAAACCACTGGCCACACGCCTGCGGGACCTCTGTGTGTTTTCCCTACACAAGCAATGAGGGCTCTGCGTGCGTGCCCTCGAATAATCCTTCCGTTCGATTTAAAAAGCGCACTGCCAAAGATTGCAAAATGTTGTTTTCTAATCTGAAAGTAACGCTCTTGTTTTCTCTCTTTTTTTTTTTTTTTTTGAAGATAAAAACATTCCCGGTTGATCCAGTGACCTCGTTTCCTGAGCCTTTCATTGCAGGGCCGCAGTTTACCGTAAGTAGCTTAATCCAGAGAGCCCGTCTGCACTCAAAGGCATTGTTCCCATGGGGCACGCTGTGCTGTGGGATGCCAGGAGCCGTGCCAACAGCTTCCTTTGATCACTGTCAACTCTGAGTTTGGAAGGAGCTGGGGTCTGGAGGGGTTTCCATCTTTTAGTTAGGAATTACCTAGATCCGATCCCTGGGAGGAGGAGAGGGTGGGGGCATACTTGGCCTGATCACAAACATAAAATTAACCATTTTAAAAATATGTTTTTATTAATTTTTAGAGGGAGAGGAAGGGAGAGAAACATTGATAAGAGAGAAACATCATCAATCAGCTGCCACCTGCATGCCCCCTACAGGGGATGGAGCCTGCAACCCGGGCATGTGTCCTGATGGGGAATCGAACCAGTGACCAACCACTGAGCAACACCGGCTGGGCTAAAATTAACCATTTTAAAGTGACAACTCAGTGAAAGTACATTTAGAACCATGCAATTGCCACCATTATCTAGTTCCAAAACGTTTTTATCACCCCCAAAGGAAGCCTCATACTCACTAAACAGTCACTCCCCATTCCCTGCCTCCCTCTGGCCCCTAGTAGCCACCAATCTGCATTCCTTCTCTATGGAATTCACTAGTTTGGATATTTCATATCAAAGGAATCATATGACCCCTTGTGTCTGGCTTCTTTCACTGAGTATGTTTTTGAGGCTCATGCACATTGTAGCACGTGTCAGTACTTCATTTCTGTTTATGGAGGAATAATATGCCATTGTACGTACATGCTGCATTTTGTTGATCCATTTATTCATTGATGGGTATTTGGGTTGTTTCCACCTTTTGGCTATTGTAATCATGATGCTATGAACATGCGTAGACATGGTATTTTGTTTGAGTCCCAGTTTTTTATTCTTTTGAGTTGGCTCTGCATCTTGATAATAGTGTGATTTTAGATACGTCACTTGACCACTCTGAACTCCAGTCTCCTCTTATTTAAAGTAATAAGAATATACTCCCTTATCCATTTGAGGCTAGAATCAAAAGGGATGAAGAACTTGAAAATACTTTACTGGCCACAGACCATCCCACAAATGTCAAGTGTGATTGTTGTTTCTCAAGGCTGGAGAGGCAGGTGGTGTAATTAACAAGAGCCAGTAGTTGAGACAACCGGCTTCAGGCCATCACCTCTCTCTGTGTTGCTGGGCAGCTTATACTCGCTTTTTAACATTTAAGTGTTGTAGTTTCCTCATCTGCAGAACGAGAGGGTCTGATAATTTCCAAGTTTCTTTTCAGTTGCTCAGTTCTTTTCTTTAAATGAAAATGGCTGCAGGAGCTCACTATATCATGGGCGACTGTCCAGAGCACAAATGAGGAGTCCAGGGTCCCTCCTCTTTTGCTCTCACTCCCTCCTCCCAGGGATCAGATCTAGGTAATTCCTAGAACCAAATGATAGCTGAGCCTCCTTCCAAAGGGTTTCTGGCCCCTCTGGGGGATCTGTGAAGTGGCTGTAGCTACAAATGCGGTCTCATGAGCAGGATGATGGTCACTACTTGAGGTGGTTTGAGTCACATGGAGAGGGAAGGTGTACACAATCCAGGCAAAGGCAAAAACAGGCTCCCAGAACATCCATTTCTAGGATCATAAGCTGTTGCCAGCACCTGCCTTTTAAGAACAAGAGGGCAGAGACACAAGGGCTGGGCCAGGCTGTTAAATGTTATTACTCCGACGTTCATCCCACCCCTGCAGTTTTGCTAGGCACAGTTCCCCAGATGGAAACTCTGGCTCCTCTTCCCTCCGCTGGCCATAATGGGCACTCTGGCCTCCCGCCCAGCCTTGGCAGTGCTGTGAGACACCCAGGGAAGCCCTTCCTGAAAAACTGGGGGCCAAGACAGAGCAGGAAACCAATGTCAGAAACCACGCTGGGGCTTTTAAGAACTGGGCAAGAGTGGCTTGAAGACAGCTGGAGGAGGCAGAGGGAATAGCATGAACATGGAGCAAAAGGGATCATCTCATGTTCAAGGGACTGAAATGAAAGCCAGAGGAACTGAAATGCAGAGAGCAAGGGAGTGGGGCATGAGAAGAGGAAGGGGAGGAAGGAACAAATACTCAAGGGGCAAAAACATGCTTCATTCAATAAATATTAAAAAGATGAGTACTCAGTGTTGAGATTTAATAATAGTAAATTTCACTGCTCCCCAAGGTCATTCTTAAGTGAAGCTAGCTTTTTTTATTTCAACCTGGAGTGCATGGCATTGAAGAATATAATGGCTGCTAAAATAGTTTGGTGCCACTGCCTTGATTCATGCTAGCACTTTTACCCAACATGGCCTTTGTGCCATATTTCCCTTTTTTCCAAGAGAGTATCAAAAGTGACATTAAAAGCTCAACCTCCACCTGGCTCACTAAAACAACAAAACAACTTTTTACCCCAGCTCCTGTATCAGGATGGACTAAGTCATGCTTGAAAATGACAAACTGAATTTCCTGCTCATGCTGCATGTCTGTCATGGATGGGCTGAGGGTGTCATCCTCTTTCTGGGACCCAGGCTAATGGAGCAGCTGCCACCTAGAACATTACTAGTCACAGTGGCAATAGGAAAAAAAGAGGCAATAAATTGCACACTAGCTCTTAAATCTTTCAAAGGAAACAAAACATGGCACCTCAACTCACATTTCCTTGGCCAAATAAAAGTATGTGGCCATGCCTAACTTTAAAAAATATACATATTTTTATTGATTTCAGAGAGGAAGGGAGAGGGAGAAAGAGATGGAAACATCAATGATGAGAGAGAAACACTGATGGGCTGTCTCTGGACGCTCCCTACTGGGGATCGAGCCCAAAACCCAGGCATGTGCCCTAAAAGGAATCAAACCATGACCTCCTGGTTCATGGGTCTATGCTCAACTATTGAGCCACACCGGCCGGGAGGCCATGCCTAACTTTAAAGAGGATGGGGAAGAGCAGCCCTACCAGGGGCCTGGAAAGTGATGAGCCAGAATTATCTGGTGGACCACACAAATGATGACTACAGTCCAACATTTGTGCAAGTTCTTCGTGACAAACACTACATGCTGGAAAATGTCTGATGCTCCCTTTTTCATGGTCAGTTCTTTGGTATTGCTCCATTCCAGGCCAGGTCAGTTTTCCCTCTGGAGGCAGGTATAAAACAATTAGGGGCTTGTATTTTTTCAGAAATAGTCTCTCATGACCTCTCAAAGATAAGCCTCTCCCCATTGCTCAAGCAGATATATCCTTACAGAACTATAGCTATACTTGATATTTTTAGAGACTTTTCATGTTTTCCTAGAAGGGATAAGTTATCTTCTGTCTAAATTACTACAAATATAGTGGTCATTTGATGATCAATGCCTCTTCTTTAGAAAGCCAGGATATAGTGTGAAAAATCAAGTTATAAAATAGGAAGCTGGCATTATCTAAAGGATATAAAACAAGCAAAAAGCATGCACAGAAAAAATGCAATGAGGAAGTATACTGACAACAACAGTAAAGGATTGTGGAATTTCTTCATTTATTTCTTTTATATATCTCCTAAGTTTTCTATATAAAAGTAATAAGCATATCATGCCTTTTAAAGCAAACAAAAACAATGTTATTTTCTCCAAATGAGGCAGTATTCTCTAGACCAGTAGTTTTCAAACGTTACCTGGTTTCAGAATGATCTAGAGGCCTTGTGAAAACACAGATTGCTGGACTTCCCCAGACATTCTGGTTCCAAAGGTCTTTGGTGGGGCCTGAGAATTTGTATTCTTACCAAGTTTCAAGATAATACTGATGCTGCTAGTCTGGGACCATACTTTGGAACCATTGCTATGGTGGTGAAAGACACCAGTTATGGAGCCAGCTCACCCTGGTTCTAAATACTGGTTCTTAACACACCCTGTGTGACCTTGGGAAGATTCTTAACCTCTCTGGAGCCTCACTTTCCTTTTCCATAAAATCACTTCTAAGATGCACATTTTTTTTTCACCTTTTAACATCTCTGAAATAAAAAGCTCATTACAATGGGGGGTGGGACAAAGTTTGATTGGTCACATTTTTCTTTCTCGGTGGTGGCACATGGGAAAATGGTGCATTTTTGATGGGGTCTAAGATGTGAAGAAATATGATCTCCACTTTACAGCTTTGCCAGGAGGGAATGTGTGTCAAGTACTTCGCATAGTGTCTGGCACAAAGTAAAATCATTTAATAAATGACGATTGAGTTTAGCTGTTATTAAAAAGTAACAGGAATTGCATGGTATGGCTTAGGGAGCAGCTGACAGTATGCAAGGAAACCTAAATTGAGATTGCCCTCCTCGTTCCTGTCTCCTCTCCAGGCCGACTTTAGAGACAGTAAATTACAGTGCTGCCCTGGCCAGTCTTCCCCGCTGATCCCAGCAGTGACCCTGAGGCCTTTGACAGAGACCATCTCCACCGTGCAGACCATCTACACCAGTCGGAAGCCTGTTTCTCTGGCAGCCAGGTGGGTCAGGGAAACCGGGCACAGGCCTTCGGTTCACTGTGCTCGTGATGTCTACAACCCAGTCATTCATTCTTTCATTCATTTTTTTCTGGGTTTATTGACATGCCTTCAAAGGCTAGACAGTACTTGAGGTGCTAGGGATGCACAGTGAACAAAATAGGGAAAAGTCCTACCTTTACGAAGTTTACAATTTAGTGTTGGGGAAGAGGGGACAGACATTAAGTGAGTGTGTGAGTGTGTGTGTGTGTGTGTGTGTGTGTGTGTGTGTGTAAGTAAACAGTGGAGACAGATTCCATAGATAGGCAACTGGGCCTGAGGGCCAGGAAGTTAGAAGCAATCTCTTAAAGCCGCCAATTTTAATTCAGTTTTACTTACTAAAACATAGGAGGGAATTGTAGGAGAAAGTGCCCATGAGACCAATTGAAAGCATGATTTAAAGAAGCCTAACCTCTGGATATCTTCCCAGTCGCTCAAAAGACCATTCCTGAGAGGCTGCTGTGCACCAGCTCCTGTGCTAGGCTCTGGGGGTTCGGAGGTGAATGACGTATATACAGTCTGTCCCCTGAGGAACTCTCCGTCTAGAGGGGGAAGCCAGTAGGTAGCCAGACAATGTCAGGTTATTGTCATGCTAGCACATGTTAGGGGGTCCTGAAGGAGCCTGGCAGGGAAAGTCAAGAACTACAACCAAGAACGAATCTGGGTGACAACTTCAGCAAGTCTGCTCTTGTGATTTTCGAGGCTTTAATCTCACTGTTTTGTCACCTGCTCTCCTTTGCAGTGCAGAGACGCTCCGGCAGGAACTGGAGAGAGAGAAGATGATGAAAAGACTGTTGATGACCGAACTGTGACTTCTCCCCTTGTTGCCTGGAGGACGGCGTGGTGCCTTCTGTCATTTTCCTTCTTCGGGCTTTGTGTGCTCACTCTAGCACAACCTGCAAACGTGTGCTCTGCTCGCCCAGGTCCCCATGGTTAGTTGAAGCCAACATCTGGCTTGACTTTTATTGGAAAAGTTATTTTATGTCTCCGGAGTATTAGAGTTTTTCTACTACTCAATGCGGTGGAGACAGGATTTGTAAGTCTTGGCGAAAAAATAGAAAATGGGAAAATGGGGATTCCTTTTCAGAAGTACCTGTGGTGTGTATTCATTGATAACCACAGGCGTTACTAAGGCGCAGAATCCTTTGCTATCAACCTCAGTCATGTGATTTTGTATGATTGAAATTTAACACCAAGCTTTGACTGTTTGCTAAAGAGTCATTTTTAACGAGAGAATAATTCTTTATTGCTGGTTTTTTCATTTACACTGGTAAATACACAGATCTTTTAAAGTCTTTAACATTCATTTTTATTCAGACACGAGTAGGTGAACTGAAAAGGAAAGTTGCAATCACCAGGACTCGAGGTACTTCAGCTTAATCTGAAACATAATTTCACTTGTGACTTTGTTAACTACGATATTATTTGGGATACACAGAATTTATGATTGAACCCAAAGTAGGAAATTATAGCTTAAATTCTAAAAATCCTTACAAGATTAAGATGATTCGATATCAGGATTCATTGGGGTGTTCCCTAAAGGAGAATTATTTCTAAAGTTGATCAATTCCTATCCTGTTGCTAGAACCTTGACCAGGAGAAACTCTGCTCTCTTTTTGTAAGTTTCCAGAAATGTGTTTTTAAATTTTTATTATGCACTTAAACAACTTTGCAGGAAAAAAAGGAACCCCCCTCGCCACAAACTAGCCCTCCAAATTGTTTCCCAAGCTTTCTCAATGAATATGCACACCTTTTTTACATAGGTATGATCGGTGTGTACACACTCTTTGGTTGTACTTCTCCACCTAACACATAACTTCTCTTTTCAATACAGATCCTGCTCTCACCCATTTAAATGTCTTTATATCCATATAACAATGGTTAACCTCACTTCTCCCCATTATTAGATAGTTGAGTTATATCCCAAGTTTTTCACTCTTATAAATAGTGCTGCTATGAATGTCTTTGTAAAAAAAATTATCCTTCCTTTGGATTCTCCCCCTGGGAATATCTCCAAAGAGGGATTGTAAGGTCAAAGAGCATGAAGTATTGTATAATTCTTGCTTTATTGCCAGATTGCTTTCTAGAAAGATCCAATCTTTGGGTTGGAAGGACCGTAAAGGTCACCCCCCTCGATCCCCTCTGAATGCTTGAACTCCTACAATTTATGATGCCACCAGCAATGTATAAGCATTTCTATTTACCAATAGCTCTGCCAGTGTTGGGTTTTGCCATTTTAATTTATTTTTGCTAGTTTAATAGGTGTGTACAATTGTTCTTGAAAGGTTGTTTTATTTCATTAATTGCTAGCAAGGCCGAGCACTTTTCCATGTGATGATTTACTAGCTCTATTTCCTTGTGTGTAAAATGTCCACCCATTTCTTAAGACCGCTTGTTAAGTGGACCTGATCTCATATGTTTGTATCAGAACTGTATTTTTATGTTGTGCTGTATAGTTTGCTCTCCTGTCCCTGTACTTAAAAACTGAATGGTGCCAATAATTTGATACTAATGATTATTTAAAAAGAGCAATGCCTCATTTACTAGCGTTGTTGTAAAGGGAGGCATGCAAGCAAATATTCAGATAACAGAGGATTAACCCCTGAAGTGCTGAATCTTTAAAATATTAATATTTTTTGAGGGAAATCTTTCTAAGATGTATTACACACGTCCCTGCCTTAGTAAACAGAGTACACTGGAGAGTATTTCACCTTTTCTTGATGAGTCACGGTCATCATTGTAAACATCAGCCCCTTTTGTACTTGGCGTGGTGCAGTGATGTCGTTAGAAGCTATCAGAATGTGTGGGGCTTGGCTCTGCCTTTCACAGGCTGTTGTGCTCATCTCATTGATGGCTTCTACTGCTGTCTGCTCTGCTGGTGAAGCCATCTGGGGCAATTGGGGTATCTGGGACCTTTTAATCCCTGTACTACATGACCCCTGGCTGTACCTTTAAAACAGCTTCCGCCGTTCTTTATCTCGTGCACACGATGATGCCAAATGTGTTTCTTTCTGTACAATACGGGGAGCTCTCTGTGTCTGGGCTGGTCAGCTCTTGCCAATCCAGCACCCTCCTCCTCCCCTAACCTGTTAGCTTTCTGGGTCTTTTGCTTTTCACCTCCTGCTCTCTGATGGGAACCTCCCGGGCAAAACAGGAAGTTCTCTTGCGGAGGCCAGGAACCCCAGTGTCACGTGGTGTCAGGTTGGCTCTGCTGCTGAGGAGGGATGCATGGGCTTTCCAGCCGCTGTTTTCAGGAGCCTCCGAGTCTCCTGCTTCTTCCGCCCCGCGTCCCCCTGGGTTCACAGATGTTTCAGAAGGTGGATGTCACAGATGTTTCAGAAGTCTGATCACAAACTAATTGGCTACTACTGTGTATGAAAACCCAGTACCTTTGGCAGCTCAACTCTAATCAGTAAAATCAAGAGGATTCCATTGTTTCAGCAGTTGTCCTGGTTATTCGCCTACGTAAATGTATGACGGGTGGCTGGCATTGGGGGCTGAGCAGAAGACATTGGCTTGGGTGGGCTCACAGGGGTAAAAGTGAATTGGTACAGTCACTTCATCTGCTTTATGTACTTAAAACCAAAGCAGCGGCATCATATGGTCACACAACACACATGTTATGTCCAGGGTGGGCAATCAGCAGCACACACGTTATGTCCAGGGTGGGGAAGTCAGCGTGCTGACATCATCACTCCAGGGCTCCAAACTGTGGGCCACTGACTCCTGATGGGCATGGGGGTGAGTGCAAGGGACCTGGGAAGCTGGCGACCCACAGGGCATGTGGACTGTAGACTGTGTAGGAGCATCTTTCTTATGTTTGAAGAATTTTAAAACGAGGTCTTAGAGCATTCAAAAGATCCCACCTGAATGCACCCCAGATTTCATATTCCCCAAATAGCACAGGAATATTCTAATATCTTTACCTTTCTTTCACCATCTCAAAGGTCACTATTTTTTTTAAATAATTCAAAATTCCATTACCATTTTTTAAAAGTGTACAAATTCAGTGGTTTTTAGTATATTTGCAACGTTGTGCCAACATCACCACTAAATCCAGAACATTTCCATCATTCCAAAAAAGAAACTCCATATCTAGAGTCACAGCCTGTCTCCCAGCCCCTAGCAACCACTGATTTACTCTCTGTTCCTAATTTCTGCCTAAGGATTTGCCTATTCTGTATACTTCGTATACATGGAATCACACAATATGTGGTCCCTTGTGTCTGGCTTATTTCACTTACCACAATGTTTTCAAGGTTTATTAGTATTTCATTCCTTTTCATGGCTGAGTAATATTCCATTGTATGAACATACCACCTTTTCATGGCTGAGTAATATTCCATTGTATGAACATCACACCTTTGTTTATCCATTTATCAATTGACAGACATTTGGGATGCCACCACTTTTTGGCTATTATGAATAATACAAACATTTGTGTACAAGTTTTTGGGTGAACATCTGTTTTCCATTCTCTTGGGTGTATAGCTGAGATTGGAATAGTTTGGCCACCTGGGAACTTTTGTTTAACTTTGGAGAAGCTGCCAGGATCACAGTTTTTACTCGTTAAGCCATCAAAAATGGAAAAATCACATTCATTACTAGACAGAGCATGGGCACATCCATTACTGGTCAGATACTGAGATGCAGCACTGATTTGGGAGAGTTTTTATAATGGGAGAAAAAGTTGTCGTAGTGACGTGGCTTTGATGAGAAGAGAAAATAAAGGTGGTTTCTTCTAAAAGTGAAATTAAGCTCAGGTTCATCTCCAGGTCCTTGTGTGAGTAGCTGGCTCTTGCTCAGACAGTGGTCTCAGAATATTCAGGGAAAGTTTCCTCCCAGAAAATGTGCACAAAAGAGAAAAAAAAGGGGGAATAAAACAGCAATAGATAACAAGCTCAGGTTCCCAAACCAGAGAATCAACACTGAAATCAGAAATGTGTGTGTTTTTGGTTTGCTGTGGGTTTTTTTTTTTTTCTAAATGTTGATCCATTTAAAACTGACTATACCTTCCCTGGTGAATAGGAGAAGAAAAGAAAGGAATTTCAATTTTTAAGAAGTAGGGTTTTCGTGTTCTTTTTTTTTTTTTTTTTTTTAGCATTACATGTTTATAGATTTTTTCCATCGATTGCCTCCTTTGTATTTTAGAATTTTATACATTACAAAGCTGTTGTTTTTTTTTTTTGGGGGGGGGGCGCAAAGTCTCTTTGTTTTGATTAAATAGTTGTAGTTCATCTTACCTTTTTTCAAGCAATAAATCTGACTTCTTGCAACAGCTGGTATATTGGGAGACCTCGCGAAGCCGAACGTGCTTCATGAATTACACCTGATTCACCCGTCGGGGTAAACATGTTTAAGTTCTAACTGAACATCCCCCCGACAATGTCAGCTGATACCCAAGAGCAAACACTTGATCCCTGAGTCTCACAGCACTTTTCACTATTTCTCCGCCAGCACTCTCTCCCGTCTCCCCTGCAGTCACTAGTTTCTTTTTGAATGTTTGTATTTCGCAACCTTGTGTATTCATCCATGCCACCAGTAGCCTCGAACCCTATTAATTCTTACCTATACCATCTTATTTAAACTTCCTGGTCATCATGGAGGTCACCACTCCACACAAGCTGACTTCTGGGTCTGCATTTGGAACCTCTCCATGCTTTTCTGTCTCCATCATTACTTTATTTGCTCATGCAAGAAAAATAACGAAAAAAAAAGAAAAAAAGAAAAGCAGACAAAAATGCTGACTCTGCAATACCAGCCTAAAAGGAACGGTGTCCATGTTTTCTAACGGAAGACAGCTTGCTTAGTTTGAATAGGCTGTCACTCCAAAACCACCCCTAGAGAAGAACTCGGGGGCCTGGCACGCAGTGAAGTGCTTGGTGGGAGTAAAGGGACGGCTGAGTAAACAACCAAAGTGAGTTGCAAGCGGCAGGAATGGATCTGAGAGAGCTGAGCGTTCAGCGTGGCCATCAGGCCTGGTACAAAGCTTGCTGCGGGCGAACCAGAGTACCGGCTGCCTCGCTTCGAAGGGGGCGGGTTATGCAGAGGCCCCAGCAGCCTCTGCTGATGCCACACTCCAACAGTCCGGAGAGGAAGCAGGTGCCTCCAGCCCAAAGAGCTGGGCTCCAGTGTCCCCCTGGCTCAGAGCCCCTCGGTTCACCTCGAGTGGGGATCTTGCTGTTTCAATCTCCTCCTGTGATGATGCCAGGGCATAATGGGTTCAGTAAGTGCTTTATCTAAACCAAAACGTGTCTGAACAAGGTGGGGGAGGCAGCAGTTCTGACAAGGTGTGTCCCAGGTAACCCTTCCGGGGGGGCACTTCTTACACCTGCGCGTGCATTTGGGGTCTTGGGGGGACCTGGGTGAAGTGCAGACCCTGACTGCCGAAGCCTGCAGTGCGGCGAGGTTAGTGCCGCTCACACACTGGGGGTGCTGAGCTGCTGAGCTGAGGACCACGTTCTGAAGAGCAAGTCCGGGAGGGCCACCCCTGCGTCCGTGGGAGCCACGCGCAGGGCGAGGAGGCAAAAGGGGGAGGCGGGGAGGAAGGACGGGGGAGGCTGGGAAGGAGAGTGCGGAGCGAGGAGGACGGGATGGTAGGGAAAAGGGGGAGGCTTCGGGCCCAGGCGAGGATGCGCAGACCGAGGCGGGGAGGCGGCGGGTGCAGGCGGTTCCGCGGCTGCGCGGGCTGCGGGCGGGGGACGGGCCGGCGCGTGCTGGCGGCGGCGGAGGCGGCGGCGAGGTCCCGGCCCCGCGCCCGCGGCGCCCCCGCAGCGGCCCGAGCGGCCAGGCTGAGGGTTCGGTGCGCAGCGATGGCGCGGCCGCCGCCGGGGCAGAGCCGGGGGGTCTGGGCGCCGCTGTTCTTGCTGCTGCTGGCGGGGCCCGCCGCCTGTGCCGCCAGCCCCGGGGACGACGGCGCGGGGCCGGGGGGCCGGGGACCCCGAGGCCGCGTGCGGGGCGACGCGGGCGCCGACGAAGCGGTGCGGCGCCACGACTCCTCCTACGGCACCTTCGCCGGGGAGTTCTACGACCTGCGCTACCTGTCGGAGGAAGGTGAGGCTGGGGGGGGGGGGTGCAGGGGGGCGGGAGGGGAGACCCGGGTGCGGGGCGGGGGCGGCGGCGGCGGGAGCGAGGGTGGGGAGTTGGAAAGGATGCGAATGGAGGCAGCTCTAGCGCAGCCGAGGCCGGGCAGAGAGCGCAGCGCGCAGACCCCCATCCGCCTGGCGAAGGGGCCCCACGAGCTAGCTGTCCGCTTAGCAGGTGGGGAGACTGAGGCCGGGCGGGGGAGGGTGCCAGCCAAGTCCTGCGAAGCTGCGGACAGGTGGGCTCCCCCCCGCCCGCCCCCGTGTTCAGCACCTGGCCTCCACCCTCTCGGTCAGGTGGCGGGGGGCGGGGGGGGGGGGGGGGGACGTTAGGCGGGGAGGCTGCCTTCTGGCCCGGGCTGTGTGAGATTGGAGCAGCCGGCGGAAAGCAGAAATCCAGACTTCAAAGAGATGCTGCCTTATTTCCTCCCCGAATCTAGTACTGACCTAGATTCGCAAAGGCGAGCGCCCTGACCTCTCCGTGTTCTGTGCGCGCTCACTGCCCCGCCGCCAGCGCTGGGTCACTTCTCCCTCCCCGCCTCCACCCACTCCTTTTCTACCCGGCCTGTTAGGGTCCCCTGGTGTGAGCCACCATTGTGGGGCCTGCTGGGCCCGGAGACTGGGGTTTGTCAGCCATAGACCTCCCCGCGGGGATGCTTCAGTGAGCACAAAGCCGGTGATTCTGCTCGGAAGGAAGGGAAGCTGGCCTCTTTTCCTGCCATTTGGAAAGTAGTCGTTTTCATTTTCTTCTGCTAGGAGGAATAGTAAAAAAATAAATAAATAAAATAAAAAGTAAATAAATAAATAACTATAATTATATATGTGTGTGTGTGTGTGTGTGTGTGTATAAAGTTAGGATTTGAAATGTGTATCCCAGCAACTAATATGTACTGAATATTGCTGAGGATTAGGTTTAGCTACCTACACCAAATAAAGATTAATAGCTTAAATAAGATAGAAGTTTCTCTGTCATATACAGAAATCTGGAAGTAGGCATCCCAGAACCGGTCATCAGAGACCCTGGATCTCTCTTTTTTTTTAATTTTTATTGATTTTTTTACAGAAAGGAAGGGAGAGGGATAGAGAGTTAGAAACATTGATGAAAGAGAAACATCAACCAGCTGCCTCCTGCACACCCCTAAGGTACATGCCCTTGACCTGGAATTGAACCTGGGACCCTTGAGTCCACAGGCCGACGCACTATCCGCTGAGCCAAACCGGTTAGGGCTTCTTCACAATTCTTAGCGTGTGACTTCATGGGCCAAAATGGCTGCATGATCTCCAGCCATTACATTCACTTTCCAGACAGTAGGAAAGAGGAAGTGGGAAGAAGATCACTGACTATAAGGAGATTATGCAGAAGTCCCATATAACAATCCTACTTAGCCACAACTTAGTCATGTGGTCACTCATAGTTGCAAAGGAGGCTGGGATGTGTAGCCTTTTAGCTGGGAAGTAATAAGTCCAATTAAAAAATTGGAATTATTGTATTAAGGAAGATGGAGAGAATGGATTTGGGAAAATAGTTGGGCAGAGGCTTAACTGCTGAAACAGAGTCCTCAATATACAGTGGCTTAAGTAAGATGGTTTGTTTTTGTCTCACATGAGTCAGGCTGGTCTGAGCTGGTGGGACAGCTCTGATCCACAAGATCATTCATGGACTCAGGTTCCTTCCATCTGATTGCTCCATCATCTCCTAAGACTTGGTCCTCATCTGTGTGGAAGTTGAGTTGCATGTCCTTGTTCAAGCTTGAGGAAAGGAGAAGAAAGGAAGTTCGGGGCAAGCAGTTTCCTCTTAAGCTGGCTGTACAGATCACTGCTGCTCACATTCCTTTGGTCAAGAACATAATTATATGACCTAGCTGCAAAGGAGGCTGGGAAATGTAGTCTTCTAGCTGGGTAGCCATGTGGCTAGGGAGAAGGAGAGAATAGGGGGGAGGGAGGCAGGGGGAGCACAACAAGCAGATGCAGAATCTTTTACTCTGGAAAAGAACAAGTATCCCAAAGTCCATCTGCTTCTGAAAGCATCTAAAACATATTTATTCTGTTCATAGTCAGCCTATCCCACTGCCAGGTAACTCAGATGTGGCACATGAAAGCTTATATTCTCATTGGGCACATGGACCTAACAAATGCAGAACAAGATCAGATGTATCTCCAGAGAGAATAAGGTTAGTTGTATAACCCAGACAGTTTTATGAACGTGGACATCAGGTGGGCGGCAGCCATAGGAAGGCTTTATAGAGTTAGCTGGGAAGTATGAAAGACTTGGGTGAGACAGAAGAGGGAGGACATTTAGGTGAGGTGACTGCACAGGAGCAGCAGGGCATGCAGTGTGTATTCAGATCCTCAGTTTGCTTGTCCCTCTCACCCATTCTGCACGTGCAGCCAGAAGTTTGAATAGGATCTTAGGACTTGAATCTTACCAAGCATCCCTCTTTATCTTGAGGTTCTTAGCCCAGAATCTATGTAGTATTTAGAACAACAGTAGAATGTAAAACAAATTACCACATGATTATGGCTAAATAGCCTATTCTGGTTGTTCTCTCAAAAACAAACAAACAAACAAACAACAAGTGTTGGCGAGGATGCGGAGAAAAAGGAACCCTCGTGCACTGCTGGTGGGAATGCAGACTGGTGCAGCCACTGTGGAGAACAGTATGGAGTTTCCTCAAAAAACTGAAAATGGAACTCCCATTTGACCCAGTAATCCCACTCCTGGGAATATATCCGAAGAAACTAGAAAAACCAATCAGAAAGGATATATGCACCCCTATGTTCATAGCAGCACAATTTACAATAGCTAAGATTTGGAAACAGCCTAGGTGCCCGTCAGCAGATGAGTGGATCGGAAAACTGTGGTACATCTACACAATGGAATACTATGCTGCCATAAAAAAGAAGGAATTCTCATCATTTGCAGCAACCTGGATGGAATTGGAGAACATTATGCTAAGTGAAATAAGCCAGTCAATGAAAGAAAAATACCACATGATCTCACTCATTTAGGGATAGTAAAGAACATTATAAAGTGGTGAACAAAAAGATAGATACAGAGACAGTAAAGCATCAAACAGACTTTCAAAGTACAGGGGGAAAGTTTGGGAAAGGTGGGGGAGTTATGAAATCAAACGAAGGACTTGTATGCATGCATATAAGCATAAACAATGGACGAAAAACTCTGGGGGGGGAGGGCATGTGTGGGTGTGGGGTGGGGGGGTAATAGTAAGATATGTACACATATAATACCTCAATAAAAAATATTTTTAAAAAAAGAAAAAATAAAAAAAAATAAATAAAATAAAAAACAAACAAAATGAAAAAGGAGAACAGAAACAAAACAAACAAAAAAAACAACAAACAAACAAAAACAGGAACTGAGCTGGGTGTTGGCTTAGGGTTAAGTCCCAAGTAAAGCAAGCCTCCTGCTCTCTTCTCCCAGCTGCTAAGACCCATAGGCCAGGCCTGAGGAACAGACCCTGAGTCTTTCCACAGCCACACGGGTGATGGTGGCTGGCCTGTCCTTGGGCCCATGCCCTGTATAGGAAGGAAAAGGGGATAACACCATACTTGGTTGCTATCTTTCAGGCACAGTGACCTGACCACTTGTAAGACATGGCCCCGTCAATGCACTCCTGACCACCGAGTTCAGATCACAATTTTTCCTATCTTGGGAAAGAGCTGGTGGGGCAGTAGAGAGAAGAGCAGGGCCTGGGAGGGCAGAGTTCCCTTTATCTGCTTATATTCTTCCTACATCGACTGCATATTGTATGCAGCTACATAACTCATCGCCCTACACACAAACATATGGGATGCAAATGTTACCTCCATGCTTTCCCCCTTTGAGATGCATAGACAGTTACCATCTGAGAATAAAAAGACCACACACACACACACACACTTTTTCATTTATAGTATCTCTTCATTTGTTCTTTGGTTTGAACAAATATACACTGAGTGGCCAGATTATTATGATCTCTGAACGCATAATAATCTGGCCACTCAGTGTATATCCTCTATAATAAAAGGCTAATATGCAAATTGTCCCCTTGACCAGGAGTTCGACCAGCAGGCAGGCCGGCCAACCATCCATGTCCCCTCCCCCTGGCCAGGCTGGCCAGACCCCACCCATGCACGAATTCATGCACGGGGCCACACACACACACACACACACACATATATATATACACATACACACACGCACACACACACACACTGAGTGGCCAGATTATTATGCGTTCAGAGATCATAATAATCTGGCCACTCAGTGTAGTATCACCTTGCTCAGTGAAAAAGAAAAAGTAGAAACACTATATATATATATATATATATATATATATACACACACACACACACCGTACTTTCCGGCGTATAAGACGACTGGGCGTATAAGATTTTCCTGGGTTAAAAAGTCGTTTTATACGCCGGAAAATACGGTATATTGGACTATATTGATGGGATTAGATATAATGGATTAGACATATTTTCTACCGTATTTTCCGGCATATAAGATGACTTTTTAACCCAGGAAAATCTTATACGCCCAGTCGTCTTATACGCCGGAAAATACGGTACTTTTTATGGGCAGGAGATAGCTTATGATCTCTGAATCTTTTACTGAAACCGAGATAGAAAAATAAAACAAAGCACAAAAAGCTAAGTAACTTATAAAAACCATCTATATCTTTAAAGATAATCTATATCTAATTTATCTTTGTATCCACCATGAATCTAGCCCAATAATAACACTAATTAGAGCTAATTGTTAATAAGTGCTTCCTACGTGCCAGGCACTGTTTTAAGTACCTTTTACATATTAACTTTCATCTTTACAGCAATACTCTGACTTAGATACTACAGTTTTCTCCACTTTACAGTGAAGAAAACTGACCCACAGAAAATTTAGATATTTTAGCTAAAGCCACACAGCCAGGAATTAGCAGAGAGCTGTATGGGATTGTTGAGTGACTTTAAGGAAAAGGTGTGCAAGCTGTCCGGCCCGCCTGGAACGGAGGGTCCCTAGGAAATGCAGAGGGACAGACGGGATGGGATACTTTTCTGAGTGGACTTGAGAAGAGGTGTTTGGAATTGGTAGGTAGGCAGTTGAGAACTGCAGGTTGCTGAGTGGAGGAGTGCCTTGGCGAACACTTTGCTAAACAGGCTCCGTGTGTGCGTGTGTGTGTGTGTGTGTGTGTGTGTGTGTGTGTGTAGCTTTCCATTTTCCAAAGTCCCAGGACAGCTTTACTTCATGATGTGGCTCCGCTGAGCGGAAACGATGACTCACGCAGTCCAGAAAGAGACAGATGCTGGTGCAGGGGCTCTCAGAGATCTGCACAGATAATTTCTGGTTAAAATATCAAGGACTCAAGGACTACATTAATACCTGAGGGCTGTGATCCAAGCAGTTAATTAGAGGCAATAAATAGCAAACCAGAAGCCATTAACCACTCAGTGGAGGATGGCAAAACGGGCTCAAGGGATTGCAGGAAAGGAATAGATGGTATCTGTGAATAAGACAGGGATGGAAACCACAAAACCATATTGAGAACCTGAAAAAAAAAATCAACCACGAAAATAAGTACCTCTTGTATTACAGGGAGAAAAAGTGGCTTCGTTGGTCTCCACAACAGAATAGTTATTGGAAGTTTTTCAGGGCACATGTGAGAAGAAGGAAAGGTGGGGGGAGTTTTTTGCCCTAAACCAGTGGTCGGCAAACTGCGGCTCGAGAGCCACATGCGGCTCTTTGGCCCCTTGAGTGTTCTAACGCCACTTCTTCAAAATAGACTCGCCCAGGCCGAAAACCGACTTCTGCGCATGGGACACGAAGTTTCAATCGCACTGTACGTGCGCGCCCGCATGTGGTATTTGTGGAAGAGCCACACTCAAGGGGCCAAAGAGCCGCATGTGGCTCGTGAGCTGCTGTTTGCCAACCACTGCCCTAAACCAATATTATTTGGTCTCAATCTAAGTTTTTATTTTAGCAAAAAAGAAAACAAATAGCACCAAGCCCAGCCGGTGTGGTTCAGTGGTTGAGCATTGACCCATGAACCAAGAGGTCACTGGTTCAATTTCCAGTCAGGGCACATGCTTGGGTTTCGGATTTGAGCCGGTGTGGTTCAGTGGTTGAGCATTGACCCATGAACCAAGAGGTCACTGGTTCAATTTCCAGTCAGGGCACATGCTTGGGGACATACAGGAGGCAGCCAATCAATGATGTTTCTCATCTATGTTTCTATGTCTCTATCCTTCTCCCTTCCTCTCTCTCCAAAAATCGATAAAAACATTAAAAAAAAAATAGCCATCAAAATGGAGGGAAAGGAACAAGCAAAAACAAACAAACAAAACCCCAAAACCAGTAGTAAAAAATGGGGGGTGGACAATGTAAGGGGAGAAGGAAGAGCTGGCCGTGTCTGGGGGCTCTAACCCATGTATCTCAAGACCAAGGCAGACAAGTAAGTGTAGGAAAGAGAGAATGGTGGGGACGGGGCAGGGGCGGCCAATAAAGGTCTTTAAACAGTGTTGTGACAAGATCAGTTTCCCATTTTAGAAAGCTGGCAGGTGGTGGAAGAAGTGGGAGGGCGGTGGGGGGATCGGAGAGGCGATGGCACAGTGTGAAAGGGCAGGCTCGGGTTTCTAGGGTGGGAATACTCGTAAAAGAATGGTGGGTGAGTGTGTATAGCAGGTGGAGAGACCCAGGACTACGGTTTCAGGGTTGGAAGGCTGTGGTGGGCAGTGGCATTCTTCACCGCCATAGGAAACGTAGGAGGAAGAGCATTTGGGAGGTGGGGGAGCTTAGTGCTGGGCTATGGGATTGAGGTGCTTGTGGACTATCCAGGTAGGAACCCCATGTCGATGGTGGGCAAAGGTCTAACGGCCACCCAAACGAGAAGGCGTCTTTAGACCGCCAGGCAACTCCATCGACCAGAGATGGCGAACCTATGACACGCGTGTCGGCACTGACACGCGTAGCCATTTCTGATGACACGTGGCTGCTGAGGCAGCCGCATGCCGAGGATGAAACATTTGCTGCTCCTGAGGATGAAACATTTGCGAAATAATGTTTTTTTCCTCAAAGTGACACACTACCCGAGTTATGCTCAGCTTTTTGGCGAAGTTTGACACACCAAGCTCAAAAGGTTGCCCATCACTGCCATAGACTGTAACAGAATGTATTATAGGGTAATTTCCCTCGGGGAAGATTGAGCCAGAGGGGACAGACGGCCCAGCACTGGGCACAAATTATTCTCTGCTACCGGACACCTGTTGCAGTACTTTTTGCAATAGTATAACTCGGGGACTAATGATTGACAAGACAAAGGGATGAAGAATGCAGTCGCTCCCAGGGTCGTACCTCCTGGTGGTCTTGTGATAGATGATTGCTTATAATCAATACTTTTTCCAGTTGGATATTTATCTCTGTTGTCATGCCATTCCAATCGTTACTAATAAAAATATTTATGGCTACATTTTATGGAGCACAGATAATCATCAACTAGAAGGCTTCAATATGCTTGCTAAGGACAGGGAGGTTGGTCAAAGGTCACAGCATGAAACTTAAAAATGAAATGAAATCCAGAACACGCAAGGTACATACCCTTGACCAGAATCGAACCCGGGACCCTTCAGTCCGCAGGCCGATGCTCAGCCATTGAGCCAAACCGGCTAGGGCTGGAACCTGAACTTGAGATCCAGGTTCTGCTGCAGGTACTTTTGGTAATTATCTTACCAGGTAGTCATGCTGGAGTTTTAGGATAATGGTCTTGGGGACATAAAAGACTTTTTGCAACCTAGCAGGATCTTAGATGCTGGCATATAGTCCCAACTTATTTTATGCCAAATAGATCATTTAACTCCAGGGAAAATTGTAATATTGAAAAACCTGCTTATATTCTGATGCCAGCCCCAACGAGTATACTGAAGTTTTATTTCTGGCATTAATGACCCAGAGTTATCACAAGTGAAAGGGGTGGCCCACAAAAAGACTGTCTTCAGTTCAGACCAACCGGCTACCAATTCAGGGGCACCCACTAGAATGTCTCATAGAACTCAGGAAGGCACCGCACCTACAGTTAGTATAGTTTTGTTATAAAGGAAGCAGCTCAGGAGCAGCCGGTGTAGACTCACGTAGGGCGAGTCCAGGGGACTCCCGAATGCAGTTGCCGAGCCTTCCTCGTGGAATCGGGGCCTGTCACCCTCCTGGGACAGCACCGTAGTGAGAAATACCAGGAAGAACGTTATATGAAGAGGCTCAGCATAGTTTGTAGCATTCAGCAGTTGTTCAATATAAAGAGAAAAACAAAAATCTCCTCTAAGGCAGGCCTTGCCAAGGTACTAGGGGTGAGTTCATTACATGTCTGACCAAATAGAGCAGGCTAATTTTTTAAGTTGATAATTTTGTATGGCCCGCAAATGGTGTTATAAATATCCAAATGGCCCTTGGCAGGAAAAAGGTTCCCCACCCCTGCCCAAAATACACAGATGTGTGCCAGGAAAATGCAGTCCAGTGGTTTTTTTTTTTTCCTTAAAGGATAATTCATAGAACAAAATAAACAGAATCTCACTTAAAAAAAACAACATTACAAATAAAAAAGAAACGACATCAAAATAATGGGAAAAGAAAAACTAATAAGACAGTCATTTTTTAAAATGGGTATTTATTTTCCTAATGCTATAGGGTGATTTTACTTATTCATTTGTCAATCATTTATTCAGTGGCCAGTGCTAGGCTTGATGCTGGGCAGAGAATACAAGATGAATCACAATTGGCTCCTTCGTACACCGAGGAAACAGTCCAGGAGAAAATTATTTTTGTTACAAACTGGAAGCATAATGCAGGCTTGCCCTTCAGTGTATGTTTTAATGCGTTATGATGCCAAGCAATGTTACAAGAAAAATACACAGCTGTTAGAAATGATGTGTGTGAAGAATTTAGTGAGATATGAAAATGGTATATGCCCCTTAATGAAAAATGGAAGTTCGCAGTGGTGGAAAAATTCTATTATCACATATATAAATGGAAAACCTCTAGTACTGAATATATAAGTGGGTCATTGTTAATTTTTTAAATATGTTTTTATTGATTTTAGAGAGAGAGAGAGAAAGGGAGAGGGAGAGACAGAGAGAATCATCGATGTGAGAGAGAAACATCAGTGGGTTGCCACACCCTGACTAGGGATCAAACCTGCAACCTGGGCACGTGCCTTGACCAGGAATCAAACCAGTGACCTTTAGGTGCACAGGATGATGCCCAACCAACTGAGCCACACTGGCCAGGGCTATTTTTTTTTTCTCTTGGGGCATGTGTATTGAATTAAAACTGTGATTTTTTAAGCTCCCAGGTCACAGTGGTGAGCCAGTGTTCATGTGAACTTACTCCCCCTCTCAGTGCTTCAGTTTCCTTGCCTGTAAAATGAGGGAAAAGTCACTTATTCTCAGCTAACATGTAAGGCTCAGTTCAAAGATGTGTACCCTGTATTCTCCTCTCACGAAGAGGGTGATTAGGCTTACACAGGGCCCTTTTCTGAGGCCTTATATCTACATCTAGATGGGTGTGATAGAAAATAGTAAATGTATTATTTTTTTTTAATTCTCATTGAAAAACTTGTTACTGGACTTTCTAACCATTATTTATTCTCACTGTCCAGGTTACCCTTTCCCTACTGCTCCTCCTGTGGATCCATTTGCCAAAATCAAAGTGGATGACTGTGGTAAAACTAAGGGATGCTTTAGGTTGGTAGACCTGTGAGTTGGGTAACTTTAAGACTGAGATGTTGCTGTATTTCTCAGGATAGAATTGAAATTGCACGCAGCCCATTCTTACCAGGGGCCTGTACTCCTTCAGACCCTCGGCAGGGATATGGCCTGTTTCTGATAGCCACCCCAGTTTTCAGTCTTAAAGGCCTGGAACACTGGAACATGCTTCATTTTGACTGTGCTGCCATTGGCATCACTGTCTATTCCTAACCAATTGGCTGTATGAAGAAGAATCACACAGAATATGTCCACGTTTATTAGGAGGGACATGGCCAAGACAGACAAGGATAAACATGTCTAATACCCAATTCCTTTTCAAATAAATAGTCATGATGTATTGACATTTGTATGATATTAACTAGTCATTAAGCACATGTTATTGTAGCTAGCACTGGTTATTGTAGTGAGGCCTTCCATGATTACTAATAGTATTCTATCATGACATGATGGGCTAGAGCTAGAAAACAGTAGTAGAGACAGTGGGTCTCCCACAAAGTTAGCTCTGGTTTGTTGCAAAACTTCCTTCTCTTTGAGTTTTTTTTTTCTGAAACAAATTGTCCTTAAGTAAAGATTTGGTTGATCACTGTTCTAAAGTTCTGATTTATATTTTTTTGGTCCATTGCTCAAGATCTATGGGGGAGGGGGGGAGCGGGACTGAATTATAGGGGTTTTGAGCTTTTCTTTGGATTACCAGAACATTCTAAGGAATAAAAATAATCCAATAATACTAATATTAAGGATAATGGCCTTTAATGAATAATTCTGGTGACTAAGGGGTATTTTTGAGAAGTGAAGGAATTTTAGTACCCTGCTGGCTTCAGGGTGACCTCTTTTCTGGCCCATTCACTCCTCCTCTAGCTGTTCTTAACCTTTTCCACCCAAGTTCCTTCCTGTCTGGAGCTTATACCTCACCCTGGCTGCTAGAGTCCCTGCCTAGTCCTTGCCTCCCTCCTCAGTCAGCACTTAGTAGGTTTGTGTCTTGTTCCTTCAGATAGCTTCCATCCGAGTTTCGATGGTCACGCCCATTGCTACAATTTTCTGTCACCCTAAAAAGGGTGTAAAAGAGTGTTCGTCAAACTAGGGCTTGTCAGTTCTTAAAGGACCCACAAGTCCTCTGTAAGAAAATTTACATTTCTGTTCTCAAAAAAGAAACAGATCATATATACAAAGGACAGACGAATGGCTGCCAGATGGGAAGGGAGTGGGTGAAAAAGGTGAAGGGATTAAGAAGTACAAATTGGCAGTTACGAAATAGCCATAAGGATGTAAAGTACAGCATAGGAAATACAGTCAATAATATTGTAATAACTCTGCAAGGTGCCAGGTGGGCACTAGATTTATCAGGGACATCACTTTGGAAGTTATATAACTGTCTAACCACTATGCTTACACTGAAAACTAATATATATTGAGTATCAATTGTAATTGGAAAAAAATTTTTTTAATTAAAAACATTGCTCAGGTAAATTAAAAATAAATAAAAAAATAAATTTGTGTCTTTATTTCAATGGTGCTTCTTTAAAAGATCAATGTATGCATAATCTGATTCTGTGGAGAAACACCTTATATTGCTGTATGCTTTAGTGTCTGGATTTGTGATTGTATTAGAACCTATACAGCAAAGGCAAATTCTATAAATAGATGATGCATACATGCTCAGTGAATACCAGATGAAGTATTCAGTGGGCGCATTGTACATGCCAGGGTTTTGCAGTCATTCAGATAAAAGTGCAGGAGAGTGAGTCATGTTTAATAGAACGTGCTCAGTTAAAAGACCCTGCACAGTACAGTCAGACATACCATATGTATGTGAGCGGAATTTTACTTTAAGAGAAACTGCATCATCCAGCACATGAACGCTGTCAGTTTAAATGTTCCTGGTTTTGTAGTTTAATTTATATTTAATTTGCAACTTGGTGTTCATGTAATTGCAAAATTTAAAGTAGAAAGAATTGGTATACATCTAATTAACAAAAATAATTTAAATTATTAACTCGGAGAATTTTCTCATTTAAAAGGGATTCAGAAATAATTCAGTAATAACTAATATTTGAGAGACACTAATATAGTGTAGAGAACACTGGCTGGGAGTTTGGAGGCGCAGGTTCAAGTCCTGTTGCAGCTACTGACTCACTATGCAACCTCCCCATCTCTGGGCTCCTATTAATATGTAGATAAAGTGAAGCAGCTCATCTATGAGGTCCCTCCCAACTGAGTGAAACTGTTTTTTGAAGCAAAGATCTAATTTATTCAGCAATGTCGCTTAGCATCCTGCCTGATCCATCGATGCCCTTTTAATGTATTTTAAATAAGAATACGAAGGAGTCATGTCTGTTTTTTTATTAAATTTATTGGGGGGGTAACACTAATTAATAACATTACATAAGTTTCAGGGGTATATTGTGTAATTACCATCATATTCCATTGTGTGCTCACCACTCAAAGTCTAACCTCTTTCCATCACCATATATTTGACCCCCTTTACCCTCTTGAGTCATGTCTGTTTTGATGTCCCTTGTAGATATGGAAAACCAGGCTGTAATGCAGAGACCTGTGACTACTTCCTCAGCTACCGGATTATAGGGGCCGATGTGGAATTTGAGCTGAGTGCGGACACAGATGGCTGGGTGGCAGTTGGATTCTCTTCAGACAGGAAAATGGTGAGACGCACAGCACGGTAGAAGCTTATTTTTCTCTTTCGTTTGCTGTGTGACTTGAGAGTTTAGAGAGCTCTAGAGTTTAGCGAATGGGCATGGTGACGCTACCATTGCCACTTTTTAAATCCAAGAAGCTAATTTCTGGCATTTGGTTGCTTTTGCAAAGCATCACAAAGCAAAGAAACTCATCAAAGCAGTCTAATGAGTATATTAGTATGGCTCTCTGGGTGCAAGTTAAAATAAATTCACGCTAGCTTAAACAACCAAGGCAGGGTTGGTTTTGAGAACACAAGATGTTTCGTGGTACCTCTCTTTATCAGCCATTTCCACAGACATCCTGCCAGGAAAGCCTCCAAAGCTCCATGGATTTAATAGATGTATTTGTTGCTCATGTGTGCACATTGGCTGGGGCTCAGCTGGGCTTGGCTCCTGCCCGTGTGTTGGATTTAGGTTTTTTTCCCTGATCGTTCTGCAACCGGCAACTACCAAGGCATGCTGTTTTCGTGGCAGAGACAGGAGTGCAAGGGCAACCCAAACTTATTTCAAACCTCTGCTCGTGTTACAGCCGCTAACACTCCATTGCCCAAAGCAAGTCACACAGCCAAGCCCAGAAGGAAGGGGCCTCGATAAACACAGCCCCTACCGAGAGGCCCTGCAAAAGGTATGGGTGTGTAATATAACGACAGGGGGCTGAAGAATTGGGTCTGACAATTCAGTCTTCCACAGTTCTGCTGGGCGAGCACACATCTGGACCGCAGAAAGGACGGTGACCAGGCACAGGCAGGCCACCAGGGACCCAGGCAGCTGCCCATCTCCTGCCTGTGCTCCTCTCTGTGCCTCTGCTGCCGCCTTCCCTCCTTTCTCTGTAGCCCCATCATTTGCCACTTCACTGAGCCAGGGTGCTTTCCAAACAACTGGACTTCCTTAGGCCTCTGCACCCTGGCGCATGCACTTCTCTTTCCCCGGCCTGTTTGAGATCCAGGCAGTGAGAAGAGGGCAGCCCAGACCAGGGTCACGGCAGTGGTGGTGGTGAGAGGTGCTCAGATTCTGGATACGTTTTGGAGGTCAGACAGGCTTCGCTAATGGATTGGACATGGGATGTAGATGGGTGGTAGGAGGAAACTGAGAGAACGGTCCAGGCAGTCAGAGCTCCCGGGGCGTTTTGTTCTTGGAGAGGTCACCAGGAGAGGTGACCTCAATTCCCAGTCCAGGCAGTAAGACAACAACGGGTCCAACTGGTAAGATTGCGCAACTATGAATCTACATCTCTTATCTCCGACTGGGGTGTCAATAGGAGAAACAGCAGGTGTGTGCCACACCAAGGGGCTGGCTTGGGTTGCAGCTGACCATTTCCTGTCCTGGACTGCATTTGCAGGCATGGTGCAGCTGTTAAGATTATGGGGTTCAGAGCTGGGAGGTTGAGTGAGGAGCATTCAAATTTTATGTTTGACATTATGCTGCCTAAAGGCTTTTACATTACCGATTTCTCTTTTCTTCTCCTATTATTTCAATAAGAAGCACAGGTTAATTTTTTTTTTCAAAACCTGATAGACAGGAAAAGCAAAATGGAACCCCTCTTAATAGCCTTTAACTTATTTTGAAATGGTGCATTATTTTTATTAGACTTTATTATTTTTTAATCTTCACCCACGTATATGTTTTTTTTTTCTCACTTTTATCCTCATCTGAGGATATGTTTATTGATGAGAGAGAGAGAGAGAGAAAGAGAGACATCGATGTGAGAGAGAGATATCAATCCGTCGCCTCCCATACACTCCCTGACTGGGGATTGAACTGTACCCTGGGTATATGCTCTGACCAGGAATCAGACCTGCAATCTTTTTGGTGTACAGGACAGTGCTCAACCAAATAAGCCATTGGCCAGGGTTAGGTTTTATTTTTACAGCAGTTTTATCTTCACAGCAAAATTGAATAGCGGGTACAGAAAATTTCCATTGACATACGTAGCCTCACCCATTATCAACATCCTGCACAAAGTAGAACATTTGTTAGAACTGATGAACACCTTTAATATTTTTTTACTTATTTTGAAAAGTTTTTAAACCTACACACAAGGATAGTACAATATAAGAATCACCAATTGATAACTTTTTTATTGTGGTAAAATGTACATTACATAAAATCTACCATTTTAACCATTTTAAAATATACAATTCAGTGGCATCAATTATATTCTCAGGGTGCAACCATTGCCACTGTCTAGTTCCAGAACTTCTTTACAAATGATAACATTTGCCACACATGCTTTATCTCTCTACTGCTACTACTATTATTGTTATTATTGTTGTTATTATTATTTTCTGGAAACTTTGGAGATTAAATCCATTTACTTATTAAATTCAGGAAGTTTAACATTGATCTGATGGTATTATCCAATATATGGTCCATTTTCAAACTGTTCTTTATGGAAATTTTTATTTTATGACCCAGGATACTGTCCAGGAACACCACACCATTAGTTGTCATGTATATTTCATCTTCTTTAATATTAAATAGTTCCTTAGCCTTTTAAAAAAATTTGGTCTTTTATGATTTTTTTGATGATTATAGGCCAATTTTTTCTTTGTAGAATGACCCTCAATTTGGATTTGTCTGATTGTATTTTTAATGATTAGTTTAGTTTCTGTGTTTTTGGCAAGAATACTATATAGCTGGTGACGTATTCCTTTCTCAATATCATATCAGGAGGCATTTGATGTCAGCCATTGTGATGTTAACTTTGGTCATTTAGTGAAAGCTTTTTAATGGCATTTAAAATGATTTTGGGGGTGGGATTTCAAATGACAGAGGTAATGGGATATCTACTTCTCAGTGAAATTTCTGTATTATTTTTTGTTAGTCCTCATCCGAGGATATTTTTCCATTGATTTTTTAGAGAGTAGAAGGGATCGGGAGCGACAGAGAGAGAGAAACATCAATGTGAGAGAGACACATCCATTGGTTGCCTCCCACAAGAGCCCTGACCAGGGCTGGGGATCAAGCCTGCAACTGAGGTACGTGCCCTTGACCGGATTCGAACCCAGGACCCTTCAGTCCACAGGCCGACGCTCTATCCACTGAGCCAAACAGCTGGGGCTGAAATTTTTTTTTTTAGCAGAGAAATTTGCAAAAGACTGACTTTTTTCTTCATTATTTTCCATGCCAGGGTGGTGACGACGTCATGGCCTGCGTCCATGATGACAATGGCAGGGTCCGCATACAGCACTTCTATAACGTAGGCCAGTGGGCAAAGGAGATCCAGAGGAATCCTGCCAGAGATGAAGAAGGCGTTTATGAGAACAATCGAGTCACCTGCAGATTTAAACGCCCCGTGAATGTTCCCAGAGATGAAACAATTGTCGACCTGCATCTGAGTTGGTATTATCTGTTTGCTTGGGGCCCAGCCATTCAGGGTAAGCTTGCATTTTGGCATCTGGATTAAACATTGGACACCGCTGTGCTGGTGTTCGTTATTTATTGGGCAAGAGAGTGATAAGCACTTGGGATAATATTGTAAAAAAAGGAGATATGATCTTGCCTTCAGGTTATAACGGATTTATCATTCACACGGACATGCAAATGGATAAGGTATACAACGTGCGTAGCTTGACTAATACAAGATAACATATGATGAGTTAAGTGCTGAATGAAAGAGATCACCTGACTACTATTTGTGGGGTGTGGCTGTGTTTAATTCTCACCTGCTCCCATTTATTCCTCACCACATCCTTGAGACGTAAAGATATTATATTCTGATTCTGTAGACTAAGGAACTTGCTCAGGGCACTACCATTAACTAACGGAAAACTAATATTCAACCCTAGGTCTGCCTGGCTCCAAAGTCAGTGATAACTCTTAGCCCTTATGCTCTAAATGCAAACAAACAAATACTGAGCAGGAAAGTGTCTCTGGAGATTGACAGGCATTTCAGTGTGCTCACTTTATGACTATCCTGATGGTCACAAATCCACCAAATTATCCTATAATTTAGCCCGTTACCCCTCACATTTTTAACGTGCACAGACATCGTCTGCCTTTATCGTTAAATATGCAATTCAGTGGCCTGGGGAGAGGCCTGAGATCCTGCATTTCTAACAAGCCCCCATGGATTTGATCCGTTGCTGACCTCCCTTTGGGGGGCAAGGCTCTTCCAGCATCTCCCCAACAAAGACCTGAGGATGTCCTGAGACCTTTTAGCAGCTGCTAAAACCAAGTCACGCTGTGTCTTCAGCATTTCCCAGCTGATCAGCCTAATGGCCTGAGAAGCCTGGGCATGTCTTGACTGCAGTCTTTTTTTTTTTTCTTCTTTATTGATTAAGGTATTACATATGTGTCCTTATCGCCCCATTGCCCCCCCCCCACTTATGCCCCCACCTCCCTGGTGTCTGTGTCCATTGGTTAGGCTTATATGGATGCATACAAGTCCTTTGGTTGATTTCTCCCCCTTACCCCCACCCTCCCCTACCTTCCCTCTGAGGTTTGATGGTCTGATCGATGCTTCTCTGTCTCTGGATCTATTTTTGTTCATCAGTTTATGCAGTCTTTGTGTGAGAACTCTTCTGGCTCCTGGGAGTTTCGTCTTCCTTTACTGTGTGCCTATCAACTATATATTGCCCAGTCTGATCTACCTCCCCCTCCCCCCCTTCAAATTGTTTCCATTGATTTGTCTGGAGCGTTCATAAACTTTTTTTTCTGTTTCTAATTGAAAAAACATTGAGATGCCTTCAGATAGATTTTGTGACAACTTTCCCATTTGCGTATGTCCCAGATTAACACCAGTGGATCTGCAATTATGTCTTCTTGTACTTTCAGTACCCTGGGAAATTAATCATATCTTAGCCTGGAGAAAGGAACTCGTTTCAAATGATGGGATTTGGTGTCTACAACGTTGGGTTTGTGCATTGGTTTTGTCCCTTGGTAGCCGTATCTAGCCTTTATCTAAATTCTGAACTCCAATTTATTTATATCTAAAATGGGGACAACAATAATTTCGACTTTATAGAATTATTGTAAGGATTAGATGAAAACAGTATTTGAAATCGCTTTACAAACTGGAAAGTGCTGTACTTCAGCAGTTCATCTTCTTACACATTTGGCATAGTAGCCAGCATGGCAGACCTTCCTGCCTTGCCAGGTAAGATCACTCAGGACTTCTGTTCTTCTCACTATCTCCAAACAAAACAGGCACATTCCTACCCTACAGCCAGGCTGTGCTTTTCCTGTCTCTTGGACGCCCTCCTAAAACCTCTCTATTTTTTAAAAAAAAATGTTTTAATTTATTGATTTCAGAAAGGAAGAGAGAGGGAGAGACAGATAGAAACATCAATGATGAGAGAATCATTGATTGGCTGCTCCTGCATGCCCCCTACTGGGGATCGAGCCCGCAACCTGGGCATGTGCCCTTGGTCGGAATCGAACCTGGGACCCTTTAGTCCACAGGCCGACGCTCTATCCACTGAGCCAAACCGGCTAGGGCCTAACACCTCTCTATTGATGAAAACTTCTCATGCTCTTAAGGTCTCTCAGAGGTGATAAACTTTGAGCTAAGGTTTGAAGAGGGGCATGGATTAGAGTTCTCTAAGGAAGGCATGAACTAGAACTGCTTAGTTAAGCCTAGGAG
Organism: Eptesicus fuscus; assembly: GCF_027574615.1. Lineage (NCBI taxonomy): Eukaryota > Metazoa > Chordata > Mammalia > Chiroptera > Vespertilionidae > Eptesicus > Eptesicus fuscus. The sequence goes on along the minus strand of NC_072487.1, from coordinate 59,982,871 downwards.
TCTGCAGGGGACATCAGGTAGGGGAGGGGAGGGATTTGCTGAGAGAAAAATCTCGTGCCAACCTGAGGAGTTTGATTTGTGCTAACAGGAGCCAGCATGGACACTGGAGCAAGGAAGTGACATGTCAAGTTCGGTGCAGCTTCTCTGGCAGATAGGACCTTTACCTGAGCCCTGTTTCCAGGGAGACATTTGCTCTGAAGTCATCATCTGCCTTAGTCTCCCTAACCCAGGTTTAATATGGATTATTCATAGGGCTTGCATACATATGGATTTCAAATGGGTTAGGAGGTCAGGCACTTCTAATCAGCTTATGAAGTAGCCTTTAAACACAGCCTTTTCCTCTTTCCACTTCTAACCAGGTCAAAAACAAGCTTTCTGTTCAAATATTTATTTGGGCCCTGGCCAGTGTTGTTCTATGGTTAGAGTGCTGGCCTACTCACCAAAGGGTTGTAGGTTTGATTTCCGATCAAGGGCATGAACCTGGGTTGCAGGTTCAATTCCCCGGCCCCAATCAGGGCACCTGTAGGAGGCAGCCAAATGATGTGTCTTTCTCACATTGATATTTCTTTCTCTCTCTTTCTCTCTCTCTCTCTCTCTCTCTCTCTCTCTCTCTCTCTCTCTCTCTCTCCCTCTCTCTCTCCCTCTCTCCCCCTCCCTCCCTCTCTCTCTCCCTCCCTCCCTCCCCCTCCTCTCTCTCTTTCTCCCTTCCTTCCACTCTCTCTAAAAATCAATGGGAAAAGTATCCTCAAATGAGAATTAACAAAAAACATTTTTTGGCATTTTAATCCTCCTACTTCCTGTACTGTTCCATCCAACTTGAGCAAGCTACCACTTTATGTTCCACAGACCATGTGAGAGAGGCTTCCACCTGTAAGGGAGTCTGGTGTACTCAGGGGTTGTTAATAATCCATATATAAAATATATATTTGAGGAAAGCAATTAGTAGCTCTTGCTCTTTGAAATCAAAGTATGGTTTTCCATTTGGTATTAATAATATAAAACTCATTAGAGACCTTAAAAGTAAGCATTCATACAATACTAGTAGCAGACTTAAAACTGGGGTGCTGTAGGCAGACCCATAGCATTGTTCTGGTAGTGGGTGTGCAGATTCACGAGAACTTGTCTTTTTGGATAAATTTAACTAACTTCTCTGTTCGTCATTACATGTGCAATTGTAAGGAATTCTGAGAGTTCTGATACCTGATTCCAGATCTTTATAATCACTGCTTATGTATTCAACACGAAAGATTTTTGTTTTGTTTTTCTGTTGTTAGAATATATCATTTTCAATATGTACTTTTCTTTAATTGCCCCTTCCTTTTCATTTCTTTTTTAAAGGCTCTATCACCCGACACGATATAGACTCACCACCTACTTCCGAGCGTGTTGTCAGTATTTACAAGTATGAAGACATTTTTATGCCGTCAGCTGCCTACCAGACCTTCTCCTCTCCATTTTGTTTGCTTCTCATTGTTGCCCTGACTTTCTACTTATTGATGGGAACCCCTTAATCACAGCTGCAACGCCAACACATTCCATGGATTAGAACGTCTTTAGTATATATATATATATTTTTAAAGAATATGTAGTATAATTTTAGCTTCTATTATTTTAAAAATAAAAGGACTCATGATTTCAGCTTTTTGGAAGAAAAAACAAACTTCTTTTCTAATCAAAGAGGATTGTTTAATAATGACCCCATACTTTTGGAAAATACTTAAAAACTTTTCTAAGTTTTCATATTTGAGCTTCACAATATCTCTGAGTTGGTTTGATGAATATTATTATTGCCTTCTTACTGAATGGGGTTTGAGACCCAGAAGGCTGCCTTTTTGTGACTTGGTCAGATAACAGGTAGCAAGGTAGATAAAGAGCTAGGCATGGGATCATGTCCCTAAAGCACCTCTCCTCTTCCAGCCACAGCTCAGGAGACTTACTTGGAATATTACTAAAGAGAACTTTACTGCATGGACATAGTTCACAGTCAGCCTTTTAGGCAAAAGAACTTTCAAATTTCCATGAAGCTTAAGTGCGTTTGGATAATTACACAGCTGATGGGAAGAATGGGGGAGATTACAATAATATGAAAATGGTTCATATTTCTTTGAAATTTCTTCTCAATTAGTGAGTAGCTACGAGAAACCATTTTTTTTTATTGCTGTTGGAAAGCTTAGAAACAGAGTTGACTGATCCTGAAGATGAAAATTATGTTAATGATAGAAAATATGGGCATTGTTAGCAGTTAGAATTTAACCACTGTTTTATAAATTAAGGTACTCATCTGTGGTTACAGCCTATTCTGTTGCCAGAGTAACATACAGTGAGAATAATTACCAGTAAACAGTAATATAACAGACAAATCATCTTAATAAAAATTTAAAGCATTTTGACAATAATCCAACATTTTGCAGATTGTGGAATTAGGGATAGAAACTTTTTTAAGATGAGATTTGTTTTTATTATTATTAGAAAACTAGAGGCCCGGTGCACAAAATTCATGCAAGGAGCTTGGCTCTCACAGCCCCGGCTTCATCCAGAAGGTCTTCCGGAAAGATGTCTGGTCTAATTAGCATATTATGCTTTTATTATTATAGATAAGAAATGACCCGTAAAGTGAATTCACCTAGATTATTCACTCAGACTTGTGAATTGGATTGGCAGTCAGCATAATTTATAATAATGCTTTGACTTAATGGAGTTCCTTTTTTCAAAGGAACGCAAAGGTTCCCTTTGTTCCAAATGTCTGTGTTAGCAGCGCATTTAGAAGAAAAGAATCCATGGATGTGGTTCTGCGGTTGAGGCATTTCCATTGTAGAGCTCTGGAGTCCTCTGGCTTGCCTCATTGCTTTAAAGCTGGCTCCAGCTTTGTGGGTTTTTTGATTAAACAACACTGGAGACTGTGGTTCTAATGCCATCCTTGGAATTCATGTCAGGCGAGAATCCACCTTTTGAGAGAGCTTTCAAATTCTTCTGAGCTGAACAGAAAGCAGAAAACCATCGAGATTTCTGTGACGTTGCACTGTTCACCAAGCTCATCTGAGGGACGTAGGAGAACTAATCCTTGTTGTAGGTGGGGAGAGGTTAAACGACATCAAGTGAGCAAAGGAACTGGGTAGGATTTATGAAGTTTAAGTCCCTGGTTCCACTTGACTACCACTGCCTAACTAAGCCCTCTGGTCATGGCCGAGGCTGGGTTGTAACATCACCTTCGCAGCTATGCTGGTTGTTGAGCAGTGAAGATACTGAGTGTGCAGGCACCCACATTGTAAATAAGAGAGCCAATATTTTTCTGTTTCATTCTCTTATGTGTATTATATCTCAGCTACAAATAGATTAAAACTAAAGAGAGACTTCAGCTAGTCTCTGTAGCTGGCAGGGAAGCAATAAATTAATGGATTTCCCTTCTGCTTACATTTCAAGTCAAGCTACTTATTTCACAAATTGTCTCTACCAGTTTTCACCAATTGGTTACCAGTTTTGCACATTTCTGCTTGGAACCTTCCATGATTGCTCACTGCTGTTAGTGTAAAATGCAAGCCACTTGGATCACCTCCAGTATCTTCTTTTGTCACCACTCCTCACTTGCTATGACCCAGCTCTCAGTTCTTCAGACCTGCTTTCTTACCTCTCATGTTCCCTGTGCCCAAACATTCTCCATCCACTTCCTGTTCTTGACGAACTCCTGCTCATCTTTCAGGCCACAGCTTAACTATTTCTTCTTCCTACCCCCTGGACTAAGTAGATTTAGGTCCCTGCCAAGTGCTCCTAATAGCACACTGGGCTTCCTCATCACACTTGACTGTAATTGCTGGCTCCTCCTCCCTATGCAGGAGTAGCCTTTTCTTGTTACTCATTTTAACACACACTACTACATGGTAGACACTCAGCCAACATGTGTTGAAGGAATAAATAAACTTCTGTGGCAAGTTTCTTTGGAACAGAAGACTTGTATTTCATATATATTGTCAAACTGGCTAACATTTTTATATTCTTCCACCAGTGATCAAACTATAAGTCATCTCTTTAGCAAACATTAAACTCATAATCCAACATTTTGCAGATTGTGGGATTAGGCATAGAAACTTTTTTAAGATGAGATTTTTTTTTTTGAAACATAAATAGAAAGATGGTTAGTGAGAATGCTGTTTTGCCCTGCAAACATAGTTGACATTCTTACCAATGATCATTGTTTAGAAATAAGAATTCACAGAGCTGGGTTGGAGAACAGCATTTAACATCATCTCAGAGAGTCGTCCATTTATAGACACACGGGAGTTAAACCCTGTAGACTCCAAGTTCATTCATTCTTACCTAATGTAAGAGAATCAACTTCTATTTTACCTCTGCATTCAACTTTCTAACATAGTACTTGGTACAGAGGAGATACCCACCTGTGTTTTTGTAGAATAATCTAGCTATTTATATTAAGTGCTGTTCTAAGCACTCTGTGTGGATTAACACATTTAATAGATTAAATTAATAGATTCTCTTAATCCAATTATACAGATGAAAAAACTGAGGCTAGTCATTTGGCACAAATTACCTGTGCTGGCAAGGACATTAGAGACCACTTAATCCAATGCACTTATTTTACAAAGGGGCAGCTGAGGCCTAGGGAGGTGGTACTGTTTCCTACCTATTCATGCCTTCATGCACATACATTAAAACTTATTAAGTGGAACCCACGATCCACGCTCAAATTAGCTAGGTACTTGGTTCCTGAGCTTTTAATCGTGGTTTTTTTTTTTTTTAATTAATACACAGATTGGACAAGACTAAAATGTATTTGTCTTGATTAATTTTTAAAAGTGGCTTGCCTAAAACCCGGGTCTTCTAACTTGGAGTCCAATGCCCTTTCATTGCTCCCCAGCCATCTCAAAGGTGAACTGGTAAACATGATTTCAGACAAAATGCAGGAGCCATGTTTAACTGTCTTAAGTTGGCTTTTGTCATTAAGGAAATCAGGAAGTTTGGACAACTCAAGTGGATTTCCATCCTGAGGGGTTTTTACTGCTATTTCTGTAATTAAGTTTACTGTCTACATAAAGGATATGTGTTTGAGAGAGATGACCACAGAAGTGGTGTATCATTCTTAGCTCTAGCCTAGGGCTCAGCAAGCTTTTTCTATAAAGGGCCAGATGGTAAAGATTTCAGGCTTTGCATTCTCTGTTTCAACTGTTCAACTCTGTCATAGACCGTGCATCAACCAATGAGCACAGATGGCTGTATTTCCATAAACCTTTGTTGACACTGAAATTGGAATTTCACCTAATTTTTACATGTCACAAATATTCTTCTTTAGATTACAAAAACATCTAGTTCTAGCTGGTTTGGCTCAGTGGATAGAGTATTGGCTATGCAAACTGAAGGGTCACAGATTTGATTCCAGTCAAAGGCACGTACCTTGGTTGCAGGCTCCATCCCAAGCCCCAGTTGGGTTGCATGCGGGAGGCAACCACTCAATGTGTCTCTCTCACATCAATGTTTCTCTCTCTCCATCTCCCAGCTCCTTTCCACTCTCTCTAAAAATCAATGGAAAAATGTCCTCCGGTGCAGATTAACAACAACAAAAACATCTAAAAATGTAAACACCATTCTTAGCTTGCAGACCATTCAAAATTAGGCAGCAGGTTGGGTTTGGCCCGTGGACTGTATGTTTCCCTTGCTCTCAGGAGACACGCCCATATATCAGGATCAATTGTCAAGGACACTGCTGGTAATGCATTACTGGTTAATTGCAAGAATATTGAAGTTAGTGAGTGATTTGTTTGTAAGACATAGTTGATGAATTGTTATCCTGATAATGGCTTTCCCCGGCACTTACATTCTGATAGACTTCCCAGAGTTGATGGGAAAGTGGTGGCAGTTAAGTCGGTGCTGGGTAAGCAGTCGTTTTATTTTACCTAAATTGTGGCAGCCATGAATGACTTTCACTGATGAATTGCTCTTCATGGTGGGGATTACCATGTTTCAGAGTAATTTATTTCCCTGCAGACATTTTTTTTTTTTACGTTTTATCACAATCTGCTGCAGCTGCCGGAATGTTTTACACATGTGACAATGTCATCTACCTTATGTATCATGATGGAAACATGTTTGAGAACCACCACAATAGGCCCAAGGCGGAGATGTGTATACTTCGTTGTATATAAATGTATGTCTTTTTGTTCCCTAAACAGAATTGGTTATGACCAGTGAACAGGTTATTCTCGGTGTTTGTATATAGATGTGTACATACAAGATGAGGTCTGTGTGTGTTTATACATAAATGCCCCTATGTACATACCATGCCCATCTGAAGGTCTTTGCCAAGATGGTTTCTGTTTCTGAACTCTTGGATGCTTTAAAACCCAAGAGGTAAAAAAAACATTGTATGTATTACAGGCAAAATGACCCTGGAGTTTATAGAAATTTAGTTTGTAGAGAGGATCCCTGGATCCTTTATTAAGCCTTGCCTCCTCCAATCAACATTGTACGAATTGTTAAGAACGTATAAAGTATCATTGTTGAGTCTGATGTTTCTATACTGTTACTTAAGAAACTGAGATGAGTGTTAACTGAGTACATGGCATGTTGATGCAACCCATACCCGTTTTGTATATAATTCGGTTCTTTCTCTAGTTCTCCAATTATTTAGTTTCAGGTTGGACTTCTTTGTTTCTATGTATAATAGATAACTTGAGTATAAGTTCCTTTTCATAAAAATAGTGGCTATGCTGATGTGATTTCAAATAGGGCTGCAAATTTAAGTGAATCATTCATCTCTGGAGTTTTTCACTTAAAATATACTGATTTTTTGACTAATACTTTCAGCCCACTCCCCCCTGCTCCCCAGATATTTGCTATTGGGCAAGTAGCTGTTCAGTTCCATTCTTCTGGAGAGTGAGCGATTCTCTCGGGTCTCGGGGTGCTGAATGGGGCTGTGGCCTTCACCCAGGTCACTAGAGCAGTTACCATTTCATCACATAGCAAGTCCTGGCCACCTGGAAGAGTGAATGCAGCTTCTCCACATGCCTTATTCCCACAGCTGCGCCAACATGCCGGAACAGTCTGGCTCCAGGAGTATTAATATACTTTTTTGAGATTGTCTATAAAATACTATTTTGTAAAAATGATGCCTTTCAATAGACATTGATGGGTTATATTTGTTTTATAATAATTATGTACCTCATGTTCGATTGTGATTGATTTTTGAGATTTATGTATATTTATAAGCCTGTCCCATGTGAATTTTTACTCTTTAAGATGTGAGGTACCTTACTAATAAATACATGGATTTCTATCTATGTCAAGTAACTGTAGCAATATTCCTAAATGCTACCTAAATGATTGTACTGTCCATTTGCCATCACAAATACTTTTATCCCCAGAGGATTATGTCACAGTTACAATATATTAACTAGATATAAACTTTAAAATATAAATTCTCAACATGGTTTGACATTCGTCCTGTTGATATAATTAAAGGTAGTTTATGATTCCTTATTGCTTTGCTCTCGGGCATTTTTGGTTTTCTGTGTGTTTGCTTTACATCCTTTCCATCAGTAAAGTCTCCCCAAAGTTATAGACGTTAAGAAGACGATAGCCCAGCCTTGTCTGACAAAGGGGAGATCATGTCGCAGCCATCAGGTGAAAAATCACTGTAGAGAAACAATTTGCAAAATAAGTCTGTATTTATAGCTTCAGCTTAATACCTTTCTCAAATAGTAAGTGGGTAATAATCCCACTTAAAGTGTGTTTCATAGTTGATAGCGCAGAACTAGCTGTAAGACTTTCAATGGTCAGCCATATTGGTAACTAGCTCATAGTGAGTTTGGTTGTAGAGCCTTATGAATCAGCAAAGAGGTACTGATATTTGCAGGATGTAATAGCTGAGCGGCTGGTACTCCCAGGGCTAGGTTGGGAAACTCAAGGAATGTTAAGAAAGCATTACCGGACTGGTGCAGCCACAGTGAAGAACAGTTTGGAGTTTCCTCAAAAAACTGAAAATGGAACTCCCATTTGACCCAGTAATTCCACTCCTGGGAATATATCCGAAGAAACTAGAAACACCAATCAGAAAGGATATATGCACCCCTATGTTCATAGCAGCACAAGTCACCATAGCTAGGATTTGGAAACAGCCTAGGTGCCTGTCAGCAGATGACTGGATCAGAAAACTGTGGTACATCTACACAATGGAATACTATGCTGCCATAAAAAAGAAGGAATTCTCATCATTTGCAGCAACCTGGATGGAATTGGAGAACATTATGTTAAGTGAAATAAGCCAGTCAATGAAAGAAAAATACCACATGATCTCACTCATTTATGGATAATAAAGAACATTATAAACTTGAACAAAAAGATAGATACAGAGACAATAAAGCATCAAACAGACTGTCAAATTACAGGGGGAAGGTTAGGGAGAGGTGGGGGAGATAAGAGATCAATCAAAGGACTTGTATGCATGCATATAAGCATAACCAATGGATGCAAAACTCTGGGGGGTGAGGGCATATATGGGAGTGGGGTGGGGGTGGCAATGGTAAGATATGTACACATATAATACCTTAATAAAAAAAAAAAAAATTGAAAAAAAAAAGAAAGCATTACCAGTAGACATTACCACATTCTGCGTTATGGGCTCTAATCCTCACCACCCCTCACGAAATACATTTTGTTGGTGTTTGTGTTTTGTGTGGTATATTAACTGTTCCCCTTGGATATTTATTTTGCAGTATTCTTAGTGGGTAGCCCAGATGTCTGTCTTGACCCTAGCTGATGCTTGACTTGGAAATTTCTCAGGGCTCAGTCCCAGGTGTAAGGGCCAGGGGATAGGCGATAAGAAGTGACAGCTGAGATGGAATGAATAAAAAAGCCACCTGTATCCAGGAAGTCAAGAAGCTTTAATCACTTGTTATTCATTCACTCAATACCCATTTACTGAGAACTCTTAGGTGCCAATTCCTATGGAGGACTCCAGAAAGAACAGCTCTGGATTTCTGCTGCTAAGAGGCTCACAGCCTCATTAGGGAATCAGACACATAAACGCCACGATAATACCCTTTGGTGACTGCAGCCATAAGAAAAAGCTCAGGTGTGGTGCAGACCTGGACTAGGGACCCTCACCCAGCCGGGGGCAGCCTGGAAAGCAGGAGGTGGTGCTGATGCTGAATCTGAAGGAAGGGCCAGGAAAGCAGACGAAGGGTGTGAAGAAGCATCGCCAAGAAAGGGGAGAGCAACCCCAGAAGAAAGACCAGCAGGATGTGTTTGGGGACCACTGTCATTTGGCAAGGTTTGTCTTAATTTCCTATTGCTGCTATAAAAACAACAGATGTGTTCTCTTGCAGTTCTGGGGGCCAAAAGTCAGAATTGAATCTTCTGGAGCTAAAATCAAGGTGTTGGCAGGGCTGCTTTCTTCTGGGAACGGCAGGGGAGAAGGTCCTTCCTCGCCCCTTCCAGCTTCTGGCAGCGGTGGGTCTTCCTTCACACCCATGTCCACCTCTGTGGTCAGATCACTTCTCTTCTGTAGTCTATCCTTAGAGGATTACACCCTCCCACCCCATAAAGATTCTTGTGATTACACTTGGGGCCCATCTGTATAATCCAGGATAATCTCCCCATCTCAAAATCTTAATCTTATCTGCAAAGTGCCTGTTACCGGGTCAAGTGACACATCTCACAGGTTCTGGGGATTATACCCTGGATATCTTTGGGGGCCACCACATTGCTGGGGGATAAAGGACAGGGAGGGAGCAGGGCGAAGGGAGGCAGGTCCCTCATCTTGGACTTTGGATGTTCTAGTCAAGGATTTGGACATCTTCCCACAGGGTATGGAGGCTTTGAAGGGATCAGATTATATTTTTGAGAGATCACGCTGGTTGCAATGCAGAGAATTGGAGTGACCGAAAGGGCAATGACATCAGAGTTGTCAAGAGGGTACAAATAAGTGACTCTTAGGATTGAAAGCCAGCAGGACTTGGTTCTCAGATGAACATAGTTCATTTATAAATAAAGAGGGATTGGTCTGGCCAATTTGAAATGTACCCACCATGCTCTGGTTTTCAGTCTTGCTCTGATTTGCAGCAGGAGGCTGGCTGTTTATAGATGACCTCAGCTTTGGTTGGAGTATTGTTTCGAGTTGAGCCGAGAAAGGGGAGGGCTAAGAATTCCAAATCCTCATTCCTAACTCTTACATTTCAACCATTCCAGATAAAATGTTCCCGATAAAAATCACCCCTGTGAAGATGAGGAGCCACCAGTAAAGGACACTTAAGGCCAGCCACTTTCCGGACCAGCAATTCTGGCTTTTAGCAATGATCTAATCACAAAATTTACCTTGCAAATGCCCTTCTCCCTGCTAACCTCCTCCCACTCTAGAAGAGGAAGGGGGAGTCACTTAGATTGCAGACTTTTTAGAAAAGTATTCCTCCCCTCTTCCTCCCACCAAAGAACTTCCCAAGCTTCTTTTTATTCATCTGGCCCTTTTCTGGGTGCATGGGTCTCAACTGGGTTGGTTGAACCAATTTGAAAATCTTTTCACTGACCCTTTAACACACTGATAGCATTATCCTTGTTGACGTGGGGTGGGAGGTTAGCTGCAGCTGGATGGCACAGACCAGAAGCACAGGAACCTGAGGGCAGGAACTATTCTCAATGTTGTGTCAGTTGCTGGGCAACGGAAATGCAGCAAAGCCATGTAAACCACCAGCTTTGGCTGCAGTGTGGTAAGTGCAATCAGAGGGTGAGCAACATCCTGTGGGAACACAGCCTCCTTGTGTTAGGCCATATAAACGTCAGCCCATTGTCTGGTGCTTCAATCTTCATTTCTGTTAGAGTTCGGTTCTCGACTAGAAATTCTGTCGGAGACGTGTCAGTTCTATTAGAACAGTTGAAATGTTCAGAAATGTTGCCTTTCATTGGGACTTGGAAGCAGACCACCAAGACAGGGCATTTTTGATTTGCTGAGCTGGGTTCCTAACACAATTTAGGCAACATCACCCCTCCTGTCCAATGCATATGTCTGTTTCTGTTTGCATGCACCCATAGATGCTTTTATGTGATACTAGTGGCCTGGTGCACGAATTCGTGCATGTGTAGGGTCCCTCAGGGTGGCCTGTGGGGATCAGGCCCCAGCTTGCACCCCCAGCTCGAGCCCCCAGCCTCACAGCCCCGCAGCCCCGCCTAGCACCCTGCCATGGCCTGGTGCTGCCCCCTCACCTGCTCCACCATCCCACCTGTGGGCGATTGATAGGGGCAGGACCCCTGCCCAGCTCCCTCAGCACCTGGGAGCTGGGAGGGACCCCTGCCCACCCCCCTGCTGGTCACCATCTGTGGGGTGATCTGCGGGGCGATCAGACCCCACTCACACCCACCTTGGCTAGGTGCCGCCCACTCACCTGCTCCACAGTCCCACTCTCATTGGGGCCCATTGGGGCCAGCAGTGCCTCCACTGCTGCCTGCTGCCAGCTCCGAGTTGCCAACGCTCACCATGTTCCGCACCGCCCCCCTGGTGGTCAGGGCACATCATAGCGAGCGGTCGAACTCCCTGTCGAATGACCGCCCCGAGGGGACAATCTGCATATCAGGCTTTTATTATATAGGATGGGATCTTTCAGTGATTAGAGGAAGAGAGCAGAGTCTTTGGTTGGAGGAGGACAGAGACGGGTGGTTTAGTCTTTGTTCCTTCACTAACCCCTTGGATGGGTTTTGAAACTCTGTGGTTAGAGGACTGAAAGTTAGACCTGGAAGGAATGCTTCATGACAGGAGATATAATACATTGGGCACAAGTGACCTGGTTTAGGACTTGGGTAACAAAAGAGCAAAGAGTATGCAAGTCTGGGAGAAGGACTTCCTCCCCACCTGTAAGTGGAACCCAGCTCTGCTTTGGAATCCTGAGGATTAGAAGTTTGGAAGTATCCAAGATCTGGGAATAATGACACAGGCTCTGACAATCTTATGACAGGCACTGAACCCGGCGAGGTGTGTGGGCAGCAGGGTGGACACAGGATGGCTGGTGGTTGACTCATGTTTCTGGATATATGTGAGGCATCCCTTTGAGACTCCTTAGAAATTTACTGAGGGTTTTTTGGGAGGGAGACTGAGGCACTATTGTTATATACATGGGAGTTTGAATCAGTGTAAAATGGATACTGAAAGCAAAGGTGACCATAAGTTGTAATCGTAATCTCAGCAGTGCTATGCAAAGTAGTTAAGAAGCAAAGCAAAATGTAGGACAACTGAAGCAAAATATTTACAGAATAAGTCAGAGTCCAAAGACCACTTGAAAAGCAAGGGCTGTGACCTGAAACCCAAAAATAAAATGGAAAGGAATTACTTTTTCTTTTACTTTAAAACTTATTGAAAACAGGAAAGGGTAAACTTGCAGGGTTTTGAAGCACTCACATATTGGGCACTCGGTAAAGGCTTCCTTCTTTGCGCTTCCTTCCTTCCCTCCTTTTTCTTTATAAATAAAAGTGCTGTTTGAGATAGGGCCAGTAGACTTGGATTGTAGAAGCACCTTGCTCTGCCCCAGAGCTTCCTTTTTCTCTTCTGAGACAAGAGCTTCTATTACCATTATACCCATTGGCGGGGGGGGGGGGAAGCGCTGGCGGGGAGGGGTCCGGGGAGGGACGAATGAGGTTGGGGGCTTACTTGACCCGACTTCAGGTCTCAAAAAGAAATAGTGGCAGTATGAGACTCTGATCTAAGCCCTTTCAGGAGTTTAGATTGCTCCCGCACTGACACCTGCACCAACAGTTATCAACAGTGGTTGCACAGTACAGTTCTCTGAGGAGCTTTAAAAAATATGCCAAAGGTGAGGCCATGCGCCCCTGGATCCGGGTGAGGCTGGGTCCCGGGTCCGGGTGAGGCCGCGCGCCCCTGGATCCGGGTGAGGCTGGGTTCCGGGTCCGGGTGAGGCTGTGCCCCTGGGTCCAGGAGAGGCCACGCGCCCCTGGGTCCAGATGAGGCTGGGTCCCAGGCCCGGGTGAGGCCACGTGCCCCTGGGTCCGGGTGAGGCTGGATCCCGGGTCCGGGTGAGGCCACGCGCCCCTGGGTCTGGGTGAGGCCATGCGCCCCGGGGCCTGGGTGATGCTGGGTCCCAGGTCCGGGTGAGGCCGCGCACCCCTGAGTCTGGGTGAAGCCGCACCCCTGGGTCCGGGCGAGACCAAACCAGAGGGAGTCGGACCTGCATTACCACCATTTGTCCACCATCCAGAGCTGAAAAGTCAGTGCCGACAAGTACACATAAGGAACTGGTGGACATTGAAATTGGGTCTCAAAAGAACTGTTGGTCCAGAAAGAAACTCACTACAGACTGATTCATTTGCCTGTCAGCATAACTATTATTGCTTGTCTCACATTTGGTTCTTATAAGTATATTTCTAGTAACACATGATCTCACTCATCTAGGGGAAATGATGAACAACATAGACTGATGAACAAGAACAGAACCAGAAACAAGGAGGCATCGATCGGACTGTCGGGCCTCAGAGGGAGGGGAGGGGAGGGCGGGGGTAGGGGGGAGAGATCAACCAAAGGACTTGTGTGCATGCATACAAGCCTAACCAATGGTTAAGGACAACAGGGGGATGGGGGCATGTGTGGGGAGGGGTGTGGGATGGGAATGGGGGGATGAGGACAAATATGTGACACCTTAATCAATAAAGAAATAATAAAAAAAAAAAATATGCCAAAGGATCCCTGTCAGACCAGTTAGCAAAATAGTTAAGATAATAGACGTAGGAGCCAGACCCTGAGTTCGAATCCTTCCTCTGTCACCTCCTGGCTGTGTGACCTCGGCAAGGTACTCAACTTCTCTGTGCTTGTGTTCCCCTTTGGAAGGTGTCAATAATAACACCACCTTTTTTTGTGGGGTTGTCCTAAGGATTGAGTTAATAGGAATGAGGCGCTTAAAACAGGGCCTGACATATGGTAATCGCTATGTAAAATCCTGCCAAATAGAACCTGGGGGTCGGTTTTTTATAAGTACTCCCCCTCGGGATTCTAATCTGCAACCTGGGTTTTCAATCTGCGAATAGAGTGCCACTTTTAGGATTCCGCTTCCCGAAAAGTTGACATTAACCAATCGGTGAAGGGAGCTTTTTTTTCCTTCTTCTTCTTCTTCCTTTTCCTCCAATAAGATTTTGAGCTCAGAAACCTGTTACCTGGATCCAGCGGAGCGAAGGGGTTTTCCCTGTACTTTCTGGGAGTTGTAGTTTTCCAAAGGTCCTGTAAGCGCTTGGTGGTCAGATCGGAACTACAACTCCCACAACGCCGCGCGCCGCCCGCCCTGCTTCTTGTTGGTGGCTCTCTCCGGCTTCCCTGTACCGCCTCTCGGCGGCCGCAGCAGAGGCACTATGGCCGACGGCGGCGGCACTCCTGCTGAGACGTCGGGTCCACCGGACTCCCCTGGCCGGACGCCAGCCCCACGCGCGGTCGAGCCGGGTGGTGGCGGTGGCGGCGGCGGCGGCGGCGGCGGGGAGACCCCGCGGACGGCGGTGCTGGCGCTCCGCTTCGACAAGCCCATCAAGCAGGCCTTCTACAACACCGGGGCCGTGCTGTTCGTGTGCCTGTGCTGCGGCGCCGCCGTGCTCGTCTACTTCATCCTGGAGGCCTTCCTGCGGCCGCTGCTGTGGGCCGTGCTGTGCGGCACCTTCCTGCACCCCTTCAAGAGCTCGCTGACGCGCCTGGGCCGCCACTGGCTGCAGCGCCTGCACCGCGCGCACACGCCCATCCTGCTGGCCGCGCTGCTGCTGCCGCTCTGCTTCGCCGACTACGGCGTCGAGGCGCTGGGCGAGCAGGCGCTGCGCCGCCGCCGCCTGCTGCTGCTGCTGGGCGCGGGCGGCCCGCTCCTCTACGGCCTCTACAGCCTCGGCAGCTACCTGGGCGTGCAGGTGCTGCTGGCGCACGCCGGCGTGCTCATCTGCCGCGGGCTGGACTACTTCAGCAGCCTGTGGGTGAGTGAGCCTCGGCCCGGGCCCTCCGGGGTTCCCGGCGGGCACACTGCACCCTTCTCTGCAGCCCCAGCGCCCTGGGGTGCGACTCTGCAACTCCTTCTCCAGGTGCAAGGGCGACCGGAGTTCCACACCTGTGCGGCAGCGGCAGCCTCCGCCTTCCTTCCCGAGCATCTGCGGAACTTGGCACACTTCCTTCCTACGGGAGGGCGGGTGTGGTTTGAAACAGCCTCCCAGCCCTTCCCTCCCCCGCGCCCATCCTAGCAGATTCTCTTGGGGGGACGCGCCCCCAGTTGGGAATCACTGTTCCGCTTTGCAGGTGGGGGCTCCAGAGCGTCAGCAGATGGACTTGGATTTACTCCTGGTCATGGGGATGGGGGCTGGTGGAAGGGACCTTAAGAGTTCTTCGTTTAGCATGTCATGATAGGAGAGGTGACTTCTAACCGGGTTAGGGCTAGTTAGGGACAAGCAGGGGACTAGTTGACTCTAGTTTCTCAAGTCCTGAAACAAAGGTTTCTTAGTAGTCCGGGGCTGCCTCTCAGTTCAGGTGATTTCTCTATACTTTGTGCCAGGCCCTGGGTGCTGAGCCACCTGGGCTCTTCCTGACCACTCTCTACTTCTTGGGAACTACTTACATTGTGCAAGAACAGCTGTACCACAGTACATCTCCTCCTGCTGGATTACTTAAGCAGACTGGGTGGGAGAAAGGTAGATTCCTGATTCTTGGATCACCCTGGGCTTATTCTTAGAAAATTGGGGAGCCTTAGAATTGGAAGGGACTTCAAAGATAATCAATTGACACAATTCCTAACTCAGATCAGATTGTAGACCAGTTAATTCAAATATTTAAAAAACAAGTGGATATTTAATGCACAAGAATGCCAATTTATCAATAAAGTACCATTAAAAAATTTAAAAATATATATTTTTTATTGATTTTTTTTACAGAGAGGAAGGGAAAGGGATAGAGAGTCAGAAACATCTATGAGAGAGAAACATGGATCAGCTGCCTCCTGCACACTCCCCACTGGATATGTGCCCGCAACCAAGGTACATGCCCTTGACCGAAATCGAACCTGGGACCCTTGAGTTCTCAGGTCGACGCTCTATCCACTGAGCCAAACCAGTTAGGGCCCATTAAAATTTTTTTATTCTCTTTTGTCAGTGTTCCTCAAGTTGCAAAACAATTCTCCTTATCTCCCCAGCAGGGTTTTGACTTGCTCTAAGTTATTGGTAGAGTGATGATTGATCCCAGAACTGCTGTCTTCTCTTGCTCTATCAATACCACTTCTCAGGTCAAGTTAAAAGTCGATTATGTTGGGTGCTGGGCTTTGTGAAGGATTTAAAAGCAGGAAGATGAAGGCTCTGACTTCAAGGTGCATATAATCATATGTGTACGTAATCTAATGGAGATGACAGACTCACGGGAATACATATGTTCATTACCCACCAGTTATGGGCCGGCAAGGTATTGGGGAGCACCTCATCCATAATTTTGCGATGCTGCCTGTGCGTGCAACGGCTAAGTGATCAGACAGAAGCCTTGGCCTCTAAGAGGCCTGGACTGTTTCAGTTGCAGGAGGGAGGGGTGTGCAACAACCCCCTCTAACTCTGGGGTCTTGTGGTTGTCGGGTAGAAGTGATCCCAGAGTTAAGTTACTCTTTCCTGCTGGGTGCCTCCTTCTCTTCAGGAGAGGTTTCTGGGGTCCAGAGAATGTGATTGTCCCAACGTCACTCATACTGGGAACAAATCCACGGTTCCCATTTATGGAGTCCCAGTTCAGTATTTTTTCTTCTTTACCTTGTTGTTTCACAGTTCAGTAGAAGTTCATTGAATGCTTCTTATACAGAAAGCAGAATACTATATGCTGTTAAGAAATAGAAAGACTATTTTGGCCTGATTCCTATATCCTCAAGAAATTCAATCCTGTCAAAAGTCAGACACGTTTATAGAGTCTGCTAACAGTTTTCGACTGTTGATATTACAACTTACTGTAAATTACTGTAGCCAAGGCCAAGTATCTTATCCACTGCACTGTAGGAAAGTAGAAAAGAAAGGCCTAACTAACGTATGTGGTGTGTTTTCATACTAGAGTAAGAAGTTAAATACATGGGTAAATGGGCATGATTAGTGGAAAATGAAGCATCTCTGTCAGTCACTCTCAGCAGAAAGAGATGAGGAACTAGATACTTGTAAAAAGGTGTTCTCAACTCAGTGTACTATACAGTATAGGTTTAAATATTGTTTTACTGAACATAAACCCTCATCTTTGTATTTTACTTAAATGCCCTTGTATGGTTTGTGGAGGAGGAGAAGAGAAGTAAGGGCCAAGGTTGATTAGGCTAGAGCAGTGGTCGGCAAACTCATTCGTCAACAGAGCCAAATATCAACAGTACAACGATTGAAATTTCTTTTGAGAGCCAAAATTTTTAAACTTTATATAGGTAGGTACATTGTTATTAACTTAATTAGGGTACTCCTAAGCTGTCCTTTGCTAAAAACTCAAGGGGCCAGCCGAAACCGGTTTGGCTCAGTGGCTAGAGCGTCGGCCTGCGGACTGAAAGGTCCCAGGTTTGATTCCGGTCAAGGGCATGTACCTTGGTTGCGGGCACATACCCAGTGGGGGGGGGGGGGGGGGTGCAGGAGGCAGCTGATCGATGTTTCTAACTCTCTATCCCTCTCCCTTCCTCTCTGTAAAAAAATCAATAAAATATATTAAAAAAACACACAAAAAAATTCAAGGGGCCAAAGAGCCGCATTGTGGCTCGAGAGCTGCGGTTTGCCGACCACTGGGCTACGGGTAGGGAGGAAGGTCAAGCCAATTAATGGTATAAAAAAAGGCTTGAAACTCAGCTGTTTGGCTATAGTAGTAGGGGCAAGGGAGAAGAGGAGGGGGTAAAAAGACCCCCGCCATTTTATAAAAGAGACAATATGAGATAAGAAGTGAGTAGGGAGTGGTAGAGGGACTAAATTGAAAGTAGAGCGGGAGGTTGATCTGAGTTTGAGAGAAACAGGCTTGCAGTTGTGTTTCAGCACTGGAGTGGGGGGTTGGATGCGGGTGAGGTGTACCTGGGAAGCAGAGATAAGGAGTTTTCAGCTCTCAGGCAGAAGTGCTGATTAAGGCCTGACATGACCTGAAAATAGGTCATGTGACTGGGCAGGGGTCCCACGCTGTAACTTTTCTGTCACATAGTTCACAGTCAGTTTGATTTTGTAATCCCAAGCAGGGCTGCCTGTTAAAGAAAAAGAGTCTTTATGCTTTTTGAACAACTTGTAAATTTGAGCCTGTTGCACGTATAGATGGGAGAGGCAGAGGGGAAAGTTACATTTACGCATATCTACATTTGGTGAGTTGACAATTCATACAGTTGAGATGCAATTTTTGAGCCATGACCCAGGCACTGGATTAGGTGCTTTTGTGTGTGTTATTTCATTCTCACAACAATCCTGTGCAGTAGGAGGGGATTTCACAGGTGAGAAGACTGACTAGAGAATAATTTGTTCTTTTTAAAAATCTATTTTTTTTTAATTGATTTCAGAGAGGCAGGGAGAGGGAGAGAAACATCAATGATGAGAGATAACCATTGATTGGCTGCCTCCTGCATGCCCTCTACCTGGGCAGTGCCCTGACAGAGAATTGAACCATGACCTTCTGGTTCATAGGTTGGTGCTCAACCACTGAGCCACACCGGCTGGGCTATTCTTTCTGCTAGTAAATGGTATTCAACAGACCTGTCAGCAATTGAAGTCCCTTTGTCATCAAGACATTCAATAAGGATTTTTAAAAGTTTTCCTCCAATACATTGTGTTTAAATTTTTAGTTTAATCTTTTAGTATGATTTGATTTTAGTTATTAGGGAAAAAATGGAAGAACATCAGGGATTGGACTAACCACATGTGTTCCCCAAAAGACCCCTGGATTCTAGTCATCTAGAAATCTTAGCCTATCTCTCTGTCCTTTGCTTTTATCCTTGTTCATTTATTTTCAATTCCTGTTCAGTTTTCCTTTGTGGTGTCTTCAGTGC
Organism: Eptesicus fuscus; assembly: GCF_027574615.1. NCBI lineage: Eukaryota > Metazoa > Chordata > Mammalia > Chiroptera > Vespertilionidae > Eptesicus > Eptesicus fuscus. The sequence goes on along the minus strand of NC_072487.1, from coordinate 59,963,906 downwards.
CTTTATTTTTCTTTGTTCCCAGTTTATCTTTCTCGTTCTGTTCCTCTTTCCCTCACTTGTAGGCTCTTAGCTCTTTTTTTGTGTCTCCTAACATCTCATCCTGCTTACAAGTGAAGACTAATCATTTACGGTATGAGTAGTTCTTTTTGAACAGTTTCAAATATATTAGGATATTGCACTGATTCAGTAAGAGATTTCTAAACACTTAAAAGGAAATCATTTGTTGCACCATGCTCACATGTGACTCAGTCCTTCAGGTACTTGGCATCTCTCCTAGTGGTAGTGTGGGTTTGTCAAGGTAAATATGAAAAGCTCATGGCTTCCCCTGCTCCACCATGTTTCTTTGCTGGGAGTGTCTTGCGTTTATTCTCTCCATTAATTCAGACTTGTTGGAAAATTTGAAGACCGTTCACAGTGTTTACAGTAGTAATAGCTTTTTTTTTTTTCTTGGTGGTCTCTAATCGCATTATTCTCATTTTACTTCATAAAGAAGCATGTGGTGGAAAGAATAGTGGCTGAAAGATGAGAAGAGTGTAAATTCTACACTGAGCTCTGTCAGTAACTTGCTTCGCGACCTTGAACAGACCAGGGCTCTTCTCTGGTACTTGGAGGGTTTCTAAGGTTCCTTGGTGTTCAGTTTTACAGCTCCCGAGAGTTTGGCAGCATTGCAGGTGAGGCTCTTAGGAAGTGTAAATTAGCCATCCAGGCCTACTCGATTCCACTTCTGAGCCCCCGGTGCCTTTCTGCTTGTCTGGCAACAGTAAGGAGGAAGATTTCCAGTGCTTGCTTAGATTTCAGTGAAAGATTTCGATTTTATAAGATTCTTGACTCTTAAGTTCCCAGACCACAAAGAGAACAGTTTTCAAGTTAGCATTAAGCTGTCTTAAAAGAGAATGAAGTACTTGAAGCAAGAGTTGATTGGGGCTGTGATTAGGGCTGTGGCTCCATAACTTGGGAAGAAGTCTGTTGGTTTAGTCTTTCTTGTTCAAGACTTAGGAAAGGAAGAAGAAGAAAAAAACGATTTAGGAAAGTGTTTTGCAGAAACATGCAACAGAAGCAAGCCAAATTGTCTTTCTAGTTAATGCCCAGATGAAAATAAAGAAAACAATGACTTAGTTTAAAAGGCAGAATCTACTTACGGTTTATGCATTTACTATTTTTTAATCAGAGAAGTATATATGGATAATAAGTCAAGTGAAAGGCAAATGTGACTTTTTAGTTTGCTTTACTGGTAGTGCATTGCCAATTTTTATGCAGTCTTAGTATAGTATCTAGCACACATTATGCAGAGCCTTATATAGTGATTCAAAACAAGCATTGAATGTATATTTTGAAAAGGACATGTTGTTTTAAAGAAAATACATTTGGGAAGGTATGACCTCTTGTGTATACACTTTGCTCATTGATTTATGCTGGGAAGAAAATTCATAGTTGAACAGGTTTGCTCAGAAGCTAAGCATATCTCTTTGGGAGACAGAGAAATAAAAAACTCTCCTAAAGGCACACTTAGGAATCCATACTAGAAATTACATATGGAATTTGAATGTCCAAATCCTTATTTTGAGTTTAAGTTATTTTAAAGAATATTTAGCAAATTAAAAAGTTGACTCAAGTAAAACATGCTTATTATACTAAAAAAAAATTTAAGTCGCATAGAAGTTTTTATGGTAAAAGTGAATTGTTGTCTCTCTTTTCTGCTATCATTTCCACTGTACAAATGTTACTGTTGTTATTGACAAATAGTCTTCTAAATTTATTTCTATGCCTATGGATATATAAAGTTTAGGATTTTCGTTTTTTAAAACATAATGGGGATAACATATGTATAAAACTCTGCACCTTGGACTTTAATTTATCATTGTATTGTGGACATCTTTCCTTGTTAGTACTTACAGATTATACTTCTTTTTTTAAATAGTACTATAATATACAGACTTTTTTTTTTTCTAGATGCCTTTTAGAAAGTGTTCCTACCAGATTATATTAACTCTGAATCTGTATTAGGATAACCTGATAAACATTTTTAAACATCGGTCATTGTAAAGTAATGGTTTAATAAGAACTCTAAGTGTTTTTATAAATGGCCATACTTTTTGCACTAATAATATTCTATGACTCTTTTCTGAGGAAACACTTCAAAATATTGAAGGTAAAAAATCCAAAATAAGGCCAAAGTGTTTTTTGTTTTGTTTTTTAACATTTACTAGTTATAAAAGTAATAATCCTCTTAGGAGAAAATTCAGTATTTGAAGAAAAGCATAAAGGAGCAAATTAACCCCTGAAATCCAACCAGCCAGGGAGAACACATTTTTAGCATTTTGAGAGCATATTTGACCATCATAAATTTTGCACTTGCACAAATTTATAGTGTATCATTGAATATAGATATTCATCATGTTTTTGAAAGTCTGAATAATTGTTCCATTTTTGGAGATACCATTATTTAAATAGTTCTCTATAAAATGACATTTAGCTTGTTACCAATTTTTTAATAGTTTAAACTGCCACAGAATTTGTATATCTGTCTGCACAGTGTACAGTGCTTCTGTAGACAAAATTCCTAGAAGTGGAGCAGAGGTGTCTATTTCAGTGGTCACTTTAAACTGGAATGAGATGATCTGTGAGTTTCAGGTTTACTAGGTAAAAACACATGCTTCACTCTGGACCGTGAGTTTCCCTTAAAAAATCTGAAGTATGTAGTCTGGTTTTTTTTTTGTTTTTTTTTTTTCTCTCTCCCTAATAGTGATACTGATTCCTAAGTACAGATAAAGAACAAAAACTTATTGGAGATTGGTTTTAAAATATCATAGACTTAAAATCTGAAAGTTTGTACCTTTTGTGATCCTCTAGTCTAGTTCAACTTCTCACTGCTGAGGGGCAGATGTTCCTACTTTGTCATTCCTGACTGATGGTCAGCTCTGGCTCAAACACTTTTAGTGGTGGTAGCCTTATTCCAATTTTAGATTGCTGTAGTTTGTTAGAAAGACTTATCCTCAGATTAAGCTGAAGTGTGTTGCTTCCTAATCCTACCTAAATTTTCAGAAAATTGTCTAATGCTTTCCCCAGATGAATTTCCCCACCTATTTAAAGATAGCTGTTAAATCTTGACATTTCCTTTTCTTTTCTAAACTAAAAGTCCCCCTCCCCCCAGCTATATCCATATCTCCAATGTTGTCCTTTCCATTTCCCTCTCCTCTGTATTTATTTATTTTAGCACCACTCTTCTTTCTCCTGGTTAAGAAAGCAGACTCTGGAGCTAGATTTCTGGGTTCTGATCCCTGCTTTGTCACTTTTTAGCTGTGTGACCTTGGGCAAGTCACTTCCCCGAAGTCTCAGTTTCTTTCATCTGTAAAATGGGAATCATAGTACTTATTATTTTAACCTTTTCTTGTTTTTTTTTTTTTTAAACATACATTAATCTATAGAGAAAACTTGAAGAATTCCATAAACTCTATGGCTTAAAAATGAAATATTTTACCTTAAGGATCTTTATGCATATAATAGTTTTTGAACTTTAATATATCTTAAGTTAAAACTATATGTATTTTTGTTTTAAAATATTTAATCACTACATGGGATTTTAAATGCCTGTTTACCTTAAAACTAGACTTACCTGAACAGGGGAGGAACGCCTGCACACGCCCCTTGTAGCAGCATCTGCTTCACTTTATCTGTGTTGTGACCACAGCTCTCATGCGATATAGACACTTGCACATTTTGTACAATTGTATGTATTTTCATGTGTATATATTTTACAACTGTGTCTATATTTCATTTATTTAAGATCTGGACGTTGGTAGTTGGCTATCTGTTGACTGTTTCATTCAAGTGGAATGCAAGCACTGAGCGCTACTTGAGAGCAGTTTCAATTCCTGTCTGGATTATATTGCTTTTTCATTTAGGTGGGTCACTTTTTCTAAGAAAGTTTAGCTTAAGGTCAGCAACGGCAGACCACGCAAATCAAAGTGATTTTTTTTTTGTAGTGTTACATGTTACATTTAAAATTCTTTAATCTTTAGAAAATGTTCTGCTTTAATATTTTATTAATATTTAATGAAAATGTTATGCTTTAAAATGTCTATCTTTTAGTTAAATTGAATGCTCATTTACAAAAAGGCCCTTTTAAAAATAACCACATCTTAAAAAGTAGAGCACACTTGGACTATCATGGCTATTTCTGAGTGTCATACTGAAGAAGGATATAGATAAGCAGTCAGGTATGATAAGAGGTGCTCAGAATCATATGTGAGAAACAATGAAAGGAACCAGAGATGTTTACTCTGGATAAGAGAGGGGACTGGGCTGCAGGGGTGGGGAGAGGTGGAGGTAAGGGGGATATCAGACCTGGAAGCCTGTCCTGTGAAAGTGGTTTAAACATGTGGGAGAGAGTTATAGCAGTGAGGAGCTTCAGAGGGAAAAATCTCCGTTCAACAGAAGAAAGATCAGCGTCAGAGCTGCACAACATAATTCTGTTAATTGGGACTGCACTGTTAGCTGAGTGACTACTAGGTGTTATAAAGTGAGTTTTCAGGGACTCTTTTATTTCCAAGTCCAAGTCTGTGGAAATATTTAGTTCTAATTTTAAAACAACATTAGTAACCAAGAGCAGTAAGTAGCCTATTTAAAGTAGTTTTTAGAGCTACTTATTGTTAAAAGTTGGAAAAAAACTCAAGAGAGCTGATTGAGAAAATACGTCTCTGCTTAGAGCCCAGAGTTGAGGGAAGTGTTACTCTCTAACTTTGCTGACTTGGAATGCTGGAGGAGTTTATCAGCAAGACCCCCTAAAAATGACTTGACTCATTTTGAATTGGAGGAAGGCAGAGGAGGGAGGCAGGCAGGTCCATAAGGCTCTAGACAAACTCAGGGAACTCCAAATGGCTAATGGGTAGACACTTGTTAGCATTATGCACTAGGGAGGGTACGTGGAAGCTTTTTGCAGTGCTCTTTTGGGCCGTGCCCCCCCTTCTTGAGACAGTTCACATCTAGTAGTATTTTTAGGAAATCAAGTGAGGCCGCATGACTTTAGGATCCATGCCTTACGCAGATGCCTGATGCAGGTCATTCTGGGATTACTTGGGGTTTTGAGTTCGGAATAGTCTTAAAACGTGGATGTGCTCCAGAGAGGACTTGGTTCCTCAGGTGATACAAGCCTATTAAAGGTAGGCTGGTACAAGCTCAGTCCTTGGGACCAGGGGCCTCTTAGAGAAGTCCTGTGTTTAGGTTTCATCTGTCTGATGGCCTTTTTTTCTTTTTGTCATTTTCCCTGTGAAACACTTTTAACATATATGCCAAATTGTTCTTTTAAAGTGTTGGGTTCTTTTTTTTTTTTTTTTTAATTAAAAATGTTAACTCTTAATAATTTGCAGCATCTCTGGCTGGCTCATGGAGAATTCCAGTATTCCTGGTTATTGTTTTCCTGATGTCTGTGGGCACCCTCTATGAAAAACAGAATGGAAAAGAATCTTCTGGTAAGAAATAAGGCATCTATTAATATTACTCTTAAGAGTAGCTTTGTTTAAAAACATGCTATGATGACATAGCTTTAAATATACTTAAAAACCTATGGTGTTTTCTGAACAGTAAATTTATTTAAAATATTTTAGGTTGTTAGACTATACCTCATGCCCCCTTTTTGCATTTTTTATTGAGGTATAATTTATAAAATTAACCATTTTAAAGTAACATTTCGTACATTCACAGTGGGTGCAACCGTTACTTCTCCCTGATTCCAAGATACTGTCATCACCCCAAAAGGAAACCCTTACCCATTAAGCAACTAACTCTGTAGTTAGGTTATTTGAGATCTTCGTGTTTTCTTAATGTAGGCTTTTATAGATATAAATTGTCCTCTTAGAACTCCTTTTGCATCCCATAAATTTTGATATGTTGTGTTTCTATTTTCCCTGAGTAAAGATAGATACTATGTGATTTCCCTTTTGATTTCTTCTTTGACACATGGATTCAAGTGTGTTGTTAAATTTCCACCTATTTGTGAATTTTCCAATTTTGTTGCTTGCACTAATTGCCAAATCCATGGTCATGAATATTTACCTGTGTTGATCGTGTATCCTGCAACTCTGCTAAATTTATTAGCTTTAATAGTTTTTTTGGTGTGGATTCACTAGGGTTTTGTATATGTAAGAGCATGTCATCTGCAAAGAGTTTTACATCTTTGTGCTAATTTGGATGCCCTTTGTTTCTTTTTATTGCTTGATTTCTCTGGTTAAAACTTCTAGTACGATGTTCATTACACCAGGTTCTTTTAAAGATTATTTTTGGCTGTAAATGGTTTTATTCAAAAATAGTTTGTTAAAGATATGAATTTCTAATGAGTCGTAAGGGGACAGCTGAGGGTGGAGGAGCAGTAGTGCTCAGGTCATCGGACTGGACTTCCTAGGTGACCAGCCATGTGGAGGCAGCTGTGCCTGGAGAGGTAAATCTGAAGAGCACACAGTCATTCCGGTGACTGACATTTGTTCCTTGCTTCTTTCTGATGGTTATACATAAACTAAAAGAGCAAACAACTCTCATTCCAGCCTGCTTCGGAATAGGTTATTCTTGATCTAGAATCCTTTTATGGACTTCTAGTCTAGACAATCCTTATCATAAAATAAATCTTTCATACTTTTTTTTCCCTAAATTTCTGAGTATTTTTTCTCTCTTGTCCCTAGAACCTGTTTCTTTTAGGCATCAGAACTCAAACCACTTAATCTAGTGTTCCACAAACGGCGGCTCGCAAGCCACATGCGGCTCTTTGGCCCCTTGAGTGTTCTAACGCCACTTCTTCAAAATAGACTCGCCCAGGCCAAAAACCGACTTCTGCGCATGGGCCACGAAGTTTTGATCGCACTGTACGTGTGCGCCCACACGTGGTATTTTGTGGAAGAGCCACACTCAAGGGGCCAAAGAGCCGCATGTGGCACGCGAGCCACAGTTTGCCAACCACTAACCTAGTCCATACTGGGACACAGCCTTTTCCTTTGATTATGGTCCGTTCCCTCCTGTAGATGTCACTGTAGCGTAGTTAGGTACAGGACTGCTTCAGTGTACTGCCATGGCGTGCATGCATTTATTCCTCCCCTGTCATTTCCACTGCCCCATTCGTTGTAGGACCTGCTCTTGTATCCCAGTCACCTGTATAGGCATCTCTCTCAGTGTCTTCTGAGCTTTGAATCTTTTGCTGCTTTGGACGCTTTTATGATCTGTGGTTCACTGGATTCACAGAATTAATTAATCCTTTGGATTTCATCAGAATTCATTACGCCCAGAAAACTCCTCTTGTGAATCATTGCTGAGTTAGTTTTAGAGGCTCCTTCTGAATCCAGGGGCCTTACCAGTGTTTTCTCTTAGACCTCGGGAGCTCTTGGTATTTCCTGGAACCCCTAAGATAATGTAGAGAAAAAATGTTAAATGTGTACCATGCTTTTAAATGCACTGTCTTTTTTTAAGAGTGGTTATCTCCATTCTGCAGGTGAAGACACTTCATTCCAGAGATTAACTGGTGACTGGTGGAGCTAAGAGATAAACCCAGGTCTTTGACCCTAAGCTAGTGTTCTTTCCCTTCGCCAGGCTCTTTGAACAAGCACCAGTCACCCTGGAAAGGTACTGACTGCTGATCTTCTTGAACTCAGTCTTGATTGCCAGCTGCTTCAGTCTTTTATGTTGGCTCCCCTGGCTTACCACAGCGGCAGGACCTAGGTGCTCAGTCTCCTGGATCCCAAAGTCTCACTTGGTAGAAACCTGGAATCCAGCTTTGATGTGTTCCCTCTGCCTGTGAGAAAAGGGGAGCACTAGCATTATTGTTAGTAAGGACAGTATGGGCCAGGCCCTGGGAGACTCTTTAGGCATGCTGTCTCATGTCATTTTACTCATTTAAACTTTTACTCTGAATATGAGAAGTACTTCTTCAAAAGCCAGGCAAACACACCAGCTATATCTTTAATAGCCTGGACACCCAGCTTGAGAAGTACGGGCAAGTGAAGCTGGATCCGTTCCTCCTAACATTGCTAATTGTTTATAAATGACCTTCTACAAGTCTCTTTGCAGGAAGACTTGGTGGTTGCCTGAATTGTTTTAGGACTGCATGCAATATGAGTGAAAAAGTTTGGTCCAGTTAAGCCCAAATTGGAAAAAGAAAAGGAACAAACTGCATTTTTTTACTGTTCATCTTCCACTCCCCATTTCTGACACTGTCAGTTAAATAGACATAGAGAACCTCCTACTGGTACATATCCGCATCCTTGTTACTGGCTAATAGTACAATTAGATGATACTGGAAACCATTAAGAAGGAAATGTATTTTCCACATTAGTAACGGACACACAAGAATAAAGTGTCATTTAGATTGGTTGCAAAATATATTTTCCCTTGATTTAAAAAAAATGTTATTCTGCCCATTGCTTATTAACAGATGATATTTGAACATGTGATCTGTTATTCTTTGACATTTTGCTGATTATAAGTTTCTGTCCCCTGGAGCTAGGCTGCTAATGTCAGTGGCCTGCTTCTTTGGACTTGTGTAGATCCCTGTTATTTGGACCTCTGAATGCTCGCCCTATCCCTGGGTAGATGGACACTTGAAACCTTGGATGCTCTTTCCTTTTTTGTTTATAGTTCTTGGGCCCCAAGATTATGTTCCTTTGTCTGTATGTCTATTTTTGGCTGGGACTTTTTGCCAATACCATGACTTTGTCTAGATTCTCAGTCCTGGAGTTTTTCTGTCTACTTTGTCATCCTTCTGCCCAAACCCTTGGGGTTTTTGCAGTGCAGGTGGATATCACTAAGACAGAAGTCGTTAGAATGCTGTTTGAATAAGATCAGTTTCCTAATCTTACCTCGATAGTTTTCAGATATTCTATGTTGATTTTCTGTGTGCTCTTCTTTTCTTTTTATTTTTTTAAATTTAAATTCTTTATTGTTTAAAGTATTACGTAAGTCTCTTTCCCCCCCACCCCCAATTGACCTCTCCCCAGCTGCTCCCACCCCCCAGCATGTGTGCTCTTCTTTTCATTCCTTTATGAAGTTCAGGCGCTCTAAAAACTTATTAACTAGGATGGTATTGCATAGTTTTCTTTGATTTAGCTATGATTCACTGAATATTTACTGTGTATTTTAGTGACATCAGCAAGTTGGAGAAAGAGTATTTGTAAAGGTTAAATTTATTGGATATGTGTAGTCCATTTGGAGCTCAAATTCATTGGCTTGGCAGAATTCTACATTAATCACATTGAGTATTGGCCTACTAAAAGTAAGGTCCCAGCTGTATGAGTGTAGGTGTATGATTTGTTAACTAGGAATGGTCAGTGTTTTTAATTGTGGACAGTGGAATCTATGCTAGCTAGTCTAAATAGAAAGAGGTTCTGATTGGCATATAGAATTTTCGGGAAAACCAGATGATTAAGCTTACCATAGATTTGACACAGGCAGAAATAACGCAACCAGGAGAAATGCTCAGTGACACCCAAGGACTCTTTGAGGAGAAGTGCCATCCTGCTGCTGCCTGCCACAAAGTTAAAGACCAGATAGCAGAACCTCTGGAACTTCTGTTAAGGTCTGGTGGATAAGCCATGTATGCCTCTGTGACTGTGTTTGACGTGTATGTGGCTTTCAAATTACAGTGAGTTACTTTGGTCTTCAAAGTCTTACACAAGTGTGCCTGTGTGGTAGAAACTGCATCACATGTGGGACCTTAGCTGCCAGGGAGTCCAAGAAATAGTCTTTAGTTTTCTAGTCTCTACAGTGCAGGAAAGCATGCTAGAATCTGGTATGGTGTAACCTAATCTGTGTTGTCTGCCATAACAGATTAAAGGCTGACAATTATAGACAGACCTCATTGGCCAGTAAACCTTTTTAGTCTATTGCAAATTTAATCTTGATGTACTACCTGTTAGGAACTTAACATGGGCATATATAACATAAGACAGAGTAATGATATTCTTTTAGATTTTTAAGTGGTGCATTTTGACTCCTGATTTATGTGCTTTATAGATATATATATATGGTTTTACATAATGCCCATACATTAACATATTCATTTGTGGAATGTTATAATTGAGAGCATCAAGTATGGACTGTGCCATACTGTACTCCGAGCTAGTGATATAAAAGAGAGTGAGACAGTATGTATTCAGGAAGCTCACAGACTTGGCAGTATTTTTCAACAGAGATGTGCATTAAAATTTACCTGTGAAATTAAAAAACCACCTGCCACAGGTATCAATCATCAGCATGAAGTTCCCCAATGAGAAAGATAGAGTCCAGGAACCTGCATTTTTAGCAGACTTTCCTGTTCATTATTAAGTATTCTCCCTTGGCAAATAACCACTAGTCTGGTGGGTCATTAATAACCATTTTGTTTTGCCTGGCTGGTGTGGCTTAGTGATTGAGCGTCGACCTATGAACCAGGAGGTCATGGTTTGATTCCCTTTCAGGGCACATGCCTGGGATGCACCCAGTGGGGGACGTGTGGAAGGCAGCAGATGAGTGACTCTTTGTCATCATTGTTATTTCTCTCTCTCTCTCTCCCCTCCCCCTTCCTCTCTGAAATTAATAAAAATATATATTAAAAAATATTTTTTTTATTGCTAGTAAAAATTTAGGACTACTATGTTTCAATTTGCAAGTTAATTCCCACTTTGTTCATTTGCTTTAAAAAGTTTTAAAAATGCATGCTTGTTTTACAGGGGCAGAGTTACCAGGACAAGTTATCTCCATGGCTGCTTCTACTCTGGCAACCTTGGCCATCTCTATCACAGGGTATGAATCGAGCACTGAAGACCAACCCTCTACTCAGCCTGCAGGTGACTGACCTTATGAAGGAACTAGTGGCCTGGTGCACGAATCGTGCACATTAAAAGGAAATTAATTAGAAGAAATATTTTAATATTGCTATTCGCCCTTTCTCTGTAATAGAAGTGTCAACCAAATTCACGATTGACAATGACAGATGGAAGCACATGCATGCGATTGGTGCCAGCTAGAGCTTTATATGTATTGTACATGCGCGAGTCAACTTAGCCTTTTAAGGATATAGAGCAAACTTGCTTAATTAGACCTGCTTTCTGATTTAGCTAAACTTTTTCCAGCCCAGTGAAGCACCCCAACTTCTCTTTCAGGTAATTGTCAGCAACACAGCAGTAAATATCAATGGAAACAGATTATTATTGTAGATCACTCAGGGAGAACAAAGGGTAAAATATTTAACTGCGGCAGTGTTTGACTATATTCTGCACAGTGAGAAAACCTGAAGTCATTTTCAAGGTCTGCCATTTCTTCTTTTCAGTTGAGTCAAGTTTCTAAACTTTCTAAATCTCCGTTTTCCGGCTAGTGAAAAGAAAATAGGATTCCATCAAGTCTCCTATCTACCTACTCCAGGACTTCTGTGAGGATCAAGTGAGATGAGGCACGCTTCATCAGACGTTTGGTTAAAGTGTAAAATGTTTCCACCTGGCTAAAGTGTTCCTGGGCTGAAGAAACTGCAAGGAGGCTAGTCATTGCTAGGGAGAGGAAGCTGGGCATTGCTATGTGATGTCATTACCCAGACGGAGGGAAGAACACTTAGCATATTAGCCTTTTATATAGACAGATGCCTTCAAAATTATTCTGGAAAATGAAATACACATAGAATATAAAATTAAGAAAGACACTAGCATTACAAAATGCTACCTACTGGTCCTTCATTTTTCTCTCTGATTCCTATTTTTACATCCTGCCCCATCTTTGTTCTCACATGTCACTTTTTTCATATATTTAATTATTTACCTTCTTAGGTTTCTTATCTTGATTCTTCATTTTGTACTGTTTCTCTGGCATTTCTTGCTTTTCAACATTTGCTTTGCATGCCTCATGCTCTTAATATATTGGCCGTTTCTCTTAAAACAGACCCCTCTGGTTGTTCTGGGTTCAGTGCTCCCGAGAGACCCAGCTGGTAGATTTATATCAGCTTTAAAGTCACACCATGCTCACGTGGAGGTCAGGAATGTAAAAGGCCACCCTGCCTGTGCCAGGGGCCCATTAGAGCCAGAGATTTGAGAGTTTAGGGATAATTTTAGTAAGCTTTTCTTGAAGAATTGACTTTAGAAAAGCCTGGAATGAAAGGGTCAGCTAAGAAAAAGGCATTTGGGGTAGTAGGACAACTTATTTTTCTTGCACATTGAGTCATGTTTTCAAAGCGAGGATGGTGTTTTGATTACGGACTTATTATTCTAAATGTCTGCCACATCCACCAACATGAAGTTTCCAAATTAGAAAGATACTCAGAGAGCACAAACAGAAGCATATTATAACTAGCTTTGGCTTTAGCCCCAAACCTCAGGGTGGAATGTTAGTTCTGTGAGGTGGGCTTGCTTACAATAGTGCTGGTTCTATCAGTGGTAAAAATTTACTCACAGCTAAACATTTAATGTTAAAAGGAACACTAAGGACATTATGATATAGCACTGAGAAGGTTACTGTGTAGTTGCCTATGAAAATTTTGAAATAATAGGCAAGGCATTCTTTCAGTAAATATTTAGTGAATACCTACTATATGTCAGGTACTATTCTATGTGCTAGGGTTTCAGTGGAGGGAGAACAAGACAGACAAGGTCTTAGCTCTCTTGGAGCTGACATTCAGCTGAAGGGAGAATGTGGACAAGGGTAGGTGGAACATGGCACAACTATGTAACACTGGGAAGACCATGGGGCAGATAGGGCGCTGGGACTATGGGTGTTCTTGTTTCTTTTCTTTTTCTAGACTTTCTGAAATATGACATACTTTTGTCATTAAATTTTATTTATGGCAGGCAAAATACAAGTTTTAGGATCTTACTCATTTCCATCATCATGGTATATACTAAGTAATACTGCTTTAAGAGTTGTATGATTTCTGATACATATGGTATGTGTTGGTAAAACTAGGAAATAGAAATAATATAACCTTATTTTAAGACATAGTAGTTGCATTATTAGAAAATAGTGCATAATGTGAAATAATTTAGTATGATATCCTTTATTTGAAAATTCCTTAACCCACAGAAATCTTGTTCTATGTCTCATTCTAAGAGGAACACATGTTTCAAAGTCCTGGGTTCTTTTTGTAAGAGTGGTTGGCTCCATTTTAGGTGAAATGACAATGAAAAGCCACATTGTGTCAGAAATATCTACATAAATGCACCTACTATCAAGTTATATTAAAAGAGAACATTTTAAATATAGGAATTCTATACGTTAATGTTTGCTGCTTCACATGGTTTGTTTGAATAATTTTCATGGATTAATTATAATTCTCAGCTGTTTTGTTATTTTTCTTTAGTTTTTTGTTTAAATGGTGTCTATATTAATAAAGATATGTCATAAAAAGCTTGAACAGTGTAAAGTACCCCCCCAACAAATTTAATTAATTTCCCTAGATGTAAACACTATCAGCATTGTTAATTCATCACATATTTTTCAGTGCATATGCAAACATACATCGAAATCTTTTTATTTTTATTTTTTGACCCAATGTAATCATACTGTTCGAGTCCATTTTGAAGGCTTAAAATAGAGTAGCTTAGCCAGTTACTCTGTATTACTGTTCACTGATGTGGACTAAGATGGTGGGTAATTCTTTTTTCTTTCCCTCTTCAGAAACCATGGACAGAGGCGAACCCCCTCCAACATTGTCCTCTTCTTCGCCCTCTTCCCCTTCGCCCACACTGCGCAGGCAAAGGCCTGAGATCGGAGCGTTCCCCAGAAAGAAGAAAACTAGCGACATCTACTTCGTGGCCCTCGTCTGGGCCATCATTGCCGTCCAGCTCTGGTTGAACCTGTGGATCGTGCAGCTGCTGCCAGTGCCGATTGCAGGTGACCCTTAATTAACATCTTATTGTTGAAATTGTTTTCCTTTTCCTTTTGGATTTTAATACTTGGGATCATTTTACTCTCTTTTTAAATTAAATGACCATATTTCTGCATTTAAATAAGCATTATTTTGGAAATTTGTTACTTGATTCCTCTTCAATATTTCTCCTTTCTGTGGAGGAGAGCGTTAGCAATCTGGGTTTAGGGGTTTATGATTGAATTTTGAGAGTTGCTCTTAGTGAAGTGCATTTTACATTGCATTTTTAATTCAATGGAAATGTGGGTTGTGAGAACTATAATGTATGCAAAATCATGATTTGTTTTTATTTGACAGAAAATTAAGTTCTTTGTACAGATGTCATATGTTTTTATCAAAATGGAGTCATATGGCTTTTCATAAATCATTAAGCTAGGTCTTTGTACCTGAATACTATGATTAAAAGATACCTTTAGAGAGAACAACACAATAGAGGTGGGCCTTAAATTACCATGGTATTCAGGTACAAGGACCTAGCTTAATGATTTATGAAAAGCCATATGATTCCATCCTATCTAATAAAGAAGGAATATGCAAATTGGCCGTCACACCATCACAAAGATGGTGGCGCCCATAGCCACAAGATGGCGGCGCCCAGTCCCCTCAGCCCCGCTGGAGTCCCCCAGTCCTTTCAGCCCCGCCTGGTGGGGGGAGGTGGCAGGCACGCGGTGCATCTGGACCCACCCTCATCCCCCCCAGCCACCCAGGGCCGGCCTGCAGCACAGGCAAGCCTCGGATGTCGGCTGCCCAGCTGCCCAGGGCTGGCCCGAGGCTCAGGCAAGCCTCAGATGGTGGCTTCTCAGCCGCCCAGGGCTGCCCGAGGCTCAGGTAACCAGGGCCAGCCGAGGCTTGCGCTGCCGACAGTGGCAGCAGCAGAGGTGTGATTGATGGGGCATCGCCTTCCCCTGATCACCGGGTCGCCTCCTGCCCCTGAGGGCTCCTGGACTGTGAGAAGGGTCAGGCCAGGCTGAGGGGATCCCCCCCCCTCTAGTGCATGAATTTTCATGCACCGGGCCTCTAGTTTTGATATAATATATGTGCTATATGTGTACATAGAATTTAATTTTTTGTCAAGCAAAGATAAAGCCTTCTAGTCCCACCACTTTCTTAGTTGGCCTTTACAGGAAGCTTAACCCCTGTTTGAAGGGCCGCTGCATTGACTAATTGCAGAGGGCACATTCATATTGTGGTCTGGGAATGGTCCCCGCTGAAGGTGTGCAGTGCTCAGCCTTGGGCCATTTGTAACAGCCCTGCTTGTACCCAGCCTGTTTCTCTTCTGAATCCTGGTAAAAGATTCAGATGTATAGCACAACATCACTTAAAGAAATAGGAACATAAATGAAAATGTTACCTGAAGTGGTATAAAATCATGATGTGGGTGGAATACCTTTACTTTTCTGGTCACTAAACAAAAAAATCAAAGGAAAAGAACAAAATTTGGCAACAGCAACTATAATAGCCAAGGAGATTAGAACATGTCAGAGGTTAGTATTCTTTACCCAAGAAGGGGTATGGTATGAGGGGCCTAGGTTGTAGTCGCTTAAATCTTCATGATCAAAATAGGCTGTAAAATAATCCCTCACTCCTCAGGGATTCAGACTCCACAAAGAAGGTGGTATGTGTGGGAGCAAGTGGGGATTGTGTGAAAGGTTGCTTGTCCCAATACCATCAATTTGGAATACCTTGAACTTTTTCCCCTCCTCTCCTTTTTTAAATTGATCTTGACTTAAATGCTAGCTTTACTGTTTTAAAAAGGTCACATGAAGCTAAGGGACCTTTTCTTGTTATAACCTTGTAGTCTGCATTTTGTTCATACATGTATTTCTTACCTCTTCATAGTCTGGATACTCAAAAAGCTCGTCATTCACTTTGGAGTTGTGGACTTCCTGGAGAAGCGCTGCTCCGTGTGGTGGCGGGTCATGGAGCGCTTCCTGAAGGACCGGCAGGAAGCGCTAGCGCCATGGCCAATTGTCGGACTTGGGAAATTCTTGTTAAAAGTTGATAGCAAGGTAATGTATTTTGAGAACTTGGGCTGTTTCAGTGGAATTTATCTATTTCATTGTCTGAAATATTCCATTTTATGGTATTTGGTGTTTATACTGGAATTAAAATCTCATTCTGTGGTAGAATTTAAAGTTTAGAATTATGGTTTATATAAGGATAGGATATCAAGGACCAAATTGAAATCCAGAGGGTTAAGTGACTTGCCTAAAAATTATAGCCAGGTAGTGGCTCAGTTTAGTGAATATTTTTGGAATAATTCCCATGTGTCAGATATTGTGCTAAGTCCTTGGGGGGTAAAACAGATAAATCAACAGAAAACTAGATGGGAAATTTCTGGGTAGGGAGAGACAGCATTCCATTAAAATTTAGAGACAGTGGTTAGATTCAGGTTTAGTGGTTGAGAGCATGGACTCTGAGTACAAATTCTGGTTTCAGATCCCAGTTCAGCTACTTATTGGCTGTGTGATCTTGGATGAGTTTCTTAACCTTTCTGTGCCTTTGTTTCCTTATCAATACACTGAGTGTATGAGCCTGTACCTCATAGAGTGGTTTGTGAGTACTAAATGAGTTAATACCTGTGCAGTTCCTAGATCAGAGCCTGGCACACAGTAACCTCTATGTAAGTGTTAGTAGTTCTGATTTGTGGAGGAAAAGTACTAGTATGTACAAGAAATAGTGATAGTACTCAGCAAAAAAGCGACTCAGTGTTGGTGAGGTAGTGGGAGAGGGACGGTTTTGTAGAGGAGGTGATGCCAGGGCAAATTCTGAAGCACAAGTAGGAGTCGATGTGGCAAGGACAGTGCAAAAGCACAGAGACTTCCACAGCATGGATTCTTAGGGAATGCCAAGAAACTGGTCATGGCTGGGCTTTGTGAACGGTGCTTAGTGGGAGGAAGCCTGGAGGGTCAGGTGGGACTGGATCGAGAAGGTCTTTTTGTGTGCTGCGCTGTGCGAGCTGGACTCTTACCACAGAAGCTAGTAACTATTTCCTTTAACAGGTGTATTCATGACTTAGGTTGAGAAATGCTGTTAGGTGAAACCGGAGTAGATATTGGTGAGAATAATATCTGGAGTGCATGAAGGGGGAGGAAGTAAATCTTTTAATGCTTATTGAAATATCCTGGGTCAAAGGAGAAGCAGGGGATACATTTTCTTGCATATTGCCTGGCTGCCTTCCAGAATGTTTGCCAGTTTTAATTCCCACCAGTTCACCATGTGAGAATACGTATTTCCTTGAGCCCTTGCCAAGGAATATTATAGTGCAACAAAAAGGCCTTTTTAGTTTCATAAAAAGCAGTATCTCACTGTTGTTTTAATTTGAAATTTTAAAAAATAAAAATGAGGCTGACCATCCTTTTCCATGCTTATTGGGTATTTATTTATTTTTTTTTTGAAATTTGCCTCTTTGTGTTGTTACTAATTTTTTTTCAACTTTTTAAGTAAGAACGAATCTAAGACTTTGCATACATTTCAGCATATTTATCACATCCCTCTTGTGTTAGGGTGAAGCTTTATCTTACGAGAACAGATTCAGCACGTCAAACTGTTTAAAGAGGGTATCTTATTTTCAGTTAATGCTTTGTCTTTCCACCGTCAGGATAGAGATTAAACCCTATTTTCAGCGTTCTCATGTACTTGTATTTGGACCCTTCGTTTAGGAAAACTGAACAGTTGTGTCAGTTGAAGTTCCAGGAATCTAAAAGTATTTGTTATGGGGTAGCCTTGTAAAAATTAGTCATTTTTATTCTAACTTGTTTGCCAATCTATTGTTCTTAGGGAACAGAGACAGTAAAATGAATAAAACTGGCTTTTTCTGCTGTACAACAATCAGAATAAATGGCTGTTGCAAATTGAATATTTGTTTAATTATAATTGATGCCAAATTTATGTTCTATCTAGTATAATAATATGTATGCGCTGTTGCTTTGGGGAGTAACTCTATTTTTCGTGTTTCTATTAAATTTTAATTGATTGGGCCAGTGTTTCTGAAATGATTCACCTACAGAGGATTGTTTGAATAATACCTAAACGTGCTTTGGGTATACTTTAGGGAAAACGCTGCAAAGAGCATTTACAGTCACTGATGAAATTACACTTTTTATTAGCCTTTATACTTCTTATAGCACTAATAATGCTCTAAATTCTGTGTTTACCGATATTTAGGTTATGTGTCCACTAACTAGCATTAGTTATTATAGTGCTAAATATTGTGGGGTTTGAATGAAGTAACATTTATGTGAGGGGGAAAAAAAGCAAGGTAATATTTTTGCTTTTATGTAGAAAAATGTGTGCCTAAAAAATTGGGGTGAAAGGAAATATATCATATAGTAACAGAATCTTAGTATGGCCTGCTTTTAGCCAGGTGTCCTCTATTCCAAATGCGCACTAGAATGTTTTTACTTGTTAAAAAATGTGAAATAACTAATACTATAAAGCTGCAACTACAGAGTTCAATGAAAATGTACTATGGGAACATAAACTGGTTTATACAGTGACGAAAAATCCTTTTGGGGCATGATATGCGAAAGGATCTTAATTATTACTCTCATCTTTGGAATTTAGTGTGGTATTTAAGGCTACAAGCTTTCAGGTTATTTTATGTATTTTTAATTGTTGAATTGCCAGCAAAGCTTGTGGTTATCATCATCACTATAATCACTGTATATCTTAAAGGAATACTACATTCACTCGATTTATATATTTGCAATGCAGTGCAGTTTTTTTTTTTTTCTTTCTAGTTTTTCTTTTGTTTGGGATAATTTCCTCCTCATGCTCTCAGTGACTTTCTTTTCTTTTCATACTGTTATTGCATTCTCTAATGATATTCCACTGTTGTTATCTTCTCTTTCTCACCTTAATCCCCATCCCCAAGCTCTGGCACTGGCTAAATAAGAAGGTAAATGAACACACGGATGTTGGTTTTTGCTGTTCAGTTCTGTAACTTCTCTCTGTATCTCTGTTCTCACTCCTTCTGTCCGTATGTCAAACTAAGTTTTTGTTACTAAAGTTCTAATGATAAGCTATGGAAGGTCATGAAGCATTGAGGCTGTCCCAGTACAATTTGCTAAAAACCCAAAGCTATTTTATTCAGGATATTGGTAGTGTCTCCTTGCTCAAGTGTATGTAAGAAGTTCAGTTGTGTAGTCCTTTTGTCCGCTATGATTTCCATTCCTTTTTTAGCTCTATAATGTGGCTTAGCCTGATACTATAGTCTCCATTGATGTGTGAGGACACATAGGCAATAAGTTACTAAAAAGGAAAGCGAATTCTTTGTTGCTAATTTTTCAGTAAGTGACAGGAAGATTTCAGAAGATAAATCTGTGAAGTATTTGTGTAATTCCCTAGATTGGTAATTTTATGTATTGACTAGTATTCCAAAATTTTATATTTAACTTAAAAAAGATGGTAGTCATGTTCTGTGAAGTCTAATTTCATGTTCCCCAAGATACAGTTTGTGTCTGTGGTAAATGGTTTTCATGATTGGCTTGGAATTCTAAAGGTACATTTTAAAAAACTTCAATAACTTTAGTAACTCCAGATATATTAGGAGTGGTATACCTCTAACAAAGTCTGCATAAGTAGTTCTAGATTTAATTTCATTCAATACTTAGGACAGATAACAAAAGGTGACATCATGTACATGTATTGTGTTTAAACACAATAAGACTAAAAGTTTTCAGTGGAAATATTGTTACAGTCTTTAAGAAAGATGTGGTACTTGGAAATACATCCGAATGACACTTCTATGTGTAGAGATTAGGGTTTCAATTTGTTGAAACGGGAAAGGGGAGACTATTGACAGTGCCTAAACTTTGGATTGAAAGTAAACAGTGTGAAGGATAAATAGATACCCACCACCACTGCACATACCCACCACCACTGCACATACATCCACACAGATAAACACACACACGTATGGATGCATATACCTCTGTCTCCTACAAAACTAGTGTAAGTAAATGAGTGTAATCCTTGGCAGATGATAGTGCTGCAAACATATGTCACATTTTCTTATTTTGATGAAAGCAGGTGGTTTAAATGTATTTTCCTAATTTGTATATGTACAGGGTGTCTCCCCAAAATGCGTATATACTTTAACATCTGATAGCTCAACTTTGAAAATGAAATGTATTTTACTAAACATTGCCTTTATAATTATTCAAAGTGTGTGTGTATACATTTTTTGGGGACACCCTATATATTGAAAAGAAAATTTCCTCAAAAGATGAAAGGAGACCCAAAGTCATTAGGTTTGTTTGATTTAAAGCTAAATGAGTTAGATTACCTAATTCATGAGCCAAATTACAGCTAATGAGTGAGTTTTAAATGATTCCTAAGAGATTAAGTAGCTTTTGTCTTTTCCTTGCTGATGCCAAGCAGCATAGATGAAGCATTGGTGTGGAGCTGGAGCAACTGCTTGCAGTTCTGAGAGTGTGTGCTCCAGGAAAACGCTCAAATAAGTTGAAGATCATTTTATTACATTACATCCAAGGTCAGAAATTGCAGCATTGGGTATTTAGCATTCATTCCAAGCTCAAGTGGAGTGAATTAGAAAAATGAGAAGTGAGGGTGAAAGAGAACAAATATTATGGTTAACTAAAATTGCAACCAATTTCTCAAGGCTTAATTTAGTTTTAAAAAAAAAGGCATCATAAAAACCTACATTCATGGCACACTTTTTAATAGCTTGATAAATAAGGCCAGTGAGTTTAGAAATTTATGTCTTTTGATATAACTATAAATTCACCAACATCTCTAAATTTTTACACTTGAAACACCCAGAATGTCACTTAAAATTTTTTTCCTCTTCCCCTTTTAGGAAATAAAGTTTAACAACTAAAATGATTTCGCAAAGCCTAGAAGACTGGGGAAGGTTCTAGGGACTGCGATTTCCGCGAGCAAGGCAGTGGTGACAGGTGGTGTGGTGTCCTTTGCCCAAAGTAGAGCACGGGCAGGTCAGCCTCATGGGACGGCACCTCTGGCATTCCGTCAGGCTTCTCCTCCACCGTCCCCTTCTCCTGGCTTCCTCTGTGTTTCTCTTTCTGCGTCTGAGTTTCTGTTTCCTTGTGAGTCTTGTTCCATTCACTCTTTCAGGGAATTCTTTTCCTCCATGTAAGTTTTGTGTCGGTTTTGTTTGTTTTTTTCTCCTCTTTTGGGCTTCTGTTCTATATACCAATTCCCTCTCCACATTTGTTTCTTCTTTTTCTTGACCTTTCTTTCTCTCGTTATTCTTTTTTATTTTTTTAATCCTCTCCTGAGGATATGTTTCTTTGATTGATTTTAGAGAGAGAAGTGTGTGTGTGTGTGTGTGTGTGTGTGTGAGAGAGAGAGAGAGAGAGAGAGAGAGAGAGAGAGAAAGAGAGAAAAGAGAGAGAGAGAGAGAGAGAGAGAGAGAGAAATATGAGAGAAACATCAATTGGTTGAGAGAGAGAGAGAGAGAGAAATGAGAGAAACATTAATTGGTTGCCTCTCATATGCGCCCGGACCGGAATCAAACCCAAAATCTTTTGGTGTTTCGGGCAACACTCCAACCGACTGAGCCACCTGGCCAGGACTTCTCTCTCTCTTTTGCTCTCTCTTTTCATTGTGTGTTTTGTTTGGTTTTTAAATCTAATCTTAACCACCCATAATGTGAATAGAAGCTCCTCCAACTTTTTTTAGCTTATGAATTGAGCTTCATAAATGATTTTATTTTAAATTTTGAATGAAACAGATAACCCTTACTGTTATCCCTTGAATATAAATTTTTATTTAGGTAACTCTTAGTATGGATTTCTTCCAACCCTTAGTTATACAGCTTGTGATAAGAAAATTCTACCCTGGTTGAAAAATACAACATTTAATTTTGTAATGTTGATGTACATAATGTATTTGTGAATATGCCATATTTTATATGTTAAAAATACCCAGACATAAATTTATTTATTTACTTATTTTAATATATTTTTATTGAATTCAGAGAGGAAGGGAAAGGGAGAGAGAGATAGAAACATCAGTGATGAGAGAGAATCATTGATGGGCTGCCTCCTGCACACCCCTTACTGGCGATCGAGCCCGAAACCCAGGCATGTGCCCTTGACCAGAATCGAGCCCAGGACCCTCCCTCCACAGGCTGATGCTCTATCCACTGAGCCAAACCAACTAGGGCTAAATTTAGATATTTATACTTTGTAAATAGAACATCATTTATGTTTAAAAATACATTTTAGGATATGACTTTTCTAAAAAAAAAATGGAGGCTCGAGTTATTTTTAGAAACTATAATTTGTGAACACAAATCTGGTCTTATTTCTGAAATTATTTTATTTATGCTTGCCTATGTAGGTATATATTAACTGAGCACTGTTAGGTTTTGGGGAACAAAGAGGAGTAATACAACACTAGCCCTTATTCAGGAAGTTGTCTCAAGAACTATGTGTAGAGTTGGTTTCTGATTGTGAAACTTCAGTTTCATTGATTTTAGAACTTACATTCAAAATATGACATTGACCTTCCATATCTTAGAAACCTGTTATTATTTTTTTTTAATCTCTGCATTGTCTTCCATGCTTTGGTGGCATGCACTGAAAATTAACTCTTCTGTTTGAAGCTGTAATAGTTGAGATAGAAGATGAACTTTTTATCTTTGAGTTTACTGTAGCATTGATTTCTTAGTGACAGGATCCTTCATGAAAGATAAAGGGAATGCAAGCTTGTGAGCCTTGAGTGGAAATTAATTTTTTAGAAGTCATGTTATTTTGTGTTGTTGTTTTTAATAATAATTCTTTGCTTTTGGATGTTTAACTCACTGTTTGGAGAGCATATTTCAGATTTAAGTGAAGAATAACTTAATCAGCACCATTGTAGTTCATGTTAGAGTTGAGGGTTGCAATGTAGTGTTTCAGCAGTCACCAGTCTAATTGATTGTATTTTTGAAATGTTAAATACTAGCTTTGCATGGCAAGAATTCTACACATTTATCAGAATGATATATTCTGAAAATAAAAATTTTTATATGTAGGATTATTTGTGATTGTGGAAAATGAGAGAAGTTAAACTCAGAATATCAAATAGCATTGAAGTAGAGCATAATTTTAATTATTGATTTAGGAATAACCATACATTAATGGTTATTTTCTATTTGCAGTCAGTTATAACTTGTCACAAAGCTTATGTTTTAAGAAAAGAATAGAAATTTCCAGTAGAATACCAGATTTTTGTAAGTATTTTAAATAGTAAAAGATGTAAAGAATACTCATATGCCTACCCTCCAATGTCATAAAACATTACTTATATAATTGAAGCCCATTTTGTATCCCTCCCTGACCCTTTCCCCACCCAGAGTAACTATTATTCTGATATTGGTATTTATCATTACCGTAATATTGGATTTTTATTACTGGTTTTGTAACCCTAATGACATCAAAAGGAAAACATACATTGAAAGTAATTACTATTTTAATTTGCTCCTATTTTATCTATATATAATTTAGGACCTATTTTTATAAAAGTCACACTTTTTCTAAAGTCATCTATATTTGCTAATTGACAGTAAAATTTCAAAAGATTTGAGGTTAGCTAATTCTCATTATTTTCTTTAGAAATATTTACCAGATTATCCTACATAATAAAAGGCTCATATGCAAATTGTCCCTTTAATCAGGAGTTCAACCGGGAGTTTGATCAGGAGGTGGGGCGGGCCGGCCAACCGCCCACGGCTCCTTCCCCCAGCATGCCCAGCCCAATCGGCCCCGATCAGGGTGGGCTGGCCGGAACCCAACTGTGCACGAATTCGTGCACCAGGCCTCTAGTAAATTATAATTTGAAATGTAAATTACCATAATATAACAGTTCAGTCATAATGTTTATGTTCACATTGACTGCTTTTTCTTAGATGTGACAATAAAAAGCTCTTTAAATAACAGCAGTAATTAATACCTAATTTTATAAAGTTGCTTACAGTTGTCACTGCTTTAGTCATTATTCCATAGTTTGCTTTGCATTGTTGAATATCCTGTTTTGTCTTCATTATATTTGAATGCATATGTGTTTTTATTAAGTTGTATTTTACAGCTAAGTAATCCTCTCTTTTATTTCTGTGCAGATAATCATCTGGTTGGAGAAGATGTTAGACAAAATAATTAGCATTTTCATCATATTTTTGTTAGTAATAGGAACCCTTCTTTTAGCCCTACTCCTGACTGCAAAGGTAGAGTACAATAATTACTATTACCACTAGTAAACTCTTAATTGTTAGAAGTGTAGTATGGATAAGAAGCTGACAGACAGTATGGAAAATGTCGTTTTGCTTATAAATATGTATAACTGCTATAACATAATTTTTGTATTACTAGTTTTGCCATGAATTTACCTAGTATATTTTTACATGCACCATTATTTTATTATCATCAAAATCCTCAGATGTAAATACAGATACAAAAATTGAGATACAGAGGGACAAGTGGCTTCTTCTGTCAATAGGAAAACTATAATCTAGTTTTATGACTCCTAATCTAGTTAGTACCCTGTTCACTAGATCAGAATTTTTTGACTAACTCTTTCCTTCTTGCCTTATTGGTCTGTCTGCTGATATACCATAGGGTCTTTATTTCTCACTCTCCAGGTTCTTCCAGCTTACATTTCCTCTCCCTTCTTTGCTCAGATTGCTATAAGAGAATGCCATAGACTAGGTGGCTCGAACAACAAGGATTTCTCATGGTTGTAGAGGCGAAAGCCCCAGATCAGGTGCCAGCGTGGTTGAGTTCTTGGTGAAGGCCCTCTTCCTGGTTTACAGATGGCTGTTCTTTTCTTTGTATCTTTATATGGCAGAGAGAACTGTTATCTGTCTCCTGTACTGTATAAGGGAACTAACCCCATTCATGAAGGGTCCACCCTCATGACCTAATTACTTACCAGTGGCCCCACCTCTTAACCATCACAGTGGAGGTTAGGATTTCAGCAAATGAATTTGGGGGAATGCAGACATTCAGTTCTTAACACTCCTCTTTCATCTCAAAGAATTATCATTGTCCCAACTAAATGGTATCTATAAGAGATACATTTTAAATTAAAAGCATTAAAAGATATGATAGTAAAAGGATTTTAAAAAAGATATACCATGAGAACTATAAACATAATAAATCTGGTATGATTATATTAATATCAGACAATTAAAACAAGAAATATTACACACAAATAATGATGAAAGAGTTAGTACAGCAGTAAGATACACCAATTATGAATGTGTATATTCTAACGATAGCTCTAAAATACATGAAGCAAAATATTCAGAATTAGAAGGAGAAATGGACAAATCAAAGATTATAGGTAGGAATTGACTAATACTCCTCTTGCAACAATTGGGAGAATAAATAGATAGAAAATTAGTAAGAATAAACAAGCCTTGAAAAACAGTCAGTATGACCTGACAGTAGCAGAATCCTGTTCTTTTCAAGTAAATGTGGAATACTCGCTAGGATAAACCATATGCTCAGCATGCTAATTCAAACAAAGTAAAAGCATATAGAGCCTGGTTCCTTTTTTAATCCCTCATTTTGCTGATTATTGGCCAAGGTAAATTTGGAGCAGCTTCAGTTTGTTTTTATTACTCAGAAACCTTACTCAATTGCTTATATTTGTTTGTGTATCTTGCATTTAATCTTTTGCACTCGAATGTCGAGTGTGACTCGACACGGTTAGCATCGGTAGCAGGAATCGAGAAAAAAGCAAGCGAGTGTAAAAGGGTTAAGCTCATGTAGTGTTGATACTGCATATATATACATATGTACATACAGACACATTCGTATTATATGTCTATACACATATACTTACACTACACACGTGAACTATATATATTATTGTGTATACGTGTATTTGTATGTATCTGTTTTCATATTTTTTGCTTAAGTAAATTGTTGAGCTTCTTGAAGGCAGGGACCTATTATGTACATTTTATTTTCTATAGTGTGTGTGATAGAATATTATATAGCAGCTATTCAATGCATGTTTCTAAATTAACTGCAACTAAGATGTATAACTCTAAAATATTGCTCCACTAATTATTGGGAGAATAAATAGATAGAAAATTAGAAAAATAAATATAGAAGAATAAATGTTTACTTAGGTTTATTTTTTATTGAGATTCTTTTTATCTCATTTGTGATGCAGGTACATCAAGAGAGTGTGCACATGATTGAAGTCACAAGCAGTTTGATTAATGAAACTCTAGCAAATCACCCTGAGTGGGCAAAGTAAGAATATTGTTTTACAACGACAAAAATAGAGCTGGATGACCTAGGTTCAGTATCTGCATGAAATGGTCTTCATTGATGCACTGCCTTGGAAGAGAAAAGATAGGGTTTGCTAAAGCTTTGATGAAGCTGTCATTTTTGCAAAAGAATTGCAAACATGTAATCTGGGAGAGGGGTTGATGGGAAAGTGCTTAAGATTTTGGAAACAATTTATAGTAAATGATACCTTATATTTGAATTGAGAGTTACACTTCATAGCATGTTTATAATTTACACAGTACTTTCTCCTGCGTTGGGACCTATCTTCCTCACAGTGACTGTGCAGTAGGTTGAAGAGATTATATCCATTTTACAGATGAGGAAATTGGATCGAAGGTTAAGGAATTTGAAATTATAATCTACCAGCAGAGTCAGCCCTCACATCCAGTGTTTCTGATCAAGTACCATTCCATGTAGGAGAGTTTTAAAAAGCTCTTTCATGAAAGGTCTGATTCTTTTGCAGCAAATTAGTGAGGATGAATATGCATTAATAGTAATGGCTTCTTGCATATCTCAGTATTCAGTAGATTACTGATGAAGGCAATTGACCTTGTGAGAAATTCTGTGGATATTCCTAGAGGGGTTACAGTTAAGAATCTATCCAATTACTTTCTTCCAATATGGAGCACATTTTATAAGCCTTGTGTAGGTGCCCTGACTTCCTGTGGATGTGTTTGGTGAGCTGGTGGATAAATTGCAAGACTTAGGGTAGGGTCACCCTAGCAGAGCTTCAAAAAAATGCAGTCAGATCACATCTTAATTCTTGTCTTGGCCAATTCTATTAGTCTGGAACCCACTTTCTACTGACTAGAAAGTATATCAAAACTCGAGGGGCCACATGGTATGTTAGACAGTTTCCTTTACTGGGGCTGTTCTCTTGGAAGTTTATAGTGTGAAATAGATTAACTTTTACCCAGAAAGATGAGGGCAGGCCAGTCCAAAATGTAAGAAGATGGTTTCCACTAAGAGTAGAATTAGTGATTGACTGAGGTAGTGACTATCCTACTGAAGGAGCTCAACATAGAGGCTGTGGTTGGTGTGCGATCAGGGCTCATCCTAGTTGGTCCCAAGGTTGCTCGGTGTTTATGGCCCATGTAGTGTCGATACTGCATATACTGTGTGTGTGTGTGTGTGTGTGTGTGTGTGTGTATGTACACACAGACATATAGGTCTTTGACTTGGCCTCAGGACAGCTCCTCTTACCTGTTGCTGTAATGACACCTGTGTGAGTACGTTGGTGAAATGTTTTCACTGAAACCAGCAAGATTTGTTATCAGGCCTAATAGACGTTTGTTAGTCATTAAGGATCCATCTGGATGCCTCTATGGATCCTCATACTTTTGAGTATCTCTACAGGATATAATCTATAATAATAAAACAGTAATATGCTAATTAGATCAGATGTCCTTCCAGACGACCTTCTGGACGAAGCTGGGGCTGCGAGGGAAGCCCGGGTCCCAGGTGCCTTCCGGCGGCCCGAGGGAAGCCTGGGTCCTAGGTGCCAGAGGGAAGCCAGTGCTGGCAGCTACAGGAAGGAAGGCCTACTCTTGCATGAATTTCGTGCATCAGGCCTCTAGTTTTCCCATAAAAATGTAGTACCGTATAATTGAAAGTATACAACAGACCCTTCAAACCACTATAAGTCTATAAATCCTAGAGTAATTTAAAGCTACTTAAATTGATTTCTCCCAAATCACATCTCTTTAGAGATTCAAATTTCCTGTTCATATCCTTTTTACTGTAAGATTATTATATTTATAAGTATCTCTAAAGTTTTATCTTACTTGCTGAGAAGGACTTGACTGAGAATTTGCAAAAAGCTTCACAAATATTTTGTTTATGTGGAATGTATGATGAACTCGTTAATACTAAAGATGCAAACCAGTTTGTGGATGTTGGCATCTCTAGTACATAATATTGTGAGGAGCAGGTAAGAGGATTGTTTAGGTGCAGATTGCTGTGCTCCAGCCCCAGGGTTTCTTTTCCAGTGGGTCTGAGTTTAGGCCGGGTTTCTAAGCAGTTGTGATGCTGCAGGTCCATGGACCACAGTTTGAAAACCACCATTGTGAATTCCAGATGTTGACCATCAATGTCCCAGAACTATTTCCTCTAGTGCTGTGTGAATCAGGCAGGTGACCCAGGACTGGAGGGACAGAGAAACACAGCAGAGCAGAATGAGAGAGAGATTGTGGGGAAAGTGGATGCAAAAGATAAGGAAGGCTTGAAAAGACATCCCGAATATTAGAATTAGGCCAATTGGGCCTGTAAGTCAAGGATTTCTGTGTGTGATTCATTTGTATTTCTGTGTTAATGGCTGTCCAGGAGTTTGTCAGTTCCTGATTGTTTAAATACATCAAGTTCAAAAAGTTACGGGTGCAGTACACTAAAAGTGTGCTAGTTTTTCATTTTTTTTTCTTTCTTTCTTTTAAATTAGTTGGCTTCCTGAGGCTCAGGTAGTCCAAAGAGCCCTCAATTCTGCAGCTAATAATGTGTATCAGTATGGACGAGAATGGATAACCCACAAGGTAAGGGAAGAGCCTCTCTTTGTGGATTTCTCTTTGCAGGTTATTTATTGGTAGTGATTTCTTGCTTCGATAAAGCATAATTTCTGCTTTCAAGTAGGTTTATATCTACAAGTTGACAGGCAACATACAGTGAAATTAAAGCTTTTGCATGATCATACTGAATAGTGCTAGTAACCTGAACAAACTCAGAAGTTGGCCATTTGCTTTTTGTTCAAGATGGATCTGATTCATTATTTGTACACTAGGAAGGAATGATCACTAAGCTTGGTAGTCAAATAAGGTTCTCAGTGCCAAAGAAGACATAAGGAGTAGCCTGTGAGGTAGGAGGAAACCCAAAATGTGTGTGTCACAGAGGCCTAGAGAAGAAAATGGTTCAAGAAAGACTTGGTCAGCTAAGGCTTCACACAAGATGAGTGCGGACTTGTCATCCCCATTTCATAGGTGAGGCTGTTCGCCTTAAGTCAGTCAGTTTTCAAATGGCATTGTGACTGCCCTTAATGCTTTACTCTTCTTCTTGGGCAAAGAGCATGTCACAAACCCCACACAGTGGGTGTGTTTTAGTGATCCTGTTAGTAGACTGTGCGCTCTGGCCCCGTCTTCCCAGTTTTATAACATGCTGTAAAATTGTGCTGAACTCTCCTTTACTGTTATAGTGTGGTATTTTAGTTATTCCCTGTCATGCTCGGAGTGAGCCTGCTAAAGGAGATGTCAGTTTGAAATGGTATTTTATTGCAGTAAAGGCCACTGTGCTGACAATCTAGAAAAGGGGCTGTCAGTAACCTAAACTGTAGAACTCTTCAGGTTCCAGGGAGAATTCACGGGCTAAATAGGAAAGTGACAGAAATAATTGGGAATAGGAAGTCTGTGAGTCTTTGACAGTCATACCATGCAAAAGACAAATTTAAGGAAATGAAAGGAAGTTAGCCTAGGGTAATTGTGGTTTTTAATTATTTGGGGTAATTTGCTCTATTAGGTGTTCTTTGTTCGTAGGTTATATAGACTTGAGTTGAAAGAATATGAGAGAACTTTTCATCCTGAATCTGCCACTTGTCTGTGTAACTCTGGGCCTGTCATAGATCCTTTCTAAATCTGTTTTCTCAAATGAACAAAGATGATGCCAAAACTATTTTCTGTTTAACTCATGGAGTTGTTGTAAAGATCACATAATGTAGGTGAAAGCCATTTGTAAATTGTACAATGTGATGAAACTTTGATATTCACAGATTTGTGTTTGAATAAATCAATTAAATATAAAGAACAACATTGGGCAGTTGTATTTGCATCAAATATGTCTAAGAACTGGTTTAAGCATCTATAAGGCCAGCATCAAGTGGGCGAAAGGTATGAATAGGCCACACTAAAGGAAATACACATTGAAAACCAAAATGGAAAATGGTCATTCTTGTTACTAAAGAAGAAAAGTATAATCAGTTATCACTTCACACCTTTTAAATTATCTAAAAATCAGTTATCCATAAGGCTTTGGGAAAAATGTTGGAAAGTGTTAATTGGTACAATCCTTATAGTTGACTATTTAACAATGCATAGCAAGAACCATTAAAAATGCTCATTTCCTTTGATTCTTGTACATTTATCTTACTATTAGAAGTAAGGAAAAATACTATGTATAAGGATATTCATTGCAGTGTTACTTGTGACATTAAAAATTGGGAACCATCTATGTGTCCTGTGATTTGGTGATGATTAAATACTATAAAAACTTAATGAAATAGCATGAAACCA
Source organism: Eptesicus fuscus (assembly GCF_027574615.1). Taxonomy (NCBI): domain Eukaryota; kingdom Metazoa; phylum Chordata; class Mammalia; order Chiroptera; family Vespertilionidae; genus Eptesicus; species Eptesicus fuscus. The sequence continues at coordinate 59,933,508 of NC_072487.1, read as the reverse complement.
TTAATAATAAAGTTGAAGGTTAGTGATGAAGGCTAAATATGAAAAGCTTATGATGTGAAAGAAAATACAGCATTCTAAATTATGTCTATGTAAACAGGCAGAAATTGCAAAGGAAATGAAGCAGCCAGTTTTAGTAAGGAAAGTGAGATTACAAATTAATGTTTGTCCTTTTAAAAGTATCTTTAATGTAACCACATGGTTTTAATAACACACAAAATGTGGGGTAAGATATTATAATGAATGACCTTTCTCTAAGTTATCTCAAGTGTACTTGATTCCCATACATCCTGAAGCCAGTCCGATCAGTCATAACTCTGAGACCTGACACCTCTTAGCAAATGGGCATATTTGCATTTATAGCTAGGGTTCTAAAATGTCACTTAAAGTTCTGTGGCAATTCTTAATAATATGATAAATGTAACTTGAGACTTCAGTATAATGGGTGGGCACTGGGGTCACATGGAAATATTTTTTTCTGTGCAGATATGATAAGAGATGTCCGTAGTCATGGCTTTATTTGTACCCTTCTTTTGCATTTTGAAGTAACTCTCCTTGAGACCTAAGGATAGAGGAAAGAAAAAAGAAGCAAAAGATGAGAGGGAGGAAATTTACTGGGAATATTGAGGAGCAAAGTTTATGAAAAGAACATTGTGTGGCTAGAGACAATTAAATAGTCTGGAACATTTCTGTTTGATTTGGAACAAATGTAAAGACCCAGCATGTATTCATTTTACTGGGTTATTGCCTGGAATATTAAATCAGATTATATCTGTATTTCTTCCAGCTTCATAAAATTCTCGGAGATAAGGTGAACAATACTGCTGTGATTGAAAAGCAGGTACTAGAACTTTGGGACAGACTGTATCATTCTTGGTTTGTAAAGGTAAGTTATTTTAGCTAAGGATTTCAATGGTAAACTAATAAAGTCCTTTTATTTTATAGACCCAATGACTAAGTAGGACTTTAGTAATACTGAAATTTCACTTATTGACATTTTTAAGCTACAGGGTCTTAAACCTTAGGCCACAAAAAGTCAGAGTGATTGATGGTTAATCTCCATGGCAGAGTCCACCAGACCCTCTGCTGTATCAGTATTCTGTCATCTGTTCGTTATCATCTACAGCATCTCATCATCTAGACCAGCTCTGGGCAGGAGAAATGTAATGCAAGCTGCCTAATGTTAGTTTTTCTAGTGGCCGTGTTAAAGAAAACAAAAATAAACAGGTGAAATTATTATTATTTTTTTAAATTTCTTTATTGATTAAGGTATCACATATTTGTCCTCATCCCCCCATTCCCATCCCACACCCCTCCCCACTGATGTCCCCACCCCCCTGTTGTCCTTAACCGCTGGTTAGGCTCATATGCTTGCACACAAGTCCTTTGGTTGATCTCTCCCCTTTACCCCCACCCTTCCCTACCCTCCCTCTGAGGCCCGACAGTCTGATCCATGCCTCCTTGTTTCTAGATCTGTTCTTGTTCATCAGTCTATGTTGTTCATTATTTCCCCTAGATGAGTGAGATCATGTGCTATTAGAAATACACTTAAAAGAACCGAAAATGAGACAAGCAATAATGGTTATGGTGACAGGCAAATGAATCAGTGTGTAGTGAGTTTCTTTCTGGGCCAACAGTTCTTTTGAGACTCAATTTCAATGTCCAACAGTTCCTTATGTGTACATGTCAGCACTGACATTACAGTTCTGGATGGTGGACAAATGGTGGTAATGCAGGTTCGATTCTCTCTGGTTTGGTCCTGGGCAACCCAGGTGAAATTACTTATTCACTAGCGTTCCCGTTGCAGGAAAAATCCTGCAATAGGGTTTCCTGCTGCACTCTACCCCTCCCTGCCTGCTCTCCTCCCTTGTCCCCCGGCCCGCCTTCTCCGCCAGCCCACCTGCTTTTCCCTTCTCCCCCGGCCCCGCCTCCACTCCTCCCTTCTCCGCCAGCCTGCCTGCTTTTCTCCCTTCTCCCCCGGCCCCGCCTCCGCTCCTCCCTTCTCCTTCCCCCAGCTTGCTTGCTTCTCCGCAGCTTTGCTCCCTTCTGCAGCTCTTGGCTTCTTTCTACGCTGTCTTGATATGCAAATTAGCTGCCATCTTTGTTGGGGTAATTTGCATACTCGTCCTGATTGGTTGGTGAGCGTGGCTTGGCTGGTGGGCATGGTTTGGGCGTAGCAAAGGTGCGGTCAATTTGCATATTTGTCTATTATTAGGTAGGATAGCTCTTTCAAACCTAGTTATTCCTGCATTCCTGCCAATGCAATTCTCTTCCAGATAGACAAGTTAGACTCCCCTCTTGTTTCTTTTTCATATTCTCCCCGCCCCCCCGCTTTATTGGTATATAATTGATACATACATACATATCACTTCTAAGTGATATTTTAATATTCTTTCTCTCCCCCTCTGCTCTCTTTATCTTGAAAAGAAGATTAATAAGGGAGATGAGGAAAGGAGGAAGAAAGCAAAAATGAGGCCAAACAAACAAACAAAAAAAAGGCAGAGGGATTTAAAAGGGGGAAAATAAAAGTAAATGCTTTGTATACAGTTGAATATACACTGAGGAATAAAGTGTGTCCACAAATGTACTGAGGAGAAAAGCACTCAAGCTAGGCTGAGACTCAGTAACTAGCATATTAACAGAAAAATAGGTCTTGGTGGAATTCTTAATTGATTTTTTAAATAATGCAGTTTTTCACTTTTGTGTATTCACTAAAGTGCTAAGTGGACCTAAAACAAAAGAGGTTATTGATACTTTCTGTTCTTTAGGTTAAGTTGGAGATTTAATGTCTGAACTGGTTTTTCCATAGAACGTAACGCACTCTGGAAGGCACAAAGGACACAAGATGCATATAAGCCGTCAGAACAGCTGGCTGGGAGACATTCTGGACTGGCAGGATATCGCGTCCTTCGTCCACGAGAACATCGAGACGTTTCTTTCTGTAAGGAATAGTATTTATAGTTAAACTGGACTTAAAAGTGAAAACAAACACTCATTTTCAGTCTTCTTTACCCACTAAAAGGTCTTTACTTACCCTGTTTTTAATGCCACAACATTTGACGTTTTGAAAATTCTAAATGCACTACAAAGATATCCAAAACCTGTAGATCTCAGGTGTCGCTGCCCTGATCCTGATGCCTGGAGAGTAACCAAGAGATGCTGTACCAGGGAGCGTGTGCATGATGCTGTGGCTCTCAGATTCTGAGCTAGGTATCCTTGTCCCCATCGGCTGCCCAGAATGGCCCCAGCTGGACCACTACAGGGGGAGCTGCCTTTCTGGTGGGCGAAGCCCTTTTGGCAGATGGATACATGGTTTTCTCCCCCATGCACCATCCACCTCTGCCTTATTATTTTTTTTTTACAAAGGTTAGAAGGTGGCAAGGAACAGCTAGCAGTGCTATGAAGTTTCAGTGACTGCTCTTCATTCTGTAGTGTACTTTGTGGGGAGTCTGCCTGGGGCTTTTCAGAGATGAGAAAAAAGTTACTGTGAAAACACTTGAGCTAAGTTAACAAAATCGATGTTTGCAATGCTAGATTTTTTCAATTTAATTTTTATCCAAATAATAGATGACCATAGTTGAAAAGCCAAAAATGCTTTAAGATTTATTTATTAATATTAAATGCTTTAAGATTTTAAGTGGGGAAAAAATAGCAGTTTTTTTGTGCTTCTCCACTTCAGTCTCATTCTCCAGAAACAGCTGTCAATTCTTTTATTCTGTTTTATTTTATCACTTTATTTTTAAAATGTATTTATTGGGGTGACATTGATTGATAAAATTATATAGGGTTCAGGTGTATAATTCTAGAATACATCATCTATATATTGTACTGTGTGTTGTGTTCACCACCCTAAGTTTAGCTTTTTCTGGGTGTTTACCTCTGAATTTCTAAAATACTGTTTACGCTGCTCTTTCTTGGTTTTGCAATTTTAGATATTATCTTTTGGCTTTCCAATATGGAAGATGAAGGTAAAGATGTGACTTTCTTACGAGTCCCTTGGTGCTCTTCTACTCCTCCTTTGGGGTTTTCGTACAACTCCTTTGGTTCCTACCCTCATTCCTGCACTCACACTTTCCCTTCCTCCCATTCACCTAATAGAGCTATAACAGTTTGAAATTGTATCTATCTATTTCTGCCATCATACTTTGCCCAACAGCTCTTTCTTATATTCTAAACCTTCCCAATCCTCTTGAGTACACAGAGAGGTTATTTGATCTTGGCAACGACCAGTCTACAATTAATGAATTCAGTTAATATCTTAAGAATTACCACAGGGCATTTCCTATCATTGTGACCTAGAAACTATTCAAAACTTTTTTTTTTTTTTTGATAAAAATTCCAGAATGACTGAGGCCCCCAAAAGAATGCCTGTCAAAATCACAAGTAAGGGCATTGTTGGTTTGTCTCTGGAATCAGTGCCATTATTCATTCATTCCTTTATCCCGCAGGGTCAAACAGTCAATCATGCATATTTTTGTAGGCGCTGTGAAACATTTTCAAGATTTTATGTAAGGAGTTTTTGTAAATGAGACCAGCCTGCCAACGTTCTCTTATGAAGACAGAGCTGAGGTTTGCAAGAAATGCAGAGGACAACAAAATGTGCTTTAATAAATGGTACATTTGAGGTAGGAAAGGAATGGGTAGGCCTTTCATAGCACAGATGGTGTAACTTGAACATATGACAGAAAACAGAGCTGCTGTTTTGGAAAGGGTAGACACCAAAATAAAATCAGACGTTCTGAGTTCTGGTTCCACATATTAGCTCCCTGCCCTTGGGCAAGTTTTTTAAAAACTCTGGGCTTCATTTTGCATATCTATAAAATAAACATGGTGTCGTCTGCATTTCTTCCCTTACGGTGTTGTGAGGTTTATGTGATGAAAACTAAGGGTATTTAAAAAAAATTTTTTAAGTTTTTCTGGTCATTTTGCTTCCATGTTTTATATTACTCAGGGAGAATAGAACAGACATCATCATAAAGGAATGTAAGTTTATGAAGAAATAGGAAAAGAAAACATCTAGGTGTGCTATTGGTAATATACATCTTCCTTTAGTAATATTTAACATTTATTAATAAACTTTATTTTAATATCTGGTTCTAGTCAAGTTGCAGGTGATGGATCAACTGAACTCAGTAGTTCTTAATAGAAGGGTCATCGTTTATGTGAGGAACGATTTTCAGCTGCAGATCTCTGCCCCCCGACCCTGTCTGTTCATTTCTTTTATTGTCATTTTAGTGAAGATGCTGCGGTAGTTGTAGATAAAGTGAAGTTGAAGGTGGAAAGGTGGAAGGAAGCTAATAAATCAAATGCTAGGTTTTCATGACCCGCACTTGTGAACCTACATGCTAAGGCTGCACTTTGACATATTCTCCTATCGGTATTACTCCTATGCATATCATTTTTACAGTTGTAATCATGCTGTCTATAAAATTTTCCTATCCTGCTTTTTAAACTTAGCATTATATCATAAAATATGTTCCAATGGTCATAATAGAGATGATTTTAATGGCTAATATTATTTGGAATAGATTCATCATAATTTACATAATAATTTTCTTTCCTAATCAATATTCACATGTTTTCAGATGATTTTTCCCCCCGTTCTTGCCCTTTCAGTTTATGGTACTGTATTAAAGGCACACAGATACCTGGAGAAACTTCTTTCCCGAGGATTAGTTCTGATATTCAGCTTTTCCTCCTCTCAGATCTTGGAGTCTCTGTGGATTGTTATGAGCCGAAACGTGAGCCTGCTTTTCACCACTGTCACCACGCTCCTGACCATCCTCTTCTACAGCGGGACGGCCCTTCTCAATTTCGTGCTCTCTCTGGTATGTACATATAGATAGAACACATCACAGTTCCTTCCATAGGAAAGCATCTTCTTGGCGCCCTTTGTGTTTCCTTCCTGTAGTCTCCAAATGTGATTTTTTAGGAGGTGCTGTCCTTTGTTTTGCAGATCATTTTCCTGACCACACTGTTTTATCTGTTAAGTTCCAGTGATGAGTACTACAAGCCCGTGAAGTGGGTGATATGCCTGACACCACTGTCTCAGCCAGGCCCTTCTTCTAATATTATTGGCCAGTCTGTGGAAGAAGCCATCAGGTAGGGATAAGATTTACGCTATTCTTCTTTCCCATTAACTTCTTTTCACGAGAAGCCCATTCAGTTTCTGTCTTGAGTCTTCCTGGTAACATTCATTGCTAACCTAGTCAGGGAACTGCTGATGTTTAAAACAAACTTTATCTCCTTTTGAGAGGATTATATAAGCAGTGAAAATGTTGCTAAGAAAAAATTTCAAAACAATTCCAATATCCTACTCTCAAGCCCACGGTTTACAAAGATTAATGGCCTGTCCCCATTGGCTTTTCCTTTGCAGACTCTTGCTCTGGGTGCCAGTCATCACGTCACTTGCTCACTCATATACCTCACCTTCTCTCAGAACCCTCCTTCTGTTCTCAGCAATTCCAGCTCTGCTCTGGGAGGGCGTCGATGGCCTCCCGGTGCCTTCCTCTCCCTCCACAGCCAGGCTGTGCCTTCTGCAGGGGGTAATTTGGACACTGGCAGCGCGGAGTTTTGGGTTATCTTTAAGTCATAGTCACTGTGTGCATTGTAGGTTCTGGCCAGAAACTTCCGTCATGTTTTCTGGGATCCATGTATTGCAGGCGTGGTTTCTGAATGAGATGCTTCTTCAACATTTGTTCTTCACATGCTCTTTCCAGGTCACGGGCTCCTGCCCCCCTTTTCTTTTTTCTCATTTCCAGTAGGGAGAGGCCTTTTGAAGCCTCATTCTTGTCCCTCATTGCTCTGAATTTATCATTAATACTTCGTCACATTTTTACTTTTTAAAAAGAATCTTTATTGTTGATAGTATTACAGGTGTTTCTCATCGCCTTTCTTTTTACCGCCTTGCACCCAACTCCCACTCCACCCAGGCCTTCCCCTACATATTCACTTTTTATGAATAGCTACTCATGTTAACTTCTCACGGTATCCATTAGAGCTCCTTTATCCAGTAAGTTATTGGCCAGGTGGTTGTAAGCTCCTCTTGAACAGTGAATCTTGGGCTGACATTTCTACATGCTTGTAAAATATACCATTGCTTGGAACCAGTCTTCTGCAGAAATCTTGATTTGACTGATAATCCGTGGCTGAGCTTGGCTTTTTTTTTTAATGTATTCATGTACCAGCTATGAAGATACCCCTTGGATCTTCAGAAAACCCTCCTCATTTAAATAGGTTGGATGTTCCTCAAATATCTTTTCTCTGGAAACTTTGGTAGGTTTTCTCCCGTTTTCCTACTAGCAAGGCCTGGGTAAGGTCTTCACCAGTATCTTGCATCCTTAATTAGAAATCAAAGTTTTGTTGTTGTTTGTCATTTTGGATTAAAAACAACAACAGTTCTTATCTACTTTGGTGCCCTTGGGTATCCAGGGCAGGGAGGGCATTCGTGTAAAGGCTCTAAGTTTGGGAGCTTTCAGGGTGAAGCTGTTCCTCAGGAAGAACCTCCTGGCCTTAGCATGCCTTCTCAGCCTGTGTGACTCTTGGTTATCATCTTTATTGAGTAAACGAATGATGAAAACTCCAGCAATAGATTAGCTTCAGTTTATCTAAATGCCATCTATCTGCCAACAAAAATTTTTACCAAAAAGGAAAATAACCTTCTGTCTTCCCAGTAGAATAAAGCTATTCAATTCACCATCTCAAAGAGTGGCAGAATCCTCTCGTCAGTTGACTTAAGCCAAGATTTACAAAAAAATTATCTACCTTGTCCATAGAGAACTTCAAGAAATATGATAGCTTATTTTCCTAAAGTTATTAGCACTGATTCTTATTCTCACAAAAGCTTTTCTATCTTTGAATCTCAGTTTTTGAATTTTCCCTTGTTCTACTTTCTTAGTGAACCACTTGCTGACCATCCCCTGAATCTGGGTCATTGAGTCACTGTTTTTTTTTTCTCTCTCTCATGAAAATCAAGTTATCCTTTGTTATGAAAACTAAGTTATCCTTTGCTTTAAATTTAATACTCTAATGTCATGGTTGCTTGTAATTGATAAGCAGAGCTATGTTTTGCGCCAGGATAATGAAAACCCATTATCCTTCTGGTATTCCAGGAGGAGCTGGTTCGGGGAGAAGTTCATGAGTTAACTTTGTGGTTCTGTTGAGACTGTTCAGATGGACACATGAAGCTGATGGCTGAAAATTCAAGTCTTTGGCTCAGGAGGGAATTTGAGATTCGAAGAGTTCAGTCATCTACAGAGATATGAGGAAATCAGTGTCTTTCTACAAATTAGATTTGCCTCATCGACTTGGGTTTACACACACTAATCATGCACTCTAACAGTAGCCCATGTCTTGGTTCCAAAGTATACTTGGACAAAACCCATTCATTTTATCATATTATTTTTAATACAGAAAATTTTTTTTTAACAATCCTTAGTACCATCCTAATGGTCTCAAAACTGATAGGTTTTTGTGAGTCTGAAAATAATTGTACAAAACTAGAGAGTTTGTTACAGCCTGAGCCATTTTTCTAACCACAGCTATATCAGGTTATATAAATTAAAGGATGATTTTTAGCAGTCTTAAGTGCTTTTGGTCTATTTTTTTTTTTCTGGGTCAAATTCAAGACTTAAAGAAAAATGTATGAGTTTTACATAGATGCCTCTGAAGATCCTTCTCATGTATATGAGGGCAGTGGGTTCTAGTTCTAAGAGCTTCTGTCAAACTTTTCATTCTGAAGGATTGTCTTCAAGATGGAACATAGCTCTTCATGGAGAAACATTTTAAGAGGAAAAATATTGTACAGATGATAATGAAAATTCTATTATAGTGTCCTGAGAGTGTAGTTTAGTCTGCAAATTATTAGTTATTAACAGACTTCATAAGCATCAATCATTAGTCATCATCGATGCTGCAGTTAAGCTGCTCATTAAACTCATTTTATGTGATCCATTAGTAAGTTAAAGGTGGAATTGAAATTGGGAGTTAATTGCATGACCAGATAGTGAACATGTCTTTGTTCTTCAGGCTTTGCCTTTTGCAATATGTGGTTACTTTATAATCACTGTCTCATTGAATTTTTGAACCTTAATTGTTACTCACAATTCTGAATAAGCATTCTAAATTAAATGCATTTGTGGTTGGGTTTTCATTTCATGAAGTTTTGCGTCAGTGGCATGCATCCTTCATTCCCAAACCATTTTCCTCCCCTTAGAGCATGTTGTGTCAAGAATGTTTGCATCATACCCTTCTTCCCTGATGCTCCCATTCTGCTTGCTCTGGTGGAGATATTGCACATTACTAAGTTGCATGTTTCACGGCCTCAGTGCAATTTAGTGTGTGTGATATTTTCACATGAGTGCATGCACACGGGTATGGCTCTTGCTTGTGGGATTGCAGCTTTTCAGTGCCAGTGGGTAGGATGTATGTATTGTGAGATTTTCATTTGGAAAGTGAACACGCGTCCCATGTCTTTCCCCCAATTTTGGAGGATTAACAGTATTTGGGTTTTTAAAAAAATCAGTGTTGATCATTTGGTGAATCAGTACTTCCATTTTTTACTTGGAGCAAAGTGAATTTTCATTGGAAAGAAATTCTCATGATTTAAGGTTATAAACATTTATTTGAAATGTGTAAGGGAGAACTTAAAGCTGTTAAGAAAATGTATTTTCATTTATTTGAAGAGATATCTCTCCTAGTATTGGAATAGAGAGATTAGACTTTCTTATGGATAATTGGGAAATTAAATTAGCTAGAGTTCTTAAATAATAACCAAATCAGTAAATATAATGCCTATTTAACCTACTTGGTTAAAGATTGTTCTAATAAACCTAACCATTTACTTCTTTAAGTTTCCAAGGAAAATGACCTTAAAAAACTTTGTCTTGTATTTAGTTTCTCATTGTGTTGCTTTAAAAATTACTAAATTAATTTTAATAGGCTTATAATAGAACTGGTGTTGAGATACAAATGTTTGCTATTTGCCTATATAATTGAAACAATCCCTTGTTAATTTTTTAGTTAGCATCTTCCAATCTCTTTTTCTCTCCGACTTCACTTCTGTCCTCATGTCTCCTTCTCTGACTCTCCTGTAGAGAAGGCAAAACTGTAGTGACAGAAAGTGTATCCAGTGGCTTTCAGAGATCCAGGTGTAGGGAGGGATTGACTATAAAAGGGTGTGAGGGAACTTTTGGGAGTGATAGAAATGTTTTATAACTTGATTGCAGCAGTGGTTATGAAACTGTATACATTTGTCAAAATTTACTGAACTATGTACTTAAAGTTTGTGAGTTTTACTGTTTATAAACTATAGTTCAATCAAGCTGAGACAGAAAAAAGAGAGAAGAAAAATGGCTAGAATTTGAAGGAGTCAAAAATGTTCTTAGTAAATGGTTAGAGGACTTTCCTCTGCTGTTTTATGAAGCTTGGGTACCAGATCGTAAGTGATTCGATAGGGGGAATATGTCTTTTCCTCCCTCAGTGAGCTGCATGAATATGTTTAGTAACTGCAAACAATATATAATGCCTTTAGGGTCCACAAAACTACTTAAACAGTGCCTCAGTGAGAAAAGGACGAACAGTCAATATTCCCAAAGACAGAAGAAAGAGGACCGTGCTGTTTCCTGCAAGTGGTCCTTTTTGGATTGAGTGTTGCCTCCTTGCCACCCCAACAGATGATTCAGTTGTGATATTTTGATGCACCTTTGATGTCAACTTATTTTTGGCTTAACATTTCTTAAATAACATAAGGTTGATGAAAGCACTACAACTATATCTTTTCTCATTGACTCCCCCAGTTCTAGTCAAATTCTGTACTTTTTTTCTTAGACTTAATTCTCATTCATTTCTGTGTGGTATTTGGTCTGTTATTATTCCCTCCTTTTCAAAAGCTGCTTTTTCCCTTGGTCTCTGAGAATACCACACTCTATAGTGATTTTCTTCCTACTCCAGAAATGATTTCGTTATCTCTGGCTGGTGTTTATTTGTCTGTGGGTCCCTTTGAGAACACAGCCCATTGCCCCATTTTCTCCAGGCTTTCCCCTCGGGATAGCTTATCCTTTTCTGTGAGTCATCCGTTCTGGCGTATCTCTCTTAGGCCTCGTCTCTTATTTCCAGCTACCTCACCTTCCTTTTTTTTCTAACCGTTGCCCAAACTAAATGTGTTCCCTTTTCTTCCACGGCCCCTCCATTCTGGGCTTCTCCATGTCTTTGAGGCACTGCCATTCTTTCCCCTTTGCCGTTTTCCTTTTCCTTTGTCTCCTCTATTCAGTTACTACTTACATTTTTTATATTTCCTGTGGGCCATCTCCATTCCTTTCCGTCTTTTTGATACTACTTTAATCCGGGTCCTTATTGTCAGAGGTCACATGGCACTTCTAAGACATTCTTGAGTGAAAGCTGCTGGTCAGGGTGCCAAAGAAGGTTTCACATTTGGGGAGCCACTTTCACCAAATCCGTGTCTCCAAACCCCATTAAATGACTGAATCAGGAGGTTCCAGAGCTTGACTGCTCTGACAGGAAACCTCTTGGGCTACTTTGAAAAAGCTTTCCTTTTGTGGGTTCAGTGCCATCTTTGCTGCGACAGCCTCTGCTTTTTCCATTGCAGAGAGCTTTTCCTTCTCAGGAGTATGTGAGCGTTCCTCTCCTGTGCCCTCCAGAATCCTGATTTTTGTAATTTTGTGATGCCTTGTGATAACTTAAAATTTGCTGCTCCTGACACAGTACTGTCTTAATAATTTTCCACTTGAAAAGCACAAATGGAGTGCCTGAGACTGCCCTTTTTTTGTACTTCATTCCTACTAATCACCGAATATGTGTATCTGTTTTTACCCCTCTTATATATATATACTAGAAGCCCAGCGCACGAAATCGTGCAGCCCCACCTGCTGCCCCGCCACGCTCACAGCCCCGCCCACCCGCACCAGTCTTTGGTCCTTACGGCTTTAGGGCCTCGGGCTTTTTATAGATAGATAGATAGATAGATAGATAGATAGATAGATAGATAGATAGATTTTTATTTATTTATTTTTTTTTAGGGCATATGACTTAGGGAGGTTTATTTTATTTTTTTTCTTTATTGATTAAGGTATTACATATGTGTCCTTAACCTCCCATTGCCCCCCACCTCTTGTATTTTTGTCTCTGATTTTACTTTGGAGTTAATATGTTTGGTTTTCTTTTCTTTTTCTTTTTTTTCATAAATTCTCTCCCAATGACATGCATTCTTTGATAGTTAGCATATGCAGAAGTTACTTTGTAGGCTTGGTTGAATAGTTGAAGAAATGTGGGAAATTTTGTTAACAGAAGGAAGGCTGCTAAGTACAAGTTCTGTTATTCCTCCCTTGCTCTTCCCAAAGGGGAGGGCTACTCACAGCCTAGAGGTCTTAGAGTTTAACTGTATCCTCAGAAATAGGATATTCACACTTAATTTTCTTTTCACCTATTTTGGCAGTAAAAGGTCTGCTTTAGAAGTGAAAAGTTGATTCATTATCTCAGTGACGAGGGTATTTAAAGGTGTTTTAGTCCACTATCGTTTCATCAGAAAGAAATGTAAAGAGTAGTTCAGAAAACATTTCTGGGTTTTAAAAGAAGTCTTTATATTTCTGTAGAACAAAATGAAAACAGCATTCTCAGGCATTGGAAAAATGGAAGCTGTTACCAGATTTGTAATGAAGTAGCCAGAAGCCTAGAAATAGTGATTTTTCTGAATCACAATATACTATGTTTATTTACTTTCCCTTTTATCTTTGGGCCTTCCAGAGGGGTGTTTGATGCTTCCCTCAAAATGGCTGGCTTCTATGGATTGTATACCTGGCTGACTCATACTATATTTGGCATCAATATTGTCTTCATACCATCAGGTAACGACTGTATCATAACTTTCACTGTCCTTTATTTAAGAAAAGTTAAGCCATTTTACATACATTGGGAAATGTCATATTCCCCAAATTAAAAATACTAAAATTTTGAGATCGAATCTAGTCCAAATTAGGAACAGAAATAAAGTTTGTCATGTTAATTTATTGCTGTATCCCCAGTAGCTAGAATAATACCCAGCACATAGAAAGCACTGTGTACTATTTGTTGAATGAATGAATGTCCTATCACTAAGCACCACACCTAGCCCATAATTGGCACTCAATAAGTGTTTGAACTGAACTGATTGGCAGGAAGCAGTGAGTTGGTCAAATAGCTTTGCCCCATGAAGGAGGTTGTCCAATGGGCAAGATGAATGCTTCTGCAGGCCCGTAAACCGTCCTCACACCTCTTGAGGTCTATTCTGATAATACCCACATTCCATATGCACCAGGATGGTTTAACCTTTTGCACTCGGATGTCGAGATTAAAATTACTCTTTGAATGTATCAATAATTTGAAATATAAAAAAATCCAAATAAATAAGTTTGTATGAAAAGAAACTCCAGTTTTTTATTCTACTGCCGCGCTTTGTAAAATCTGGGGTATTTAAAAAATTAAATCCCGAGTAGAATAAAGGAATCGAGAAAAAAGCAAGCGAGTGCAAAGGGTTAATGATCATCTTTTACTTTTCCTCTATGTTATCTCTGCTCCTCTCCTTCCACTTTTTCTACCTTTATTTCTGTGGCTGCTTGTCTTTCTAAATATATTTGCCTCTACCACCAGTTTTTCTACTCGGGTCTGTGCTCCCATCCTCCTTTACATTCCCAAGTTCATTCAGGTTCTTCCTTACTTTGTTTTTCACATAGCCATCCTCTGACATGCAAGCACCCTGAGAGCACATGGAGGTTGTTCATGACAGCCCGATGAGGCAGTCAGGGCGGATGATGTCCCTGTCGTATAGATGAGAAACCAAAGTTTTCCAAGGTCACAGGCCTGGTTCATGGTTAGGACCAGAACTGGAATCCACGTCTGCTTGACTTTTAATCAGGAGAGCCCACATCTTTGTAGAGTGCTTTAATGTAATGTTCTGGAAGGAGACAAGCTTGAGTAAGATCCTCAACAAGCGGGGTGTTTTGTTATTTTTAAATTACATTTCATTTTTTTTATTAGAATCAAGGTAAAGACTATATACTCATATCTGAACTATAGAAACTGATTTGGCTTTGGACTCAGTACAAATTTTGACCAATGTTCTATAGTTACGTTATAGGAGTGTATATTAATTAACTAACCATTGGTTCAAAATAACCACAAGACACCGAAATTTAATTACTAAAGAATAGATTCATGAAGTAGACACACATTTTAGAAAGATTTCCAATATCAACTTTTAAGATTTCAGACCTTCATTTAACTAGCAAAGTTAGTTAAACAAGGACATAGCATTCCCTGAAAATTTGAGTTGCTGTTTAACTTGTTTTGGTGGAAATTTTCAAATGGGAGGAGCTAGTGTTTAGGTTCTGCTGTGTTGCTGTTTTGCTGATGCTGTTCAGTTGCATTTCTTAATTAATCTTTTACTAGCTTTAGCAGCAATCCTTGGAGCAGTACCATTTCTGGGGACATACTGGGCAGCAATACCTGCAGTGCTAGACCTGTGGCTTACACAAGGCCTAGGATGCAAAGCCATCTTACTGCTGGTTTTTCATCTCTTGCCAACATACTTTGTAGATACTGCCATCTATTCTGATATTTCAGGGTAAGTATTCTATAGAACTTCCAGGAATCATGTCCAGGGATTTCTGTGGCATTTTTAAAGGAGAGTTTTTATATTTCTTTTGGAGATGGGAGAAAGGACAGGGGGTGGGAGTTTTTAGTGAAGTAGCCTTCTGTGTTCTCCACTATATAATCAAAGTTTAATTTAATATAATTAATATTGTTTGCAAGGTATTTTGGTATTATGTAAATATAATTTATAATAAAAAACACCCTGAGTTAAAACAAAAATGTGAATAATTTAACCTAGGAAACAAATATTACTAGATGTACATTAAATATTCAAAGTAACAAGTTTGTGATTATTTTCAGAAAGTCTTTGCTTTTGGAGAAAAGACATTATTAAGTTGTATGTCTGGCGATTTCCATGGAAAACCAAATCTCATCAAGCTAAATATTTGACAAACAGCTCTCTTATTTAAGATGTTAGATAGTATGGTTGTTTGATAAATATAGGTTAAATTTAAGACAGAAGCCAAACTTGAGCCACATAATATCAAAATATATATGTGTGTGTGTGTGTCTGTGTGTGTCTGTGTGTGTGTGTGTGTGTGTGTGTGTGTGTGTGTGTGTGTGTATACACACACAGTAGATTTTGATATTTATTTTAGAACTGGCTTGATTTACTTAATAAATCATGCCCAGTCTCATTTAGTTATATATTCAGATTCACATTGTTTATTCGAATCTGGGATGTCACCAGATGTTGAATTTTAATCAGCTTCTTAAATTCAGGATACAGCCTACCGAAGCTATCATACTAGTAGTAAGTTTTCTTTCAGTAAAACTCATCATCACAATAAGGTTAGATGTGGTCTGAGTTTATAGAAAGAGTACACCCTTCAGCTAATTTGAAATTATATAAGGACAAATTGTATGTCCCTTGTTTTCCCTCTAGTAAGTTAAAGTAGAAAACAAATGAAGTAGAACTACTCTGAAGCTCCATAGGTGCAGAGCAAAAAGCAACAAGCAACTCTATAAACAAGCCTCCTAGGAGCTTAAATGCCTAAAACTTGAGATTAAAGATAAGAGAACATCAGAGTGCGGTAACTAGTGCTTAACAATTGATACGTAAATAGTAGGAATAGGTACACAGTTTATATCAAAGTGCTCTCATTTCTTTAAAGTTTACTGCACATTTTATATTAGGTTTCTAGGTAAAATTTAAAATTTATATGTAAATTTTTTCTTAATAATAAAATATACCTTAATCAGCATCATTAGGACATGAAAGGTTTTTGCATAAATTGTTTTATTTTTTTAATAAATTAAGCTTTTTCTTAAAAGCTCTAGGACATTTTTTTTTAAGCAGTAAGCATTTTTGATAGAACTTTACTTAAATGTATCATTTGTTGACATAGCATACATGGAATACTGCCATGTATCTTTTTTTGGAAAAAGATAAATTGTGAATATAATGTATTGGTTTTCTGAAGACTGGCTCACTTCAAATGTTACTTATTGAACTATAATATAATACAAAACATCCTTCTAGGGCAGTGGTTCTCAACCTTTCTAATGCCGCGACCCTTGAATACAGTTCCTCATGTTGTGGTGACCCCCAACCATAAAATTATTTTCGTTGCTACTTCATAACTAATTTTGCTACTGTTAATGAATCGTAATGTAAATATCTGTGTTTTCCGATGGTCTTAGGCACTACAGCAGCGGTTCTCAGGTTGGGGG
Organism: Eptesicus fuscus; assembly: GCF_027574615.1. Lineage (NCBI taxonomy): Eukaryota > Metazoa > Chordata > Mammalia > Chiroptera > Vespertilionidae > Eptesicus > Eptesicus fuscus. Next base: position 59,917,194 of record NC_072487.1, on the reverse strand, counting down.
TCACCACAACATGAGGAACTGTATTAAAGGGTCGCGGCATTAGAAAGGTTGAGAACCACTGTTCTAGGGTATATAGCTATTTGCCCCTCACTAAATTGTTGTAGTCATATGTGTTTAAAAACTAGAAACAAACAACATACCTTTTTCCAGTTCCCCTCATGTCAGTGGCCCTTGTTATCATTATCATTGTGCTGTGTTGCTATAATCTATCCTATTTTGTTCCAGTTATGTAAGTGATATTGTGATATGCTGGAGGACAATTATGACACTCCTGTGAAATAAAAATCTTGGGTTTTCCGACAGATCTTTTCCTCGTGAGGCCTTTTAGCACTACCTACACTAAAAACTACTTTTGGGGGTTGCCAGAAGTCTAACCTATGAGTAACAGGGATGCTCTTTTATGTCATCATCTTTAAAAAAAGCATAATTAATTAATTACTAAATTAGGCTCACTTAATTGTTCTTAATGGAGGTAAACTTAACAGGTGACTGATATAACCAATCCTAAGCTGACATTAACCCACTTCAGGCAGCCACGTAATGCATGCAAGGTACCTGCTAACATTACTGACTTCACTCCTCCAGTTGCTGGACCTATATGAAAGGCAGAGTCAGACATGTTAGGTAGACAAGAAAATTCTTCCATCTCAATGCTATTACAATGTTCAGTTATCCACATTGAGATAATCTGAAGAGAGCTATAATAAACTAGTAGTCAAAAGCCTGGTGTATTGGAGAATGACTGGTGTGTTAGAGAATGTATTACAAATTTACTCCAGGTTTATGTTTGTTAAAAGTCATGAGCCGACCTGTGTGCTCTTTTTTCCAGGGGTGGCCATCCGTACTTGACAGGCCTGGCCGTGGCTGGCGGAGCATACTACCTGGGCCTGGAAGGAGCAATCATCGGGCCCATACTTCTCTGCATACTTGTGGTCGCTTCCAACATCTATAGTGCCATGCTAGTGAGTCCCACAAGTTCAGTGCCCATGGCAAACCAGACTCCGTGGCCTGCTCAGAGTCAGCGGTGAGTTAAAGCGGAATGATCTCTGCCTTCTTGACCCGAGTGGTCTGGCAGGATGGAGGTGTTTCAGCACCTACACTCTGCTGAAGATGGTAGTAGACACTGAGTGCAGAGAAATCACTGCGTTTTGTATACCAGGAACATTTGAAAACTAAGTTGGGTCAGAAGATAGTTAATGTCATGAATGACCAAAAGTAAGTGGAAAATATAAAGGACTATTTTGGGACATGGAATGTCAGATTAAAGATGCAAGGTATAGGATCATCAAATGCAATACATGGATCTGTGGTAGGAAAGCATGCATGGCAGGTCAACTTGGGGACCATGCATGTCTGAAGAGGCTCTTCCTAAAGTCGTAATTAGTAACTTGCCTGTTTAAAAGTGTTTCTCTTTAGATTGTTATTTCTTCACTGTCTTCTACCTCCCACAGTTGTTAAAAGTGTAAAGCCACTCTGATTCCTGATTCTTTGTAATTCAACTGTTTGAAGGCCTGTAGGACCTTCCTTTTTTTTTTTAATCTATTTTTTCTGTTGTTCTGATTGGCACTTTTATCTAGTGCCTTTGTGATCATTAAAACTGGAAATTTATATTCTGCAGTTCTGAAATGTTCCTGAAACATTTCGTTGATGATTTCCTTCTCTCCCTATCAGAAACTTACTTTTATTTAATCCTGAGCCTCATACACTGGTCATGTCATTTTGTCATCTTTTATTTGCTCTTCTATTTCTGTCTCTTTGGCCCTATTTTCTAGGTGATTTATCTTCTAAAACTGCCATAGAGATTTCCATGTCTGCTATTTTATTTTTTTTCAGTCTCGTTTATTGAGGTATTATTTATGTAAATAAAATTTATCTTTTTTAGTATACAAGTCTATATCAGTTTTCTATAATCCATAACAAATTACTGCTCATTTAGTGATTTAAAGCAGCATACGTTTATTATAGTCATCCCCAGGGGTCAGGAGTCCAGGCACAATTCAGCTGGTCTTCTGCCTGGAATCTGACAAGGCCACAGTCAAGGGGTCAGCTGCAGCTGGGGTTTTTATGTGTGGATTGGGGTCTTCCAAGCTTGTTTTTTATTGGCAGGATTATTTCCTTGCAGTTGTAGAACTGAGGCGCGCAGCTCCTGTAGGCCACTTCTCCAGGCCATTCATACATGGATGTTTGCTTCCTCAAGGCCGGCTGGAGAGTATTTTTCTGACTTCTGTCTCTGCTAAAACCATTTTAAAGGGCTCACCTTATTAAGCCTGCCCCACCCATCATACTTTTGATTAAAGCCAACTGACTAGAGACCTTAATTATATCTGTAAAATCTCTTCATTTTCATAGTATTAACACAACATAATCATGATATCAGAGACCAGATATTTTTGGCTCTTGGCTCATATTAAGAGTGCGACACTCACTCAAGAGCTGTGAGTGGGTTATGTATGTTACCATAATGAATCTGGTAGGGCCATTGTCTTGTGCAGCCTTCGATGTCGGTGCTTTGGGGTTCCCTTTTTGGGCTAGTAAATTCCTCAGAGAAAGATCTTCTAATCTCCTGCCTAGAGGTTGACGGCATGTTCAAGATATAAGCATTGACTCAATTACTCTGGACTGCGTATCTGTCTTTTCTTTCCCCACTGTACTGTGGTTGCTGTTACTGCAGGGGCCAGGTCAGTTTTAGTAACTGATGTATCCACAGCACCTGTTAATAGTGTTTTGTACTTGGAATGTGTTCACTTCCTAGTTGACGGAACGAATAGGCTGTGAAGGAATAGTCTCTACTGAGGCATGAGCTGCGGAACGTCTGGCTTCTCCTGGGAATTGATGTTACAGTGTGATAACAGCGGGTGGATGGTTGCATTTCATTAGGCAGACTTCTAGCTGCAGATGCAGGCACCGGTGGCTGAAAAGACCCATTTGCAAGACTCTTTCTATGTTCTGCCATCTGTCTTCAGACGGATGATCAACTGTCCACCTAAGGAGAGATGTAGGAGGGAGGACTCCCTGCCTTTAGTGGCGAATGCAGTGTGTGCTGGTGGTGAATGTCGCGCAGCCTTGGGCTTCCCACGACTTCGGGCTGATTCAGTCAGTAGTCAGAACCTATCCCTTTCTCTTCCCTGTTAACACTGGGGCTGTTTGAAAGGACAAAAACGCGCCTGCAATCATACGGCTTGGAGTACTTTCTTGATATTTGGACAGGATAATCAGACTTGATTTGATGTACGTATTTCACCCCTACCAAAGGCTGAGCAGCAATCTCTGAATATCAAAGCTCAGAAAAACCTTAAGGCGGAAGCAGGAGACTGTCCCAGGAACCCTTCCAGGAATGCTGTTCTCGGCATCGTTTTCCATCGCCCTCTGTCACACCTGACACTCCCAAAGGAGACAATCGAATGTGGTCCTTTAGGAGCTCAGCCTTGTCTTTCTCTAGGGAAGAGTTATTACTAACTCATTGCTGTTTTGAAGAGGTTGTTTTTTTTTTTTTTCATATTTTTGCAAAATGAGATACAAAGATATTCTTGAAAAACTTTACAGCTCCTGCCCTAGCTAGTTTGGCTCAGTGGATAGAGCGTTGGCCTGCAGACTAGAAGGTCCCGGGTTCGATTCCGGTCAAGGGCACATGCTTGGGTTGCAGGCTCGATCCCCAGTGGGGGGTGTGCAGGAGGCAGCTGATCCATGATTCTCTCTCATCATTAATGTTTCTATCTCTATCTCCCTCTCCCTTCCTCTCTGAAATCAATAAAAATATATATATATTTTTAAAATTACAGCTCCTGCAGCCCTTTACATTAAACCTCAGAATTTCAGTCGGGGTGTACTTCATCTTGATTTGGTGTAATGAGGGGGAAAGAGAGAAATCTGGTTACTCGGGAGCTACTGGACTCACCCTCTGCTGACTGTTGCCTCTCCTTTGACTCTGTCGCTGGCACATTTCTTGAATCTGTTCACCCCTCTGTGTTCCCTGTGGGGTGACCCAGGGCTGGGGTTACCCTCAGGGGCCTTTTCTCTGGCCCCTGCCTCTCTAGTCTGGCTCCCCATGTGGTCTACTTTCCATGGTGCGGCTAAGGGAGACCAAAGTTTTACCACCCAAGATATACCTTTTGGGGTATTGATTTTAAGCTAGTTATTAAGAAACAGAAGACTCAGAAAGAACCTTTGACTTTTCCCTCCTTACCAATCTAAAGGAATTCGGATAGAAAAACCTGCTTAAAGGAAAGGAACATCACCTTAGCATCTTATCATAAACTAAATGTGGCAGACAGGCAGAAGGTTAGCAAAGCCAGTGTGTTGAGCTTCCTCTGTGCCCCATTGTCTCCGGGTGGCCCAGCAGGAATTGGTTTACAAGGGGTTTGCCCCCTCTCAGCTACCTATGAATTGCCTGCGTTTCCTTTGAAATCCCAAACCCCTGCCTCCCCTCCTTTGTCCGAAGTGGCATATAATCCTCAGGTGTCCTGTGTATCTTTGGGTCTCATATCTTATGACACCCCAAGTGTACACCTGTAATGAATTGTAGACATGGTTCCTGTTGCTCATTCTTATGTATATTTGATTGTTAGTGCAGCTAGAAGAATTTAGAGGCGGGAGTGTTGCCAGTGGAAATGGGGTCCTCTCATGGACTCACAAGGAAAGCATTCTGGGTGCCCACATGTGGGCGGGTAAGGTGCAGTGGTAGGATGTATTGTAGAAGCAAAATCACTGTGAAAGAAGTCCAGCCTTGTCTTCATCAGGCTCAGAGCCAAGGCCAGCCTCCAGAGGGAGGTGCTTCCTCTGTGCTGTTGGCTCCGTCCCGTTCAGTCCCCGTCCCCATCCCGCTAGGTGAGCATCTGTTCCCAGCTGTGCCCTGGCTGGTGCTTGGAGTCCAGTGGCTGTGGGGCCACAGGTGGCTGCTGGGGCTGCATGGCTGTTATGAAGAGAGAATGTGTAAATAGGGTGAGTGTATGTTGAGGGGTAGGAAGGGGGGAGAGAGAGAAAGAGAGAGAGAAGGAAGGAGAGAGAGAGGTCCCACATGCCTTTGTTAGGCTGATTATATTATCTCGGGCTTGGAAAGGACCAGGCACCCTTTTAGAATAACCAGTCCACTTCCCAGTCTTTCTTGGGCTGGCACTGGGCCCTCCCCCTACCCTATCCATTTCCTAGATCTTGTGGGGTGCTGTGTCCCTTATCCAGTCCAGTCCTTTTCCCAGGCTAGGCTCTGCGGCCTTGTGATCACCGTCTTAGTTCCTACAGTGCATGCCTCAGAGTGGAAGCACCTCCCCGTGCCACCTGGCTTCTGTGCCTGTACCCGGCAGAGGAATGTCTCCTGCTCTTTTTATTCCTCCCCCTTCCCTGGTACCTGTAGGGACTAGGTCCCCAGGGTGTAGGATGCAGAGGTTCCCCGGGGAGCCTATGAATGCTGCTATTTCCAGGTGAAGCAGGCTTATGATCTCACTCAGCTCCTCAGTCTATGATGCTCGACAGTGTTGGATTCCCTCTGCTCCTTTATTAATACCCAGCTACCTGTGCTAACAGGAGGAAAGTTCTTTTTGCACCCCCACAAAGCCTCTCTGGTTTTTCTGAAGCATAAACGTCACGCTCCTCTGAACTTAGAATTCCCACAGTGGCTTACATGGCCTTCCAGATAAAATGGAAACTTCTCATGGCTTCTTTCTGTCTTCCTCTGCAGACTCCTCTCTCTGCTGCCCGCCTTACGCTTTCTTTTCTAGCCATCTTGAACTTGTTTTAGTTCCCTGAAGTCAGTGTCCTCTTTGCACTTGTTTTCCCCTCTGAAAAGAATACAACCCCCTTTCTAGCCAAATCCAGTATCATGGTCTATACCTAAAGTGCCTTTTTAATGAAAAGCATTGCTGGAACTCACTAAACTAGGTAAGATGTCCCTGCTGTGTGTCCCCATAGCATGTTGTACTTCTTCTATTGGAACTTAATACACAGTGTATAAATGTGTGCTTCATTAATTGTCTTTCTCACTAGTTGGTAAGCTTTCTGAAAGGAGGAGCTATGTCTGACTTCTTTACCACTGTTTTACCATTCCCAGCATGGTGTTTGGCACATAGAAAGTGCTCAGTGAAAATTTGATGAGTTAATAGGTTAGTGACACCAAGAGAAGATTTGATAAAAAGAATATTGCAATATAACCTTGAGGTTGAAAAAGACAGACGGAACATAGTAAACCTCAGTCTTAGAAGTTTATTCCATATCTGTTAGAAGAGAAGGTATGTGTAATAGTGATGATATGATATAATAGTGATCACAGGTTTTGTACCTATCTGCTGGGGAGGGTTTAGGAAATACACACTCAGCTATGCCCAGCCAATGGAAGTTAAATTAGTCACTTAATGCTTTTTATTGGTTTTTTATTTTCAAATGTTCAAAGTTTATTCTGTTTCTCTGGGAGGCCAAGAGTCAACAGCTCTTGAGTTGTTAAATCAGAAAAGATTTAAAGATTTACATAAAACTGAATCTTCCTAAAAATCGCATTGAAACTTTAGGGCAGTGATGGCGAACCTATGACACGCGTGTCAGCACTGACACGCGTAGCCATTTCTGATGACACGCGGCTGCTGAGGCGGCCGCATGCTGAGGATGAAACATTTTCTGCTCCTGAGGATGAAACATTTGTGAAATAATGTTTTTTCCTCAAAGTGACACACTACCCGAGTTATGCTCAGTTTTTTGGCGAAGTTTGACACACCAAGCTCAAAAGGTTGCCCATCACTGCTTTAGGGGAAGCAGATCCCCAAACATTTTCCAAGGAGCAAAGGCTTGTGAATGGGAAACCACACTGCACATTGCCCGTTGCCCTTAAAGGAGCTCTAAATGCTCACAGCTGTCCTCTGTCCCCAGCTCATCCTGCATTGCTGTTCCACCACCCTGGTTCTAAGGAGCATAATAATCCTTATGGTTTGGGAAAGAAGACTGTAATTTGGTAGTTTAGATAAGACATTCACCATTTTTAGAAATAATGTCAATGTAGTCTTTATTTCTTTTGTTTCCCCTAATCTAGAGAGCTTCAATTTTATGAGCCCTCGAAATTAGTTAGCTCTGTGCCTCTTGACGAGGCCAGAAAGAAATCAGAGAAAGACAAATCCCTTATGATTTCACTTACATGCAGAATCTAAAAAAAGAAAGAAACCGCCCGACTGGAGTGGCTCAGTTGGTTGAGCGTCATCCTGTGCACTGAAGGGCTGCCAGTTTGATTCCCTGTCAGGGCACATACCTGGGTTGTGGGTTTGATCACCAGTTGGGGCACATATGAAAGGCAGCTGATAGATACCGGTTTCTCTCTCCCTTTCTTTCTCTGTCCCTCTCTCTCTCTCCCTTTTTCTCCCTCTCCCCCTTCCTCTCTCTAATAAGCATGTCCTAAGATGAGGATTAAAAAATAAGTCCTCTTAAAAAATCAAACCAAACTTATAGATACAGAGAACAGATTGGTAGTTGCAGGGGGTGGGACAGATGCAGGGTAAGTGACCTGATTTTGTTTTGTAATTTTAGTTTAAATAAATTCAATTAAAATGTTTTTAAAGAAATTATTTCTGGCCCTGGCTGGTTTGACTCAATGGATAAAGTGTTGGCCTGCGGACTGAAGGGTCCCGGGTTCGATTCCAGTCAAGGGCACATGCCTGGGCTGCGGGCTCGAACCCCAGTGTGGGGCATGCAGGAGGCAGCCAATCAGTGATTATCTATCATCATTGATGTTTCTATCTCTCTTTCCCTCCCCTTTCCTCTCTGAAATCAATAAAAATATATTTAAAAAAAAAAGAAATTATTTCTGCATCTCTAGATTATGGAGTTTGTTTTCCAGGAGAAAATTGGAAGTTGGTTTAATATCAATGTTATGTCTATAAGGTTTTACACACACACACCACCTTCACCAACCTAAACATCTAAAGAAGATATAATGTTGAGATGGAAAACTCTCAGTACCTTAAAAAACTCAGTAACTGAGTTTTCTCAGCTTGCTTAATTTTATTTTCTTTCTTCTGAGTGCATTTGGAGGCTTTCTTGGCCTGGAGGGAGCATTGAACAGTAGGTATGAATTTCAACATTAAGGCTAAGCTTACTTGTCAACAGAAGGCAGTCACCAGGCCAACCACAGTCTTAATCTTATTTCATGCCTCTTTGCCTGAGGCAGGACTTTTCATTCATCGTCTGAGGAATTGTCTCGTTAGAGATTCAGACTTGCAGGTAACTTAGAAATTTGAAAAGATGTCAGAGGATGAATTTAGAAGCTTGTTGGGTGTTGGGAATGCTTTCTAGTATTGGCCAGTTTTTGGTTATTGGTTGTGAAGCCTCTCCAGGGGTTCCCAGAATTGAGTACTGCCTGAGATTGTCCTCTGAGACATTTGGTAGTCATCTGAGCCTCTATACAGGTGTTAAAACACAAATTTGGGGGCGCTATGAAAAATAGGTGTATAAATAAATAGGTATCTAGAGCAATGGTTGTGGAGGGGGTAATTTTGCTCCTCTTAAGGGACATTTGGTAATGTCTAGAGACAGTTCGATTGTCATAACTGTAGTAGGTAAAGGCAGGAATGCTGCTAAACATCTTATAATGCCAACAATGTCAATAGTGATGCTATTGAGAAGCCCTGATTTGATTAATAGACAGATTGATAGATAGTAATATGTATAAAGCATCTATAATAATAAAAGCATAATATGCGAGGGAAGCCCGGGTCCTGGGTGCTGGAGGGAAGCCGGTGCTGGCAGCTGGGGGAAGGAAGGCCTACTCTTGCACGAATTTTGTGCATTGGGCCTCTAGTGTGTGTGTGTGTGTGTGTGTGTGTGTGTGTGTGTGTATATATATATATATATATATATATATATATATATATATATATATCTTAGTTTGGGGGAATTTTTCTCAGAGTTTAAAGTTATTTAAGGAAACAATTCATTTCGATTCCTAGGCCCATCAGCATATATTCAATATGGTGGTTTGGGCCACATCACACATAAACCCTTTCAAAACCGCCAGAGCCAGAGCCAGGAAACTCACCCATTACTCACAGCTGTTCCTTTGGAAGCAGAGCTGTGCTAGTTAGAGGCACGCTTCAGAGGCCTAGGGCCCCACCCATTGGAAGAGCCTTGATGTAATCTCTGTACTGTACCATTTTACCTGTGCCCCTCTTGATTTTGAAGTACTCCCGGCATTGTACAAAAGGGTCAGTCTTTAATTTACCTCTGCCCTCTCTAGCTCACCCTCCTAAATACGTATATGAACTGAAAATTGGGAAGACAAAAAATGCACCTGAAGTTCAAAATTATTTGCTTTGCAAATTTTTAAGTAATTTGTATCTAATGACAACTTTTTGTCATCTTTTGTTTCCATAACTATGAGTGATTTCCTGAAGCTTTGTAACACTTTTCTTATATTCTATTTTAGGTCTATTTCTAATGAAAAAGTTAATCTTTTTAATTATAAGGTATGAAAATAAAAAGGGCTTTATTTGATAAATAATGTAAGAAGGAACAACGTGGTGTAGTGATGTGACTACAAATTAATATAGTATGGCTTGAAGACGTTAAAATTGTTTTGAAAACTAGCTTGTTGAGCTCAGATGTTTTTCTGCGGTCCTAATTGGTGATACTGCTGTGAAGGAGCAAGGTAACTTCTAGCTAAAAGGATGGCAGTGAACTTCTGCTTCACACTTGTACCCTTTAAGATAGATTTAGCTTCATATAGCCCAAAACAAACAAACTCAAAAAACCACTGTCAGTCGAACTCAAATGACTTAAAAGAGCTAGAAGTTGATTTCTCTCCCTTCTCTCTCGGGTGAAAGCGGTCCAGAGGCAGGCAGTCCAGGGCTGGTATAACTGTTCCACAACATCCAGCCGAGCCTCCCTCCTTGCTGTTGTGCCAGCCTTGGTGTGAGGTCTTTTCCTCTAAGGTGGGTGCTTGGGCTCATGTTCATTGATAAACTCTGACCTGGCCAGTTGGCTGCCAGCACAGATGCAGGCCTGACTGGGTGACGTAATCCTAGCTTGGGCATATAAATTATGTAGTAAAGGCAAATGAGCTCCTACAGTCCTGAGGCAGGCGCCTCACAGGTGCAGCACACCACCGCTATACAGCCTACATGTTACCTGCCAGTTAGTGATACGCACTTAGCTTGCCTATGTGGGTCAGACAGTTCAGTACCAGGCAATTTGGTGAAAAGACCTAACCTCATTTCTCCTTCCCTGAACCACATCCCTCAGAGCTTGGATTGGACTCTGCTGGGTCAGGTTTCCTGTTTTGTAATAAAACTTATTCACTTGGCTTTTGATCTTTGATCTTCCAGTGTTTTTCTCTAACATCCTTGTGTACACTTCTCAGCTGGCTAGAGGCGGGGAGGGAAGATCACCCTTCTCTTTTAAGGACACTGCTGAGAAGTCACACTGCTCTTCCACTTACATCCCATTGGCTAGAACATAGTCATATGGTTGTTAATTTCAAGGGAAATAGTTTTGTGGATGGGAGATAATGGACTCAGCAAAAAATAACAACTCTGGAGTTCCTGTTACTAGCATACTTTGAAATAATACTCAAAATATCAACTCGTGATAATATTAAGAAAAATGACTATATAACCTCATCAAGGCTCTCAGATTATAAAAATAAGTTATTATTCCATGGCATTTAATTACTGGTTAGGTGCTGTTTTCCTTTCTTTTTTTAGTATCTCTGTGATTTCATTCTTCCTACCACCTCATTTCCAAAAGCAAAACGAATTTTATTTTTTCTTATAGGACTTTCCGTGACATTTCTGAAGATCTGAAATCTTCAGTAGACTGACATGGCTTCCGCTTCAGTGGTTTCTCTAGGAAGTTCAACCTTGACTGTGAGTTCAGCTCAGCTGTGTCTCCTGTCCTTTCGGCTGTGCCTAGCACACAGAGCCGGGGAAAGAAGCTCCTGGCCTTCCTCCAGAATGCGTGGGCAAGTGCGAACTTGCTGTGAGCTGCTTTGCATTTTAAAGCACAGCTTTAGAGCTCCCAGATGTGGTTTGCTCACCTAACTGTTGCTAAAATGGCTTAGTTAAGAGTTTCAGTGTATGCACTGGTACCATGGCTTGAAATTTACCCCCTTTGCTTATCTGTATTATTATAATATGTATTTATAAAGTTATTTTTTAAGAGCCCTAATCTACCTACTGTTGAAAGGACATACATGTAATTTTTCTCGTGTTTTAAGAAATCTGTTCATAAACTTTTCTACGACGGTCACTTTTCAATGAAAAGGGCTTTCACTTTTGAGTACGTAGTTGCTTGAGCAGGAAAAATGTGTCTGCTTCCTTTTCCCACAATGTATGGTCCTCTCTAAGAAGGAACCAGGCTCCGGTGGAAGGGCAGGTGGCTCACTTCAAGTTCAGTTAGTTGTGTGTTGCAACCCTAGGAGAGACAGTCTGATTGAAGCTCTCTCTCCCCTTTCTTCTGCCTCCATCCCCACATTACACTGTTGCCAAATTTCTAAAACTTGGCAGACCAATGGCATTGAAGTGAAATACATGTCCGCTGCTGTTAATGGTAACAATGTGATAGAATTCATGTTGTGATTTTTCTTTTTTTTTCCAAATGTTTCAAGTGAAAAATCTCAGGTGCATCAGTACTCTGATTTGTTAAATGTATCCCTGTTTCACCTTTTGGAACTCTGCCACTTGGTTACTTACAGACCAGAATTTTATATTTATGCAGTATTTTCCCATCACTTAGCACAGTGCCTTGCACATGAGACTCTAGATGAATGCCTGTTGACATACATTGTAACTTCTTAAACTTATCAGATATCACAATAACCAGGATAGTGCTTTACATTTTACAAAGTCTCCTTGCCTGTAATTATTTCACAACAACTTCACATAACCTTTCATACAGCATTATGTTGTTTTATAACAGTTTCACACAGATGATGAAGCTAAGGTTCAGAAAACTGACAAACTGAAAGTCATAAAGTTCAGTAAGATTTGACCTCCTATCTTCTGACTCCGTAAGTCTGCAAACTCTGCATATGCCGTAGTGTTTCTTCTACTACCTTCCAGTTTTCCGTGCTGTGAGATGCTAGGAGAATAGGTGTCCTAGGACTTGTCCTCCTGTTCCCGAGGGCTGGGACTAGAACCCAGCTCTGCGCTCTGTGCCCTTGCCGCCGTATAAAACAGTCCTCAGGCTCTTTCTCTGGCCCCGGGGGAATGTGGAAGAGAAAGGCTTCTTAAGGATCAGAGGTCACCGCTTTGGAAAACACTTAAAAGTAGAAATTATTTTATCTCAAACACTTTTTCACTAAAGAGCACAGTTAGTATAACTAGCTTAAATTTATTCCGATATTAAGAAAAGCTCCATTTAGAAGAGAGGCTCCCGTGAAGTCTTTGTTTATACTGTAGACTCTGTGCACATCTCTAATTTTCCCTATGAACCCTTCAACAATTACAATTTGATATAACACCAATGTTACGTTTGGCCACTAATTGCTTTCCTTAGTTCGTTGTTTAATCACTTATTCAGTAAAACATTTGCTAAGAGTTTGCCAAACTGTAGGCCCAAGCCAGGCACTGTACAGGGTGCTGTAGGGGATAACTCATAAGCAGGCCTTCTCTTTCGGTAAATCTTAGCCAGATCATGTGTATTGCCAAAATAAAAAATTTGCATTAAAGGGGTTAAAAAAGAAATCGGGTTTGTATCTGTTAATTGTATACTGTAAGTTATAGCTGTAATTTGCACGCATTCACAAGAGGTAAATGTTATACACAATGAGTTGGGGTGCCTATACAGATTATGTCTTTTCAAAGTGCTTTTAGCGGTACAAAGTGATATTGCGAAAAACTAAACTTGAGCTAATGTGTGGCTGTAGCTGATTACAATTATTCATTGGAATACCAGGTTGTTAGAGGGGGGACTCTGAGCTCTAAGAGACTAGGTTAGAGCTGCCAAAATGAGCAGTGATGTAATATCACCCTGGAATAGCAGGAACAGAGGTGTCCTAGTGCTACCCAGTCCTGATCAGGAACTGAAGTGGCCCCAGCACTCCAGCAGCTGCATAAGGACGGGGAGGCTGGCCGGCTAGGGGAGGTCTTCTTGGAACCCTCACAAACATGCCCCTCAGGAGTAGTGAGGTTGTGCAGAACCTTCACAGAGCATAGAGATCAAGTGGTATGAAAAGGTAGGAGTCTCCAGCTCAAGTTTTAAAGATGACCAGCCCTCAGGTTCTCAGTTCGGATCTGATCGATGAAGTAGAAGTAGCTTCAGTAAAAACTGAGTTCAGAAATCCCATCACAATGTCTTGCATTTTACAGCTCGATTAAAGATTAGTGTTAAGTTGGCATTCACTATTCGGTTATAAACTAAATGGAGGAGATAAAAACTCTCCACACAAACGTGCTCCTCTCTTTCTCAGAGAACAGGAGTGTTGTATTTAGCATAAACTCCATATATAAGTCCTGCTTCAGTTCCAAAATTCTTACCATACTCTCTGTTCCTGGAAGTGAGCTCTCTCAGACTGCTTTAGATTCCAGTCTTATTTATTTTTTTCCATTTGCAAGGAATCCTAACACCCCCTTCCATTAGAGGTGGTGAGCTGGCAGAGAGTTCCCTTGACCTCTGAGACTGGTGTAGAGCGACCCTGGGCAGTGGGAGGATACCCAAGAATTGTTATGGAGATGCTATATTTAAACAAATTCCGTAGCTCTTGGAAATGGCAGCTGTTTATTCCAGTTAAAAAGGGCTGCTCCAGGGCTTACAGATAAAATCCTCTGGCTGACCTTGGTCTTAGCAGGAACCCATCAGTGACCCTTCAGGACTTCCTAGTACCACTAGTTCTCACTTACATTGTATTTAGCGTTTCAGGAAGTGTCCCTGCTGGGCAAGAAATACTCAGAAATTCAGTCCCTGAGGGTTAGATTAGAGCAAAGCAATATTTAGGTGAGCTATCCAGAGCTTTCCACCCAGGTTTATAGGAAAAACCCCTTCTGAACTTCCCATACTCTGGTCCTGACCTGAGGGTCTTCCAAGACCCTTACAAGAGTTTTACAGTAGGCACTTCACAGTGGAAATAGCCTCTGACAGTAAACTTCCAAATGCTAGTTCCAGCTGAAAATAAGTACTTTTGTTTTTATTAACTTGTTGCCTTTACATAGTTTGCAATAAAAATATATTCATTTTATTAATTTACCGAGGACCTGCAAAAAATGTGCAATACTATCTGAAACACTGAGCAGTTATTTTTTTATAAACTTGATTTACAGTTCTTTTATTTTTAAACTGTCTGTCTATTGGCATCACAGACATTCTGTGCTAGAATGGGCCTTATATAATTAGGTGGTTCTGTCATTTTCTAGAGAAGGGAACAAATCCAAAGGTCCGAGCGGCTTTTCTAACACACACAGCCAGTTAGTAACAGAATTCAGAGTAGAGTACAGTTCTCTTTTTCACCCAGGCCATTGTTCTACTTCTCTTTCCCTTTTCCTCGTAGTCGAGTAGCTCTTGGAAAAACGTGTTTCTTGTAGCAGTTGTTCAAATGGATGTTATTAGATGGTATCAGAGAATAAAGTGTGCATGGGGGAGGGGACTCCAAGGTCAATTAAAATTGAGACATGCTGGGTTTGTTTTCTTTCTGTAGGACTTCTCAGAGTTTTTGATGTGCTGTTATATATTGTGAATTTATGAGGGGACAAAGACTGTGTTTACTTGGACTTATTTGACCTTGAACTGCAGCCCCATCCTTCCTTTTCTCAGAGCATCTCAAAGTACTACTGGTCCTTTGGGAAACAGCTCTACAGTGAGTTTACAGCTTTTGTAGAAGACATCCTTAGTGGAATTTCTGAAAAGTAAATCTGTTACCATGGTACCCTGTAATCGTTAACAAATCTCAAAGTTTACTGAGAATACTAGAAAGAAAACATACTTGCCCTTCGGAGCTATATGTAAAGTATAGAGAGTCTTACCACCTATGGTACGTAAGATCAGTATTTGTGTTTAGTTTTTTCAAGTTTTTCAAGGATCTGTTAATGTGCAGATACAGTGGTGATATATTGATATTACATTGTAATAATGCTTTTGTATGGCACTTTATAGTTTTCAGATTGCTTTCATAACAACCCTGTAAGATAGGCAGGTGTTAAGTATTATCAGATGAAGCATTGGAGGCTCAGAAAGGTTTTTGTGATTTTTTTTTTTTCCCCCTGAAGTTTATAACACAAAGTAATGGAGCCAGAATTCAGTTTCAGAATTTCTGACTCCAAGTCCAGAGTTATTCGCACCTGGTTTCTTGTTTTTCTTCCAGCTTTATATTTTACAATGAAAGGTGTGGAAGCAATTCTTAAAGTAACATCATTTTGGCTTATTATCAAACACTGTTTCTTCTTTATTGCAGTGACTCAAAATTTAACTACTATTACAGCTATCCCAAAGAAAACCCTCCTTTTGTCCCTTGCACTGCCAATTTGTTTCGGTGACTGGAGTGTATAACAGGCACCATTTGATTTTGAAACCAAAATTGGATATGTAATTGTGATTGCTTATGTAATTTTGGGAAATGTACCATCTCTGCATTCTCAGACAAAGTAGAGATGAGATGGTGTGAAAGTAAAAAAAGAATATTCACATACAATACACCTCTGTTCTCTCACAAATGCTGTTTCTTAGCTTTAACTTGCTTTGACAACCTACTGATGTAAGTACTTTGTAAATGTAAAATATTTATATTTTGAAATAAAATAACTGGTGTTGAATGAATCAGGTGGTAAACGTAGTCTCATTTAAGTTGAGAAATTTGATCTTTTGTGAAGTCAGACTTTCACAAATACACTGTCTCTTGGGTCTTAATCTCCTTTGGCACCACTGCTTACACTGAAGTTTTATGAAATAAGGGTCACTTACAAAAGGAAGGTGCATGTGGGGAGTGGATGCTGGGCACCTTAAAGAGGTAAAAGGATCCAAGGCTGAGTTTGGAGCCCTCGGTACACAGGATAAGGTGGCCTTAAGGTGGGTGGATAAGGAAATGATGAGGTGGATGGCTGAGGAGTAAGCAACCAGAGGGGGGAAAAGTTGTATAAAGGAACTGTACCTTTTGAATGAACAAAATAAGCCTAAGTTAAGGCTATATTCAATACCAGAGACATAGGTGCAGCCCTGGCATCTATGCCAGGCAGCTCCAACCTGGAAGATGGAGCTGAACCCACAGTGGAAGTCCTATGAAACACCTATCGGTGATGATTGCGAAAGAGCTTGCTGACACCTCGAGTTGGTGGTGTTCAGCTCATCAACCTGACATTATGGATGGAGAAATGATCCTGGCTGAGGTGTAAGGGTGACTAGCCAGTAACATTTTTAAAAAAATATATATATTATTGATTTTTTTTTTTTACAGAGAGGAAGGGAGAGGGATAGAGAGAAACATCCATCAGCTGCCTCCTGCACACCCCCTACTGGGGATGTGCTAGTAACCAAGGTACATGCCCTTGACCAGGAATCAAACCCGGTACCCTTCAGTCTGCAGGCTTATGCGCTATCCACTGAGCCAAACCGGTCAGGGCCAGTCACAGTTTTTCTACTCTAATGGTTTCTCGTTGGCAGACGATGCCTGTTCACAAAGCATTTCTACGTGCATCTCAGCCTGTTGCATAAGGCTAGACCCCTTCAGAGCGAGTGTGCTCCTGACAACCTCCTTTGGCTTTGCCCTGGAATCCGTAGGCAAGGGGTATTCAGCTCCCCCATTCCAATCCCGCAGGGGCTCTGTGCTTCTCAGCCTTACCCTTACGCGAGTTTAGTCAGAAGTAAACACTAATGATAGATTCAGGCAATGAACAGCTGTTAAGAAACTGTTCTGTGCTAGGCAACAGGAGAAAAATAATT
Organism: Eptesicus fuscus; assembly: GCF_027574615.1. Lineage (NCBI taxonomy): Eukaryota > Metazoa > Chordata > Mammalia > Chiroptera > Vespertilionidae > Eptesicus > Eptesicus fuscus. The sequence continues at coordinate 59,900,367 of NC_072487.1, read as the reverse complement.
TGGAAAAGTAGTTTTAAAAAGTAATAGTATTGCCCTAACTGGTTTGGCTCAGTGGATAGAGCGTCGGCCTGTGGGCTGAAGGGTCCCAGGTTCGATTCCGATCAAGGACATGTACCTTGGTTGCGGGCACATCCCCAGTAGGAGGTGTGCAGGAGGCAGCTGATCGATGTTTCTCTCTCATCGATGTTTCTAACTCTCTTTCCCTCTCCCTTCCTCTCTGTAAAAAATCAATAAAATATATTTTTTAAAAAGTAATAGTATTGAACTGTAGGTGAAGCTTTTTCATATGCTCTATTTAATTTCCTTTTCAAGAGTAATTCCGAACAATAGCCTGAAAGATACCCAATACTCCTTAATTGCATAATCAAATATTTCATCTTCAATCCAGCTCAAAAGTATTGTGAGAAAGACACAGTCGCAAAAGGAGCCGCGTGGAGGGGAAATGGGACCTCTGAAGCGCTATTATTAGTGGAATTCCCGCCGCAGGGCAAACGCTCTCCCTTCAGATTGGACTCTGGTTCTGCCCTACTAGTTAGTTTCAACCCCAGCGCAACTTCTACAAATTGTCGCCGAATGGGACTGAGAACGACTCAGCGATCCCAGGACGGGAAGCTTTGCCGGGGACGGTTGTCCATGTCGTGGTCAGAGGCCGCGGGAGGCCCTCAGGTGACCTGTTTATTCCAGTGGGGCGAGACGTGCGTGGGAACCACTGCAGAGCGGTCTCCGGAGACAGACGGGGCGGGGCCCGGGTTAGGGGCGGGGCTTCGGGGCGAACCCGACCAAAGCGCGTTGGTGCGAGGTGGGGGCGGGGCCGTGCCGGGGGCGGGGCTCGGCGGCGGCCAAGCGGGACGGGGCGGGGCGGGGCGGGGCCGTGCCAGGGGCGGGCCCGGTCGGGGGCGGGGCCTCCGGCGGCGCGGGTGCCTTGCCGCCGCCGCGGGCGGGCTGGCTGGCAGGCGGCGGGCCCGCAGTGGCGCGGCGTCCGAGCTGTGCGACCGGGGGATGGCCATGGCCGCCTCTCCGGGCCCCGCCGGCGTTGGCGGCGCCGGGGCCATGCCAGGCTCCGGCCCATCCAGCTTCGGCTTCGACTCGGGACTCGAGATCAAAACTCGCTCGGTGGAGCAGACGCTGCTCCCGCTGGTTTCCCAGGTAAAGTGGCTCCCGGCGCGGCCCCTCGTCTCCTGTGGCCGCGGCCCGCGATGGCGGCGGCGCTCGCGCTGCGGGGCCGGCCGGAGGCAGCCGCTGCCCCACATTCCGCGCCCGCACGACGGCGTGCGTGTCCGACCTCCTGTCGGGGTTGGGGACCCGCCTCGGCGGAGGCGGCGGGAGCCGGGACCCTCCGAAATCAGGAGGCGAGGCCGAGGGGGCTGAGCGCCGGGGAGGCGGCGGGGGCGCGGATCCCAGTGCGGACCGAGTGCCGGCCAGCAGGTGCGCCGCCGGCCTGTCCCACTGGACCCGCTTCGGGGCTGCGGCTCCGGCGTCCCGGGCCCCGCGAGCCCCCCGCGGAGGGAGGGCAGCCGAACCCAGCTCCCCGGAGGCAGAGAGGAACCTGGCCGGGGGCCCCCGCTGGCAAATAGGGACCCTCCTCGTTGCCCCTTTTTAACCCGCTGCCGGCTCACGCTTGCATTCCCAGCTCAAACCTGGACTGTTGGCCGCTCTGGCGGGGGGTCCCTGCCCGCCTCCAACTCCAGCGCGCTCCCCGCGGCCTTTGTCCCTTTCCCCCGCCGGGGTGCGTGCGGCTCGCCCGGCTCCCATTCACCGGGGCCGCCCTGCCCCTTCCCCTAACCTGCCAGCTCACTCCACTGGCTTTTGTCCAGCCTCGGGAGAGTGAAGTGAAGGACTGTCTGATAGTTAATCCGGATACACATCTTTTTTTTTTTCTTTTTTTTTTTTGCCAAATTCCACTTGGGATTTATTGTACTTGCTGGTCCTAACAGAAGTCTGGAATCAGCTAATTGATGCGCTTAGTTTTAGAGAAGTTTTTGTTACCGTGAGCCGAGCTGTGGGCCGCCCGAGGGCTCGAATTCCTCACCTAGATCAGTTGTGTGCCAAGTACTGTGTGTGTGTGTGTGTGTGTGTGTGAGTGTGTGAAGAATTCTGTGCCTGGGGGCGCGCGTTGGCGTTGTGTGACTCACAACTCGAATGCAACGTCCTGATGACTCACTCGTATTGCCGAAATTTTTCGAGGTAGAGGGAATCTTCAAGACTACCTGGCTCTACATTTTTTAGAAAAATCCTTTCTTACAAGCATCCTTGACACCTGGTCGCCAGTCCCTTCTTTAAACGTGTTTCAGTGATGGGAAGCCGGGAGCAGGTCCGTAGAATTTTAAATGCCATCTCTTCTCCATCCCACTTCCGCAGACTCTTGAAGTCAGCACTCACACATGTCCCTAGGTCCCTGTGATGCTGATTAAACGAACAGCTCCATTTTCCTTCCTCATTTTAGCCTGGCTAACAAAACAGGTAATGAAATACACCTGGCGAGCTCCCCTCCCCCCACCCTTTCCATGTCTGAGAGAAGCACTGACTCGTGGGAAGGATTGCTGGGATCACTTCGTTATATCTGCACTGCCCCTGCCCTCCAAAGAATACCACCACCACCGATATATCCACCACCCCCAGTGAGAAATAGGGGAGTAGTTTTAGGAGACACGGAATAAGAGAGTAGAGGGAGTTCAAGTTGACAGGATTTTATTCATTTATTTAACATTAACTCTACGACAGGCCATGTTCTAAGCACTTTATAAATATTAACTCATTGTCATACAATCCTGTGAGGTAGATAGATGTTTATTCTCATTATATGGCTGAGGGAACAGAGAAATAGTGAAGTTAAGTAACTTGTCATGGGACTGAACTATAAACGTCAAACTGGGATTTGAACCCAGGCAGCCTGGCTCTGGGGTCTAGGGTCTTAGCAACTGTCGTTTGTAGCAGTTGGAAGCAGTGATGAGGTCAGCTAGGAGTAGGTTCAGAGAAGAGAGTCTACAATGGAAAAACAAGCTCTGGAAGGCTGTAATCTGAAGAAATGGTAACTTTTCACAGTATCACTGCTAAAAAAACGTATCAGTCCTACAGCTGTGCCTTGTGTAATTCTGGGGTAAAAGAGGGTGGAGGGAGGAGGAGAGTGGAGGAGGAATGTATAAATCGCTGCTGAGAGTTAACTAGAGGTCAATGCCAAAGAGGGAAATGCCAGTTTTTTTCCTTCCCTATTAAAGACTCATTCAGGCCCATAGCTGAGGTTCTGCATCCCACACGTTACATAGCCACAGCAATATCTTTAGCACAATACCATAACTGATGATCCTAATGATAGACTGTACTCAACAAGAAAAAAGTTAAATTATGCTTAACATGAAAAAAAAAAAAAGAGTATAAAGCATAGCCAGAACGCTGTTAACAAAACAGGAACGTGTGGAGTACAATTAAATGTGATTTTTGCCGGCCTGTGTGGCTCAGTGGTTGAGCATCGAACCAAGAAGTCACCACCAGTTTGATTCCTGGTCAGGGCAGAAGCTCAGGTTGCGGCCTCGATCCCCAATAGAGGGTGTGCAAGAGGCAGCAGATGGATGTTTCTCTCTCACGGATGTTTCTACTCCTCTCCCTCCCTCTCTAAAAATCAATAAAAACATATTTTTAATAAAATGATTTTTAAGTTTCGGTGAATGTTAGCATATTAAAGCTGTAGCTCTCTAGAAAACTCATGTCCAAGAATCTCCTTTTCTAAGGGTGCTGCGTTATTATGCAACTCATGCTTCATCATCTTATCTAAAAACATATTTCAAGCATTTTAAGAAAGCATTTGTCGTGTGCTTACTAGTTGCTGCTTTTTGAGGGTCTTGTATTCTAGCTGGGAGACGGGTGTACAGAATAGCACATCAAGTGTCAAATGGACATTGTCAGTAGTAAATGCTCTAGCCCTAGCTGGTTTACTGAGTGGCTAGAGTGTCGGCCTGTGGACTTAAGGGTCCCGGGTTTGATTCCGGTCAAGGGCACATGCCTGGGTTTCGGACTCGATCCCCAGTAGAGGGCATGCAGGAGGCAGCCGATCGGTGATTCTCTCTCATCATTGATGTTTCTCTCTGTCTCTCCCTCTCCCTTCCTCTCTGAAATCAATAAAAATAGATTTAAAAAAAATAGTAAATGCTCTAAGAGCTCAGAGGAGGCATGGATGAGTCAGGAACGATGCCATAGAGGAGACAGAGTCTTGAGGTGAACAAGTAGGGTTTAGTGAGTTTCACTGTACAGTTTAGTGAGTTTCTACTCTGATGCCATCTAACCTCTCTGACTCTCCAAGTGAAAAGTTCGGGATTACTGGCCTTATTCTAGGAATGCAAGGTTGAGTCAACATTAGACAACTATATACAATTTTCTGCATTCACATATTAGAAAAGATGTATTTTCTTATCAGTAGATGCAGAAAAAGCATTCAATTAAATTCAACTTCTAAGCATGATAAAAAGCACTTAAACTAATAACAGAAGAGAACTTCCTTAACCTGATAAAGTGTATTTGCAGAAAATCTTCAGTTAACATCATAGCAATAAGTTTTAAAAAAAATGTTTTTTAGTCCTTACCAAGGATATGTTTTTATTGATTTTAGAGAGAGAGGCAGAGAGATAGAGAGAGAGGTGAGAGAAGTAGCGATGTGCCCTGAAGGGGAATTGAACCTGCAACCCTTTTGGTGTACAGGACAGCGCTCCACCCACCCAACTGAGCCACCTGGCCAGGGCTCGACTGGATTTTTAAAGGTAGAATTCGATAAAGGTAATCCTAAAATTTATATGAAAGAGTAAAGAGCCAAGAATAGCCAGAAGAGAAGCAAAATGGGTGGACTTACTCTACCAGATTTCAAAAGTTGTTATAAAGCTATCATAAATTAAGACAATGTGGGTATAAGGATAGAGATGGACAAATAGAGTAGTGAAACGGAATGCGAACCTAGAAACAGATCCACACATACATGTAAACTTGGTAAATCACAGAATTAGCTCTGCTCGTGGGTGGGAAAAGGAAGAAGTTTTATAAAAAACGGGTCTGGACCCTGGCCAGTGTTCTCAGTGGTTAGAGCATCAGCCCAAGCACCGAAGGATTGCAAGGTCGGTTCCCTATCAAGGGCATGTATCTGGGTTGTAGGTTTGCTCCTGCCCCAAGTTGGAGTGAGTAGGGGAGGCAACCAGTTGATGTGTGTCTCTCACATCAATGTTCCTCTCTCTCTCTTCCTGCCTCCCTCCCTTTTACTCTCTGAAAAGCAATGGAAAAAAATATCCTCAGATGATGATTAACAACAACAACAAAAATAATAATAAAAATAAAAAATAATGGGTTGGGGGCAATTGGTTATTTAAATAGAAGCACGTGAAACTGGATCCATACCCCTAAGAGAAACTCCTATGTATGTGTTAGAGACATGGATTAGAATTTTTGGCCTTTTTTTCCCCTTTACTTCTTATGGCCCCAAACAGGAAACAACCCAAATGTAGGATGTTTAAATAAATTGTGCTACGTTCATACAATGAGATACTCTACAGCAGTGAAATGAATGAACCATGGGTATAATTATGTATATGGATGGGTCTCAAAAAACATAGTGTTGAATGAAAAAAAATTAAAGGTTCAAAATGTAGCAAAACAAAACCATATGTCATTTAGGGATATAACACTTGTGCAGTAGTTATAATAAGGGAAGGATGAGCACCAAATTGGGACAGTGTTCTTTCCCGGGGGAGGGAGTGATATAGAAAGGGAGGGGCCCATGGGCACTTGGGTTGTCCGAGGTACTGACAGTGTTTTCTTCAGCTCAACGGTGGTTGCATATGTCTTCCTTTCATTTCTTCAAACTGTACGTGCATATGTTATACGCACTCATTTGCTACATATTTTCTAACTCAGACCATTTTTTAAAAAGCTCTGGGCTAAGTCCCAAACATATTTTCTGCAGAATAGCTCCCCACCTCCTTTAATAATCACTTTATTCTTCCTGTCAAAACTCCCACTCCCAGTCTTAAAATGTTTTTATGCAAGGAAGGGAAGGGGGGATCTGCCACCCAGCTCCACCCTGGTGTGGAATGTTATTCTACCACCCACTAGTCTTTTCCTGTCGGTGATGGATTTACTTCATTCTCCATTGTGCAGACCCTTCACAGTTCTGAGGAGCTCGCCCTGTCTTCCCATTTCTCTCCGCAGGGTCCTGGAAGCTTTTCAGGATCCTTGTCTCACTAAGCTGGAGATAACCAGGGTACATAAGGGGCCCTCTTTGCTGATTTGTGTATGTGAATATATGTGTGTTTTTAATTGCAAAGATAAAACACACAAAATTCAAACACTGCAGTGGTGTATAAAGTAAGCATAATTGCCCCTTTTTCTTACTCTTAAAGCATCTCCCATGATTTGGTGTATTTTCTTTCATAGTGGTTTCTATAGTCAATTAGCTGATTTTTATGTCTAATGATTTTAAGCATTTACTGATGAGTGTCGAGGGAAGAATGTCCGACCTTAAGTAAAGACTCATAGGAGTTTATTTGAGTCAAAGTGACGGCAATTGCCAGGAAGCCAAACCTCAACAGATTGAGGAAATGCTCTGGAGGATGGCAGTTTTGCAGCTTATTTTATACACTAGTAGCCCATCGCGTGATATTGCGAGCAGCAGGCCGCCCACCGCTTCCATGGGAGCCAGGAGGGAGCCACGCCGATTCCGTGGGAGGCGGGCCCACTGTCTCCTCTCCGGGCCGGGCGCACCCTCCTCCCCCAGAGACCCAGAGGCCGCCCCCCCAGGACTGGGGTACTCCGCTGGGCTGAGGGGACTGGGCGCCACCATCTTGTGGCTATGGGCGCTGCCATCTTTGTGACGGAGTGATGGTTAATTTGCATATTACCCTTTTCTTAGATAAAGAATCAAAGGAGACCCAAGCGGGGTGAGGGTTACATGAAATCCACAGGTTGTAGATTAGGGAGGTGGGAGAAAGCAAAGTAGGGAATCTGAGATTAGATAAAAAAGCAAAACAGAGACACATACTTCTTGTACAGTGGCGGGTACAGGACAGAACACAGCGCAGAAGATTACGTGGGCCACAGGATAACAATGTGGTCTGTGCTTGGTGCCTGTGCTGTGCCTTCGAGGGTCCGGAAGAGATTTTCTGACATTCCAGAGGTATGTTATCTTAGATGCGCAAAGACAAGAGACAGTTTCTTTATCTCTTGTCTTTGCGCATCTTAGATAACGTACCTTAGGAATGCTACACGTGACTACCCACCGTGACCGCTATTAGTTAGGAATTTTACGTTCAGACCACCCTGTGTGTTTACTTTCCGTCACTGGGTTTGTAGGTAAGGCCCGCCATGCAGGCTTCCCCTGAGCTTGTCAGGTTTAGGATGAGGCCCAGGAGTTAAACCCAGAGACAAAGTTCTCTGCCCTGGGCTGGCTTTCTTATTCTTCAGGTCCCAGGGAATTAAGACTTTGTTCTTTTTTAAGTATTGGCTACTGCCTTTTTTTTTTTTTCTTTTTTCTTCCTGGTCTCCGCTTTCTTGCCTCCCCACAAAATCAGTAAATAAACGAAGAAAATCGATTTCACTCAAGAGATTATTGTTAATTACTCTAGGAAATAAAAATAACATCACAAACCTGAGATTCTAGAAGTGTAAACAGCATCATACCCAACAGTCACGAGGTGTTGTACTGTTTTACATTTACTAGTGTATTCCCCACAATGACCTGGTGAGATGGGTGCTCATAGTATTCCTGTTTTCACAGGTGAGAACACTGAGTCATAGAAAGGTTAGATGACTTGCCACATGGCAGAGCCAGAATTCAAACCCAGGCAAGGTGACACCAGAGATCGGGCTCTCGTGCAAGTTTATGCTTTGTTAGAGATGGGTCCTTCTTGACACTGTTGGTTAGAAGGTATCAAGTAAGCCCTGGTTCTTACTCTCTTATTCCACAGCAGAGTTCTTCATTGTATCAGATTCTCTTTCTTCCCCAGGGATCCCTTCTCTGCCCTCTTTTCCGGCTTAACCAGGCATTCTCTAGGTTAGTGTCAGGGCAGCTCCAGGTTGTGACTCCCAATATAAGATGCCTCCTATTTTGCAGAACAGTAGCTAAGATATTTTTTGGTGCATTATATAATTTACAAGGCACTCTCATCAGCTGTCTTTCCCTTGATCCTCAAGACAATCCTGGAGGAAAGAGCAAGTGTAGTGATTAAGAGTGTAGGCAACTTATTGTGACCTTGGGCAAATACTTATCCTCTTCAAATTTTAGGTTCTTTATCTGCAAAATGCGGGTGGTAAGAATATCTACCTCATAGAGATATAACCATTCAATGGATCAACACATGTAAAGCACATCAAATAGTGCTTGCTACTGTTGTGCTTAATGTTACAGGTTACCTATTTTTATTTTTTTGTACGATGAGGAAATTGAAGTTTGATCTGAATTTTGTAAAACTGTGTGTTTAAATGTGTATATGTATATGTATAAAACAAGACTGAAAGAATTATGCCAAAATGCTCATGGGATAGTGGAATTATGAGTGATTTTTATTTATTTAGGCTTTTCTAATTTTCCCTTTTTTTTTTTTTAAACAACATGAATAATTTTTGAACCTCCCTTTTTAAAAGTTTGGTCATTATTCTAGGATATAAGTAGACCTCTTAGTAAGGAATTTTATAAATGGACTCGGCTCCTCTGTCACTTTTAAAGGCATGCCTCTATTTGGGCTGTAACATTTTCTATTCTGCTTGGAGTAAGAGGAAGACAGCCAACCACACCTAATCATGCACCCGGGAGGATGCTTGTAGTGAAATCAAAGTGTGTGTGTTTCAGAACTGAACAAGAGTTGATATTTTAGCCTAATTGCAGGATCTTTTCTTTATGATTGAAAGTTTAAAGCTTTATGTAAATGAAGGGTTTGACAAACTGAGTCTGTTCCCAGGTGGTTGTTTGGAATAATCAATGGTGATCAAGCCCTGGGTACTCCAGGTGGTCTGCAGAGTTCCCTGGTCTATCCGATGTGGAGAAAAACTAAGCTGATGCTAAAGGATTCCTATTTGTCTCCCTGCTTCCCAGCAGCATGGCCCACAGTCACCCGCAAAATTCACCCATAGCAACTCCTCTTTGACATGATAACCTAATGGCTTTAGGTAATATTTTATTTTGAAGACAGTGTTCTGCCACCCTCAAAAAAAAAAAAAAAAAAATATCAGGAAGATTGAAAACCTCCACCAAAGGAGAGTACTGGGTGGGCTTTGGTGTCAGGCAAACTTGGGTTCACATTCTAAACTAGGCCGCTTTTAGCTGTGTGAGCCAATACTTCACTCAGCCTCCGTTTGCTTATCTTTAATAATGCCTGACAATTAAATAAGAGAGCTAATTATAATATACATTGAGTGTTTGCCATAAACTTGGTACTTTGTTAAACACAATATGTGGATCATTTCATTTAATCCTCTTATCAACATCATAAGGCAGATAAGGCATTATGGCTAAATGGTTAAGAGGTGAGGCTCTGGAGTCAGAATGTCTGGGGTCAGAATGTCTCCTTGATGTCCAATTTCTTTACTCTTCATGATGTCCAATTTCTTCATTTGTTAATACCTGCTTCATTGGGATTTTTTTGAAGCATTATAGGGTAGTATCAAGAGGGATTCCTCTCTGCAATGCAAGGATGGTTCAACAAATGCAAATCAATAAATGTGATATACCACATTAACAGAACAAAAGGGAAAAAATCATATGATCATCTCAATATATGCATAGAAAGCATTTGACACAATTTAACATTTTTTCATGATGAAAATGCTCAACAAATTGGGTATAGCAGGACCATATCTCAATATAATAGTGAAAAGTTGAAAGATTTTCCTCTAAGATCAGGAATAAGACAAAGATGCCCATTCTCACTTCACCTATTCAGAATAGTATTGGAAGTCTTAGCTAGAACAATCAGGCAATAAAAATGAATAAAAGGCCCTAGCTGGTTTGGTTCAGTGGATAGAGCGTCAGCCCACAGACTGAAGGGTCCGAGGCTTGATTCTAGTCAAGGGTATGTACCTTGGTTGCAGGCTAGATCCCTGACCCTAGTTGGGGCATGTGCAGGAGGCAATCAATCTTTGTGATGTGTCTCTCTCACATTGATGTTTCTGTCTCTCGCCCTCCCTTCCAGTCTCTCTAAAAATCAATGGGAAAATATACTCAGGTGAGGATTAACAGCAACAACAAAAAGAATAAAAGGCATTCTAATAGGAAAGGAAGAAGTAAAATTGTCTCTATTTGCAGGTGACATGAGCTTATATATAGAAAATCCTAAAGACTCCACCAAAATACTGTTAGAACTAATAAACAAATTCAACAAAATTGCAGGATAAAAAAAGTCAGCATACAGTCAACTATTAATAAAAATAAAATTTTGGCCAAAACCGGTTTGGCTCAGTGGATAGAGCGTCGGCATGCGGACTCAAGGGTCCCAGGTTCGATTCCGGTCAAGGGCATGTACCCTGGTTGCGGGCACATCCCCAGTAGGGGGTGTGCAAGAGGCAGCTGATCGATGTTTCTCTCTCATCGATGTTTTTAACTCTCTATCCCTCTCTCTTCCTCTCTGTAAAAAAATCAATAAAATATATTTAAAAAATAAAATAAAATAAAATAGAAAATAAAGGTTGCCTGTCATCCCTTGCTTTAAGATTCTTCTTGGTTTCTAAGGTAATAGAAAGAAACTAGACTTTTGATAGTGAGCATGCAATATAGTATACAGACATCAAAGTATAATGTTATATACCTGAAGTTTATATAATGTTATTAACCAATGTTACCTCAATAAATTTAATTTTTAAAAATCAATATACAGAAATCAGTTGTTTTTATTTCTTTTCCTTTTATTTATTTTATTTTACAAATATTTATTGTTGAAAGAAATCAGTTGTTTTTATATGCTAACAATAAAATCTCTGAAAAAGAAATAAAGAAAACCATTCTATTTAAAATAGCATCAAAGACAATAAAATACTTAAGAGTAGACTTAACCAAGGAGGTGAAAGAACTGTACATTGAAAACTCTAAAACTTTGATGTCTTCACGACAGGGCAACTGGCTCCCCTAAAGTGAATAATCTCAGAGCGGGAGTGAGACGGGAACTGGAGTATCATTATGACCCGTCCTCAAAAGTAGCATGTTGTCCTGCTTTATTCCAAGTGCAGCCCATGCTTAGGGAGAGAGGAATGAGGCTCTAGTTCTTGAAAGGTGAAATGTCAAAGACTCTATGGACGCACATCAAAACCACTAGAGAGTCTATCACTTTCCTGCTTCTATCGCACTTACAAGAAAATACAAACTCTACTCCAACTCGTAGCCTTCATAGCTGGTCTCTGCCTACCAGTTGGATATCAGTCTTATACTTGCCCTCTGGCGCACCGTTCCTTAACCACTTCTGGCCTTACCTCATTCCTTAGGTGACCCCCTCTTTTTTAAAACAATGATTTCTTTTCCCTAGAATACTTTTTCCCTGATGTTGGCCAGCCTGGCTACTTGATGTCATTTACATTTCAGCTTAAATATCATTTTCTCATGAAGGAAGAGAAATTACTTTCAGCTACACATACTTTCTATCACATTTTCCTATTTTAATATTTGCATAGCATTTATATTTAAAATTTTTTGTTTACCTAGTTATGTGATTATTGTGTCCCCTGACATTAGAATGTAAGCTCCATGAAAGCATGGGCCTTTCTTGTTCATTGCTGTTTCATCATTGCTTAGAATTTTATTTGGCATATGATAGGTGTGCAACAAATATAGTTTATATAATTGAACTAGAGGCCTGGCACACAAAATTCGTGCATGAGTACAGTCCCTAGGCCTGGCCTGTGATCAGGGCCATCTTCCCTGGCTGCCGGCAGCAGGCCCCACCCCCCGCCACTACCCACCCCTGGTTCCCCATTTGCCATCAGGTGATCAGAGCCTGCTGGCCAAGGTGGTCAGTGCACCTCATAGTGACTGGTTGAGTGGTCATTGTGGTTGTTCTGCCGTTTGGTCGATTTGCATATTACTTTTTTATATATAGAGATTATTGTTATTCTACTAGATAGTTAACCAGACAGAGGCAGGATTGTAATGGTCTTATTTACTGATGCATCCTCAGGGCCTGGCATCTGGGAAGTATTTAAAATTTGAAAAACAGTATTATAGATGAGGACATTTAAAGAGATTAAATACATTTCCCTAGGTCATGTAGCTAGTCAGGACAGATCCAAGGCTCACACCCAGGCCTTCCTGATTCTAAACTATTAATACCATAACATAGAACGTGCTTGGCACATAATTATTGCCCAGACAGTGATTCCCTTCCTGTTTTCTTAATTCTCCATTTGGTCTTTGTTGATATATTTATAGAAATCACTTCAAAGTTATGTTCCATGGCCATCTACTATTTAGGATCTATATTTTATGTAACACTCTTTAAATATTTTTATATGTCAGCAAAGTTCACGTGCTAATTTTATAAGACATTTTGAAGATTTATCTTTGTTTCAACCAGCTTAACTTGTCACCTTTTGTATTTTATTTCAGGGCCTGGAACCAAGTGTTCAGACTCTTGGTATTTCATTTACTTTGAGCTACAACAAAACTCAGGGAAGCATAAAACATAGATTATAATGGTTGTTCTCAGTGTCTATTGAATTCAGTAAACATGTATGACACCATTTTGTGCAAGTTCTGAACTTGTGTGAGGCAGTAGAGTGGAATGCAAGGTGAAGATGCTGTCTCTAGCCCTGGCTGGGCAGCTCAGTTGGTTAGAGTGTCGTCCTGATACAATCAAGGTTGTAGGTTCGATCCCTGGTCAGGGCACTTACAGGAATCAGCTAATGAATGCATGAATGGGTGGAGCAACAAATAGATCTCTCTCTCTCTCTCTTTTCCTCTCTCTCTCCTTCCTCTCCCTTTCCTCTCTCTTGAAAATCAGTAAATAATAATAAAAATGGTTTCTACTCATAGTAGCTCAAGTCATAGCAAAAGAAACTAGACCTAAAGTGCTTTGATTTTCTGTGAATTCTTTGAATGTAATGATCTAGCCTCTCTTATTTATCTCCTGTCTCGAAGATTTGTTGAAATACCTGGAGGGCTTCTGGAACTGCATGCCCCAGCTATCTGCCCTCTCATAAACTTGGAATTGTTATCAATGGGAGCATTGTCCTGAGGAGAGATGCAGGATGCTTCCTGGTTCCCTCTGGGTTGAAGCATTAAACTATGAATTTGGTCTGTTAGGTTATCCAGGATGCCAGGATTAATGTACTTGGCCTTTATGATATAGCTTTAAAAAAAAGTGATTGCAATAAAATTTAAACAAGTTGCTTTTGTCTTTTATTTTTAGATTACCACACTTATTAATCACAAAGATAATACCAAAAAGTCTGATAAAACTCTGCAAGCAATCCAGCGTGTAGGACAAGCCGTCAACTTGGCAGTTGGAAGATTTGTTAAAGTAGGGGAAGCTATAGCCAATGAAAACTGGGATTTGAAAGAAGAAATAACTATTGCCTGTATTGAAGCTAAACAAGCAGGTATGTGGATGTTGATACTGAAGTGTGTTGATACCAGTTGTACTGCTTTGGATATGATGATAAATTATTGTCTCATTTTGAGTAAAGATGTGCACTGTGATTTAGCCCAATGATTACAGGTGCCTGGGACATAGAAGGACAGGATTGGCTTCTAGGTCTACAGAACTTCTCTTGGCTCAAGTCCTAGAACTGAAAGTATCATTTATCCATTTATTCTTTTAATAAATACGTTTTATTATTAATTTTTTTTATTCTTTAAAGAGAGAGGTAGAGGGAGAGAGAGAGAAACATTGATATGAGAGTGAAACATTGCCCAGCTGCCTCCTGCATGCTCCCCACTGGGGACCAAGCCCACAACCCAGGCATGTGCCCTGACCTGGAATTGAATCAGCAACCTTTTGGTGCATGGAACAAGGCCCAACGAAGAGCCACACCAGCCAGAGCTCTTTTAGTGTCTACTGCATGCTGGCTATATGCCAGGCATTTTTCTAGGCCATAGGTATCTAGCCATGCACAGTAAAAAATCTGCCTTCATGGAACTCGGATTCTGGTATAGTAAGGGAGACATACCTCTGTCCAGACCATAAACAAATGAATCAATAGGTACATAATGTCGGTTAGTGATAGTTATCATGAAGAAAGTGACAAAGCACAGGAAGGATTAAGAAACCAATGGAATTTCATTTTAGAGAGGGTAGATGCCATTGACATTTTGAGCTGGATAATTGGTTGTTGATAATCCTTTGTTGGGGGTAGTAACTCTCCATTGTCGACTGTTTAGCAGAATCCCTAGCTTCTACCTATTAGCTGCTAGTCGGTCCCCTCAGTCCCCATTGTGACAACCCAGAATGTCTACAGACATCCTCAAATGTCCCCAGTTGAGATCTACTGAGATGGGGGTTGGGGGGTCAAGAGATCCCTCTAAGGAAGTAACATTGGAGCAGAGAGTGCCCAGCTATGTGGGTACCTGGGGAAAAGAGGAATAAAACCAGGTCTGGCCTTCTAGGCAAAGGTAAGAACCTTGGGTTGTGTTGTAAGTGTAATAGGGGAGCTAGTAGAAGGTTTTGTGTAGGGTGGTGATCTGATGTCATTTATATTTTAAAAGGATGACTGCTGGCTCCCGTTTGGAGAATGGGTTTTAGGCGGTCAGAGGTGAAATCAGAGAGACCAGTTGAGAGGCTGTTGCAGCGGTTCAGGTGATAGATGGTGGTGACTTAGACCAGGTGGTAGCCTTTGAGGTGGTGAAAAGAGGTTGCATTTGGTTATATCGTCAAGGTGACACACAGGATTTTCTGACAGTTTAGTGGTGGGATGTGATGGGAAGAAGAGTCTAGGTGTGGAGTATGAACAGCTGGGTAAATGATGGTGCTGTTTACTTCCACGGGCAACCCTGAGGGGGGAGTGGGTGATTTGGAGAGTCACCATGGGGGGGAGGGAGTCGGGGAGATAAGGCCAAGTAAACATGGAGAGGCCAGCCAGGTCAGCCATGGTTCTGTATGTTGCATGACTGACTGCGGGTATTATTCCGCAGATGGTCATCGGAGGAATTTTGAGCCAGATGAAAGACTTGTTGTTTTGTGTTATAAAACTTCTGGTAGTATGGAGGGAATGAACAAAGGAGGGCTGAGAGAGTGGAGACTGAGGCAGGGAAGGGTTTACAGTAAACCAGGCTGCAGCAAGGCAGGGTCCGGGCGATGTAAAGAGCAGGAAGAACGCACAAAACACCCCCCAGCGCAGTTCATAGCTAGAAGTCGGTTGTGGATGACAGGAGAGGGAGGTCCCGGGTGACTTGGATTTGTAGCCTTCACGAGGTGGAGAATAGATGCAACACTAGCTAGTTACACATAAGTTAGAGATGACAACCATGAAGCTGTAAGAAAGCTCTGTGGCTTTTTCAGGGAACTGATTTCTGAACAGTCTACACTTGGAAAGACTTCATAATGTTCAGGGAGCACTGAACCTTTTGGTGGAGCAGGCCAAATGCGACCAACGCACGTACTTTAAGTTCAATGCCAGGGGTTTAGTCAGAAAGGTTAAATAATGCCATATGTGCAGGCTCATGTGTCATGTTTTCGGTGATTGAGAGCTACAGGGAAAAGTAACATTTTCCAGAGGGCCAGAGGAAACGTTTTCGTCCTTTCAGCTCTTGCTGTTAGAACGCAAACTTACACTTTTTCTCCTGCCCCTTTCGGTGTGTATTAGCTTTAATGCTAAATGCTTTTCTCTGTGTTTTTGGCTACATAAAACTTTGTAATAGTTCCCTATGGCTGTGTAACTAATTACCCCAAACTTAGCAACTTAAACTGCAAACGTTTATTACCTCCCATCTTTTCCGAGGGCCAGGCACCGGGGAGGGGCTCACCGGCTGGCTCTGGGTCTGTGTCTCCTGTGGTTGCACTCACCGTGTGGGCTGAGCCTGCAGTGATCTGAGGGTGGACTGCGCTGCAGGGCCTGCAGTCGAACTCCTTCTCAAGGCCGTTGGTAGGCTTCACGTCTTTCTCGACCATTGACCAGAGAGAGAACACCAAAACGGCTACCTCGATGCCTAATAACTCAACGTTGGAAATCACATACCATCAAACTGCCATACTAAACCTCGTATGACGTGGGAGGGACAAACTCAAGGATGTAAATCCCAGGAGGTGGGCATCACTGGGGGCTTGGCGATCACAGACTTCACCTATTAGCAGAGCTTCAGCGGTTGCCATGGTATTTCAGCATCCATATGAAGTGGCGTTCATTTGGGCTTTCCTGTGTCACTTCCAATTCCTGTTGTCTGACACTAAATTTATCCTCTCCCTTCCCATGCCCTTCTGATTTTAAGTAACTTAGGTTTGAAACCTTGAAGCTATTTTTATTTTTCACTTTCCTTTCCTTATCAACTGTTCAGGTACTAATTTTATATTTTATTTTATCATTATCTCCCAAATCTTTTTTTTTAATCCTCACCTGAGGATTTGATTATTGATTTTAGAGATGAAGTGGGTGGGAGAGAGAGAGAGAGAAAATCAATGTGAGAGAGAAACATTAATCATTTGCCTCCTGTACACGCCCCGACCAGGGATCAAACGCAAAACCTAGGTATGTGCCCTGATCTAGAATCAAACTTGCAACCTTTTTGGTATGAGGGACAATACTCCAACCGACTGAGCCACCTGGCCAGGGCCAAATCATCCTTTTTTTAAATAAATTCCCATGGCTTCCATCCCAGTAAGATCCTTACTGCTTTACACCCACAATTGAAATAGTAGCCTGACTTTAAGTCTTTCCTTTCAGGTGTATTTTATATGTTTCCACTAGGCCTAACCTTGACTTTCATTATGTCACACTTTTACTCAGGATCCTGAGCACATAGGCTGGTACATGGTGGGTGTATGTAACGTTATTGACAAAGAGTGAATTTGTGAGAAAATCAATCTATTATACACTCAGGTTTATTTAGGATTTAAAAGATTACCTAGAACATTACAAGGTAATTAAGTGTTTTGGTTTTTTTTTTTTTAATACTCACCCAAGGATATGTTTTTATTGATTTTTAGACAGAGAGGAAGGGAGAAAGAAAGAGAAACATTGATTGGTTGCCTCCCATACGTGTCCCAGCCAGGGATTGAACCCACAACCCTTTGGTGTATGGGATGACACTCCAACCAACTGAGCCACCTGGCCAGGGCAAAAGTTAATTTTTCTAATCTTGTTAAAAGTAAGGTTTAGAAACAATTACACACTGGTTTCATTTTTGAGTAGAACAAATATTTGTATTGTTTTATAGATTGATCATTGCTATTAAAGGTCGAAAGGGCCGAAGCCGGTTTGGCTCAGTGGATAGAGCGTCGGCTTGCAGACTGAAAGGTTCCAGGTTCGATTCCGGTCAGGGCATGTACTTTGGTTGCGGGCACATCCCCAGTAGGGGGTGTGCAGGAGGCAGCTGATCTGATCGATGTTTCTAACTCTCTATCCCTCTCCCTTCCACTCTGTAAAAAATCAATAAAATATATTTTTAAAAAAATAAAAAGGTCAAAAGGTTTTTTTAAAAAGAAAAAATATATATAAAGTTTTTGATAGCAGCAGTGAAGAACTTTTTCTAGAGGGTTGGGAGTTCACTTGGCAGAATGGCTCCGGCTGGTATCATAGGAAGTCTCAGTTCAAACAGCAAGCCTGAGTGAGGGTCGGCCGTGGACTGAATTCTCAGGAGGGATGCTCTCCTTTAGTTTTGCTGGCCAACAGGTGATCTCGCTATTGTTTCCTTTTGCTTATGGCTGATTCTTCTAGGCCCCCTTTTCACTGAGGGTGCCTCTCACTGGGGCCCAAAGCCTTGTCTTCTCTCCCTGGGTGTCCACAAAAACTCAAGTGCCGTCAGGGTATGGAGATGGGCATTGTGATACCTTCAAGATAGGAGAAAAATCTGGATTTTAACTTCAGTGTGTTTAATTCCCAATTTGCCATTTCTTCCTTGCCTTTCTTGTTAGGAGAAACGATTGCAGCACTTACAGATGTAAGCACCCTGCATCACCCCGAATCTGGTGGCCAGATCACCATTTTTACAGACAAAACAGGAGTTATAAAGGCTGCGAGATTACTCCTTTCTTCAGTGACAAAAGTGTTGCTGCTGGCAGACCGAGTGGTCATTAAGCAGATAATAACATCGAGAAATAAGGTACTTGCCTTTCTGTTGTTTCTATACTGGGTCTTGCAGGGTTGTTCACAAAGTTTGTTGTTTTTAGGTTTAGTTGCAGGTAATTTAGCAATGCTTGTCCACGGAACACCATGACAATGTATATAGTGGAAACCTAGTTGATAAAAATACTGAATTTCTCTGTGCCCTTTTTTCCAATTCAGAGAGTAACAATTTAGAAGTTTAACAAAACAATCACCAGAAACCACAATTATCCACACTATAGAATTTTCCTGTGCAAAGTCCCTAAGTATTACTGAAAAATTACAAACCTTTGAGAATAGATTTAAACTCTTCCAGTGTCTCAGATAACAGTGCTCCTTGGTCATCCAGGAACCTGGCGGGGGCGGGGGGGGGGGGCGAGGGAGGGAGGGCACAATCACTTGTTTCCTTGGATAATGCACTAGGCAAGGAGGGCACTCAGCCAGGGATGGGAGGGGCCCAATCGTGTTTAAGGGACAAAGCCACCTGACCAGTGTGGAGTGATTCAGAAGTGTAAGTTTAAAGAGAGGAAGAAATTGGAGAGGTGAATGGATCGGGCAGTGCTAGAGGAATGAAAACCACCTTCCCGTCTCTGAAAGACAGACGCTCTGCTCAGTGGCGGCAACCTGCCTTATCTGTGGAGTCGCCGGGACTTCCTGAGCGGCCCGGGCAGATTAACTCGCCAAGCATCCATCATATCCTCATTAAAGAGAAGGAAACACAGGATATCTGTGTTTTCTTTACTTAGCTTGGTCAGACTAAAGCTAATCCAGCAGTGTTATTTTAGAGAAAAGTATTTGAAACACTGTTTCACATCTATTTACTTTCCTTTTTATTTTTATTATTTTTAAATTTTTTAAATTATTTTTTTAATCCTCACCCGAGGATATTTTTTTCATTGATGTTCAGAGAGTACTAGGGAGGGAGAAGGGGGAAAGACACACACACACACACACACACACACACACACACACACACGCTAGTACATCAACCGGTTGCCTCCAGAACTCACCCCATCAGGGACTGGGGCCGGGGATCAAGCCTGCAACTGAGGCACGCGCCCCTGACCTGGAATCCAGCCCACGACCCTTTGGTCCGCAGCCTGACACTCTAACCACTGAGCCAAAGCAGCCAGGCTGTTTACTTTATTTCTAATGTCAAGAATATGCATGACAATTTCTGTTGCCTCTACTACAGGATCATGCTCTGTATTCACCCCCGGCTGCCCAAAGCTTCTTGGCAACGAATTCATTTAACACAGGCAGTTCCTGACCGATCCACCCTGTTTCCTGCTCCTGAAGTCCCCACGCCTCCCTCTCCACTCCTCACTCAGCAGATTCCTTCCTTCCCCTGTCCTGAGAAAAAGGGTGTTCCCACGCCTGGTTGACTAACCTTAAAACATGTGCCGTCTCTTAGCCTCACCCACTCCGGGTCCTCGGAGGATGGGATTACTATAGTCCTACCGGTCCTCACCTTCTCCAGCATTCTCTACATACACGATTTCTTCTCTTGGATATTCTCTTGAATATTCTCTTGCATATTAGTCCTTTCCTTTATGCTTTTTCCTTTTGATTTTCAAGTGAGCCCAAGTCTCCCCATCCTAAAAACCACTTGTCCCCTCGATAATTCTCACCTTTGGATCTGCCTCTGCTTCTCTGAGCCCTGCTGTCCCCTCAAATTTAAATTTCTCTTTCCCTCTCTCTCCTCAGTCCTGACCTCTTAGTCTCTGTCATGTCTACACCTTAGAATAAAATATTCTCTGGTTTGCAGGTTCTTGCAACTATGGAAAGACTGGAGAAAGTGAATAGCTTTCAAGAGTTTGTCCAGATATTCAGTCAATTTGGAAATGAAATGGTGGAGTTTGCACATCTAACTGGAGATAGACAAAATGTATGTATTTACCACATGTTAAAGTTTTCAAGTACATGCACACTTTTCTGGTGCACAAACAACAGTTATTTGTTCCATCTCACACACTGGGGAAGGTCAGACTTGCCTTCAAGGCCCAACTCAAGTACTTCCTCTTTGGTGAAACTTTCCATTTCACTTTTCGATCAGAGCTCATTATTTATTTGCATTGGCTATGTGTTAGGTACTTAATATCCATGATCTCATTTAATTCTCAAAACATCCCTATGAAGTAGGTATTGTTATCGTGAACGTGAGGAAACTGAATCTGAGAAGATAATGAACTTGCCCATGGTCACTCTTCTAGCAGATTGGGCTCAGTTATGTCTGATTCTAAAACCCATAGTTTTCAAACGAAACCGTAATAGAAGTTCTTTATAGGTCTGTTCCCCAGTTCAGACTGCACGCTCTGAAGTTTAGGAAGGTGGAAGACCCTATTATATTTAGGACTGACGTTTCCTTGTGAGGTTATTTGTGCATGAGTGTACCTTGTAAACAGGTTGAATATGTAGTAATTGACCTTTTCTTGGGGTGCTTTGGTGTAGCCCCACAGGCGGTGGTCTGGGGCGTGAACTTTCAGGCTATGGCTGGAGTTGGGAGGTGGGTATTGGCCTGGGAAGTGCCAGACCAGGTGGTGATGCTTCCCTTGGTGCTTCTTGGGCCACCTGGGATTTATGGAGGCCTCTGTTTCGTCCTGTGGATCAGCCCTCTGAGATTGAGAGGCCATCTTTGCCCATCGCTGGCCATCACCATCCACTGTATGATACGGTGTGTGGCTTACAAGTGTCTTGTGTGACACACGTACTTGATGCATTGTCAGCTAGGCCCACAGGTTGTTTTGCAAGAAGTCCTGTTCAAGATGTTGAAGACAAAGGGGAAATTTTAGAAGTGACCTCAACTTTTATTTTTTATACTCATGATGGATGATATTCACAGGTAGGACACTGTCCTTTGGGATGTGATCTTGTGACGTAAATTAACATTTGGTTCAAAGAAAGCTATATTGGGATACAAGTGAATGAGTGATATTATGGGCATAACTTTGAATCTACTATAATAACTTACTAAAACAAATAAAAGGCAAATGATTCTCAAACTTTGAGTCTTTGTTTTTTGTAAGGAAGGGCTTGTCACTCAACTCAGAAATGAAGAAAGACCGACTAATGTGACAGGTGGAAATTTTATGTAATTTAAATGTCAGTGTCCACAAGTAACAATTTATTGGCGCACAGCCATGCTAATTTGTTTAGGTATTATCTGGGACAGTGTTCACACTACAGTGATAGAATTAAGTCATTGTGACAGAGACCGCCCTATGGTTCAGGAAACCTAAAAGCTTATTATCTGGCCTTTTATTGAAAATATATGCTGACCTTGAATTAGATGGTCATAACCAAATCATTCTAGATTGGATAAGTAATATTCGATACTTCTGTGATAAGCACACATTCCATCAAGGGCTCTATGCAGAGAAATCAAAAGAAAAAAAAATTCAAAATACAGTTTTTGCCTCAGAGTTCATAATCTAGTTGGGGAAGATTATATATCTACGAAACAGCCTAAGAACATTTCAGAGCAGCAGGTTGGTTAAGTGTAGGACAAACCAACCTCATATCGAGATGAATTAGTACTTCGATGGGATTAGTCAGACATGGTCCCTGGAAAGAGTTGACTTGTAAGTATCTATTTTGAAGGAAATGATAGCCCATGGGTGCTCAATAAATAAGCCACTTTTATTTAAGTAAAGCACGGGGTGATCGTTTCTGGTTAGGAGTGAGTGTGTCCATGAGGGCACGGGAATGCCAGGCGTGGCAGGCCACCAGAAAGTGAGCACATGGCAGCACCTCCCTGGGGCTCAGCCCTGACCTTACGAAGGGCAGCTGTTTTATTCCCCTCTGTTCTGTGCATGTCGTCAGACTGAAGAGGGGACACTTTATGAAACTTCATTCTAGTTTTTTCACGTCACTTTTTTAACCATGTCACTTCACTGTTGAGTATTGTCATTATTGAGTAAATATTTTTTCAAGAAATTGAATTGTCCGCATGATCCTAGCATGCTCCGTGATTTCATTCTCTTTTTAGGATCTGAAAGATGAAAAGAAAAAGGCAAAAATGGCAGCAGCGAGGGCAGTTCTTGAAAAGTGTACAATGATGCTTCTCACAGCTTCAAAGGTAAGAACACTTTTTGTTTCACTGTATTGCAGATTAATTAGAGAACCTGATTAAGTGCATCTAATTTATATATTGTACATTTTAAAAATGATCAAAATGATAAATTGGAATATAGGCTCTCATAGTTGAATCTCAGTTATTCTTTGGCAAGAATGCTAACTCTCTTCCCCGGTTCCAAACAGCAATTAATCTACGAGTCAGCTTTGCTTGAGCAACTAAGCAGAAGGTGCTGTATTAGGTGCTGGGAATGGAGGCCTGTCCCACATGGCCACTGCCTGCAGGGTTTTGCCAGTCTCGTTGGGGAGCCAGCACACCTATCTCTAGCGCAAGCTAGGCAAGTTAGAATCTGTTAAGTAACTGGAGTATTAAGTCAGCCATTAGTTTGTTTATTCTGGAAATTCATATCTCTAATTCCTTATCCTACTTTAAACACAATTGTCAATCAAGAGCTTGTAATTCCAAACTGCAGTTGGCCAGCAAATTGGTACAATTCAGGAATGAACTAGTCAACATCTCATTAGCAGTGTGTTTAGAACTGCCTTTTTCTGCTCAGAAATATTTATTCTGCTGGGATCAGTAAAGCCACAAAAACAGATTTATCTGGAGCCTAGATGGAAGCCTCTGTTAGTATCTGGCCCTTGAGGAGTTTTGCATTTACATCATTTTTTGAAAAGGCAAACATACATCCACAGTCATATCTCACCTGTTCATTGTTCCTCATTGTTTTTCAGCTCTTACACACATAAGACAACATTTAAAAATATTTTTAATCATGATAAAGATATAGACAGGGTTTTTCTCAAAAATTTTAAGTAAACTGATTATTGAAGTATAAAGATACAGTTTTGCACTCTGCCTTTTTCACTTAACCTTGCTATCGCTTTTTACTCATCCTGCTTCCACTTTTAGTGAGGAGAAGCAGCTGGGTGAGCCAGGGACCCGGGAGATTTTGGTAAAGAACCATTTTTATTAGCATGACATGTTCTCTGTAAGATTTTGTGTGTTAGGATTTGGATCAAATCTTAAAATAAAAAGCTTCACTTGTTTTGAAGACGTGTCTCAGGCATCCCAACTGTGAATCGGCCCATAAAAACAAAGAAGGGGTATTCGACCGAATGAAAGTGGCACTGGATAAGGTCATTGAAATTGTGACTGACTGCAAGCCCAATGGAGAGACTGATGTTGCAGCCGTCAGTATTTTTACCGGGATTAAAGAATTCAAGGTAAGAATTAAGAGAACATATTTTGATTTTTTTTTTCTTTCCATTTTAAAGGAGCATCGCTCTATGAAATATCTTTGTTTTTGTGTAATATTTTAGAATAGATGCTTCACAAAAGCAGATATTTCTCTTTTAAAAATGCCAGGAGGTACAAACTTAATAACCAGTAGCACTTGGCTTAGTGTGGAATGTACAGAGAGCACTGGTCTTGGGCTATCGCAGCTACTCTGGCCCTGGTTAGCTGTATGGTTTGGCAGTAGCCTCCTGTCATCTGTTGAGGAGTGCGTCCCTAACCAAGACTTTGGAGCAGTGCTACACCATCCACGGATGGTGGCAGACAGCAAATCATTTCTGCTGGGATTTCTGCTCTTCCCTGGGATATAGGACTTTTAATTTGAGATGGTGGTAGTAGTAGTAATAGTAGTAATAGTATTTATGATAACTAAAATTTTAAAATGAACCATCATGCATGCTAACATTTGTGGAGCACTTACTGTGTGCCAGCCCTGTTCTGAGTTCTTTAAATGTATGTGTATGTCTAATTCTCACAAGAACTATTGTTCTCATCCCCATAGACCAGGGGTGGGGAACGTCTGGCCCGTGGGTCATATCAGGCCCACGAAATCTTTTGGTCTGGCCAAGGCGTTAGGGGTGAGTTCATTAAATGTGTGACCAAATAGAGCAGGCTCATTGTTAAGTTGATAATTTTGTATGGCCCACGAATGATGTTATAAATACCCAAATGGCCCTTGGCAGAAAGAAGGTTCCCCACCCCTACATAGACTGTTGGGGAGACTGAGAAATGGATTAAGTATACTTGCCAGCTAGGAAGTGCCAGGGTTGGGATCTGAAACTAGCAAGTCTGACTCCAGAATCCCATCATTTTAGGGCAGAACTTCTCATCAGAAGTCAGAGAGATGGTGAAGCTGCTCTTTGGCTCAGAGCCGTGTCTGAGGCAGGGGGGCCCTAGGAAATCATCTAGCACAAGCCCTTATTCCGCAGATGGGAAAACTAGGGCCCTAGGAAATGAACTGATTTGCCTACGGGTTGCCACCTCTCTGATCAGCAGGGCTGTGACAGGACAGGGATGGCATGGGTTTCATCTGACTGCACTTTCACTTTTCAGGTTGATTGTTCTGTGATTTAGTTGTGTTTCCACTTTGGTTCTGGGAGGAGGTGAGTGTAACTCCCACCTTCTCCACTGCCATCCTGGATCGTCCACTTTGAGTTTTAATTGTGTGAAGGTCTAAGTGGAACATGGGGTGAAAGGTCCTTTATTTTTAGGGGCTGTGCTCTTAATAAATATTATTTAATCTCTAACACCCTTTTTAGGTGAATATTATTACACCCATATTTTTCATGTAATATTTTAAAAATTGATTTGAGAGAGAGAGAGAGAGAGGAAGGGAGAGAGGGAAAGAGAGAGAAGGGGGTGGGGGAAGAGAGAGAGAGAAACATTGATTTGTTGTTCCACTGATTTATACATTCATTGGTTGCTTCTTGTATGTGCCCTGACCAGGTGTCAAACCCGAAACCTTGGCTTATCTGGATGGTACTCTAACTAACTGAGCTGCCTGGCCAGGGCCTATTATTTCCACATTGTTTTAGGAGAAAAGCTAATAAGTGGTGGAGTCCTTTTTTAAAAGCAGAACTCTCTATTCCCGAAGTCCATGACCTTCCAGCTTATACCTCTGGTTTGTTTGTATGCTGCCAGTCCTGCCATAAATCCCTTCCCGAGGGGAAAGAAGCTACAAGGAAGGACCATTCTCTTAAAGTTTTTAAAAGGGATCATATTATTCTAAACCCCTCTTTTTATTCAGGCCGAGGGGAAGATGTCTTGTCAAAGGTCAGAGGATAATGAGGGAAACAAGTAGGGTTGGAGCCAGGCCTTTTGCCCCTTGACACTGCATCTCTGCCGGGCTCACTGGGGTGGGCAGTGCTGTACCTGTGGCCACTGAGCCTGCGCCCGCGCTGACCCTCTCACCGCAGGCATCCGGAGGGCAGAGCTGCTATGAATCCTCAGTCTGGCTACCAGGGGTTTTCTTTTCGGCATCTTACCTATTTTCATAAGGAGAGTATGACCTGTAGAGGGAATATTTTTACTGCATTTGGTACTGTGAATTATATGGACACATCTTCTGAAACCATAAAAATGAATGGCCTTCAACAAAATACCTTTACCAAGTTACTGTTTAAAAACGCATCTTAATAAAAAGAAAAGAAGGGGGTAGGGGAGAAGGGGATCCTAATATGTGGTGACAGGAGAAGATTTGACTTTGCGAGGTGGGCACACAGTGCAATATACAGATCTTGTAACATAGGAACCCACACCTGAAACCTATATGTTCATGATGGCCAATGTCACCCCAATAAATTTAATAAAAAATAAAAAACAAAAATACCCACACCTATATTCTCTCTAAGGGGAAAATAAAAAACCTTAACATAAATGCTGTGGTCAACATGGCTGATTTTTATGAAATTCTCAAATTCTCAGATCCTCATTGTCAATTCCATACCTCACTTTTATCCATGTTCTTTCCGACCTTTTAAAAAAAAACCCTGGCCCTGCCCATGTGGCTCTGTGGTTGAGCACTGACTCATGAACCAGGGGTCACAGTTCAATTCCTGGTCAAGGCATATGCCCGGATTTCGGGTTCAATCCCCAGAAGGAAGTGTGCAGGAGGCAGTCAGTGATTCTCTCTTCACTGATGTTTCTCTCTCCCTCTCCCTTTCTCTCTCCCTCAAAAATATCAATAAAAACATATTTTTAAAACAATCCTGTCCACATATGATGGAGGGATACTGGAGGAGTAGGGACAGCAGGCAGTTCCCTATGGCTCTGGATCCTCCTAAATCTTAATATTGTAAAGATTAACTTGAAATAGTATGAGTGAAAGGACTTGAACGTGCTAAACGGATGTAAGCCGTTTTTCCGCAGCACCTTCACTGTGACACAGTCTGGATCATCACCGCTTGCTGCCTCCTGGCCCCAGTTGTTTCTGTGATATGTTTCATGAGCTAGAGGTGACGTGAGGTTGAGGTGGCGTAGCGTATCTTAGAAAACCGACAGGGAGAAAGGCTGTCCAGGGACATTGTCACACAGTGAAGGAACTCGAAACACCAGGTGGTGAAGTGAGCGTGGGGGTGAGATAGACTGTTAGAGAGAAATATAAAGGCAGGACCCTGAGGATTTTTTGTTTTACCATAGAGGTTTGGACTTGATTTTATAGGTAGTGAGGAGCCAATTAGAGAGGGGTGGCAATATCAGAAGCTTCACCCTTTCAGAAAGATTATCCAGGCCCCCTGGCCGAGGATACTGGTCAGGGAGGTGCTGTTAGGGACATAAGACAAAATGGTCGAGCCAAAACCGGTTTGGCTCAGTGGATAGAGCGTCGGCCTGCAGACTGAAGGGTCCCAGGTTCGATTCTGATCAAGGGCATGTACCTTGGTTGTGGGCACATCCCCAGTAGGGGGTGTGCAGGAGGCAGCTGATGGATGTTTCTAACGCTCTCTCCCTCTCCCTTCCTCTCTGTAAAAAATCAATAAAATATATTTTAAAAAAAAAAGATAAAATGGTCGAGTTTTGCTGAATTAATTAAGGAAAAATTGAATCCTTTCCAAGTTCTTCCCATACCCTCCACACCCTTCCCCTGGGCTCAGTGCATTTTTCTTTTTTGGGTGTAGCATTTTCTAGGACTTTGCCTCAGCATTTCCTCAGATGCAGATCCTTTACGTGGAGGCGGGTTCATGGTTTCTACCGGTTGCTACATGCTAATGCTCTTCCTGCCTTCCTCTCACTGACCTCACAGGAATGTTGTGTTAACAGCTATGGGAGCGAGGCTCTGCCTGGCCATGGGGATGGGGGTGCTCTCGAGCCCTGTGTCCTCCCGGGTTAGTGGAGAATGTAGTCATCACTAGAGGTTGCATCCCCCCTGAACCCCCAGATCAGGCAAGAAATTGCTCGTGCCTCCCTGGGCACTGCTAGAAACCACAGTCCCTTTTAGTTAGGTGGGAACATTGACTCGTGGATGTGCGTTGTTTTTGTTCTCAGATGAATATAGAAGCTCTTCGGGAGAATCTTTATTTTCAGTCAAAGGAGAATCTCTCCGCGACGTTGGAAGCCGTCTTGGAGCGCACGGAGGACTTCACCGATTCCGCCTACACCAGCCACGAGCACAGGGAGCGCATCCTGGACCTGTCGGCCCACGTGAGGGCGGAGCTCCAGCAGTTAGCCTCCGTGTGGATGCAAGCCGTAAGAACCTGCTTTCATAGAAGTAACTTTTGTCTAGTAGCTCTCCCCTAAAGTTGTGAGAGATGGGGACGCTAACCACATCACCAGGAATGTGGATGTGGTCCAGAGGGAGACAAGGGCATCTCACTCCTCGTCTCCCTCCTGCTTGGCCAAAGCACGCTTACCATCACCGCAGCACTCACAGGACCTGACGTCCCCAGCCTGTTCCCCATCCTGGCCAGTCTGGACTCTGTGCCACCATCACCATCACAGTTCCCCCTGTTGTCTCTGCTCTTCCACCAAACTCACCTCTGGAACATTCCTCCCCAGAATGCTTCTTCAGAGTGAGGAGCAGAGGAGACCCCACTTCGAGGGTCTTGGGACCTGAGTCTTACTTGAGGCACTCCGTTGTGCACAGCTCTTCCCTCTGAGGACAGCTGGTTTGCAGACACAATGATTTAGGAAGCTTATTGAGGTCTAGATGCAGTGAAGACAGGATAGATCCAGCTGGCCGGTGGAAGATTTCTCACCCTCGCACAGATTCCCAGTCTGTGGGCAGACTCTTAAAGAGCCTTCATAGGCGAGTGGTCTACGTAAAACATGGGCAGCTCTCAGGGAAGGAGAGGTAAAGGCTGGCAGAGGTGGGACAGCACAGGGAGCAGGTGCCTTATAGAGGGTGGGTTACAACAGTGAGAGACAGAAGCCTGAGATGACACTGGCACCTTTATTCTTAGACCTCGGCTGCGTCAAAAGGGTATTTAACGTGGTTTTCCACATATAGCATGGAGAGAACAAATCTGGAACATACAGCATGGAGTGAACAAATCTGGACGTGTTAAAGGAAAGCTTTGGCAGTGAAGATGAAGAGGAAGGGTGAAGGTGGCTGGGAATGTCTGAACAGAGCAGAGCTTACTTCCTTTAATACATTCATTTGTGAATGAAGATTTCTCTCATATTTTCTTAGCATCACAGCATGGCAAATGCTCACATTAGGAGGAAAACTTAACCTAGGGTAGAGTAGTGTCAGGGATGAAAGCAGTATTTTCTGTCTAGTTTGAATGATCTGTGCGATATCTAATCTGAAGTATAGATTGCTTTGTGTTAAATATGTAAGCCCAACATTCAGGGGAAAACGTTTCTGTGAGGAAATGCTGTCTGTGTTTGGAATCTTATTCTATTAGTACTTAGATTTGCAAGTAGCACCTTTCAGATATTTTACAAGCACTGGCATCTCCAATTCTGCATTCCAGATGTATTGTTCACGCATTCATCTATTTCAGTTGTTACCATGTGCTTTTTATATGCCAGGCACTGGAAATCTAAAGATGAAGAAGATAAAATATTTGCCTGCAAGAGTTTTGCAATGTAGAAGAATGTGGGGTGGGGTGAGGCAAGTACAGAGAGCTGTGTAAGCGTCCAGAGAGAAGGGACAGACCGTATGTTGAGAGGATTTGAAGGGGGATGGGTTTTTATTCAAGGAGAAAAATGAAGATGGCTTCTTGAGGATATTGACATTTAACTTTGATTTATTCATTCAAAGAGCTGAACACTTCCTTCCTTCCATTTGCTGTGCCAGGGATTGTGGATTTAGTGGTGAGCAAATTAAATACGATCGCAGCCTTCATGGAGCTTACCAACGCCTAGTGGGGAAGACAGACATTAAACAAATAAAAAAGTAAACATGTAATGGCATACTGGGATGACGACTTAGACTGAGGGTTAACATGGGTAAGAAGGGGGTCTCATTTAGGTTGTGTGATTTGAGAAGGTGTGATGACTTGTTTTAATTTTTAACTAGGTCAAGAATGATGATGAGCATCCTAGGCACAAGATAAAATAGTTTAGTCTTTGACATGATGAATTTATTTAAGAAAGTTAGATTTTAGAAATTAACCCATTTATAGTTAGAGTGGGAAAATATAACTAAATACTTAAAATTCTATTTTCTATTCTAACCATAAACAGGTGAATTTTTTAAATCTACTTTTCTTATAATGCGCAGAATGATATTAAAAATTTATTATAATTTATAGTTCAAGTAAAATTGGAGTCATCAGATGAAAAAGATGAGGTAACCCTATGTATATGCTTTTTAAATTTGTTAGCAAAGCAAGAGAACAAAAAGCATCGCTGAAGAGCTGGAACTCAGTATATTGAAAATCAGTCATGGCCTCAATGAACTTAAGAAAGAAGTAAGTATAGTTTGAAATCTAGCCTCTTTTAACTCTTTGCAAATTTTCATGTTGTGTATGATACGTAGAAAATGCATTAGTATTTCGCTGTGCACAGAAAATAATTTTTTAAAGTTTTCCTTTGACCTAGTCATTTTGAAGCCACCATTTTATTGGTGCCATCAGTCTTAAAGCTTGTACACGAATGCTCACAGCAGCTCTACTTATAATGGCCTCAAACTGGAAACAACCTAAAATTTCATCATTGGGAATTGATGAAACAGATTTTGGTATGACTAAATGAAATATTGTTCAGCAATAAAAATTATATACATGGTGATCTGTTTCACATCTTACTTGGTACCGACCTCTATTGAAATCTTCATTTTCACATCCTATTAAACATAGAAGGATACCATTTTCTATGGTTTAAACCCTAACCATCACCATTCCCCGCCCCCCCCCAGCGCCTATTCAATTTCAACTGAACTATTGTTAGAAATGTGACTATCAGAAGAGCACAAAATCCCCGAGGCGAGTGACTTTCCACAAGCTTCATTTTTCTTACCTCTGAAATGGGTATAACAACAACAACCTAGGATCTTGTAAGAATTACGGGCGATAACGTCTATAAAGCTGTTGTCAGTACATTGCACGGGGCAGGAATTGATGTTATTCCCCCTTCCTCCCTCAGGCTTGGTCATAAATTGTAAAATTTACGTGGCCTTGGACAAGCGACTCCACCTTTTCATAGTCTGTAAAATAAAAGCTGGCATTAACTATTCTCTAAGGCCCTGGTGGCTAAACAAAGTCTTTTAGAATTCTCATGTGGTATTTTGTTTCCCCAAAAAAGGGGGGGCATTTTAATGTCTTTGTTTCTGACTAATTATTCTCACTTGATTGCGTGAATGTGGACTGCCTATTGTTAATTTCATAGCAAGTCCTGTAATTTGAGTTGACATTGGATTACTTCCAGGGGGAAAAAATCACTTCATTCAAATAGGATCCACTCAAGGTCAGATTTTTTTCTGGGGACAGTGTTATTAAAAGTGATCTCTTTCTGGAGAACCCCAAAATAACCTGTCACATTATTTTAAAATTTATAATTTTATTGATTTCAGAGAGGAAGGGAGAGGGCGAGAGAGATAGAAACATCAATGATGAGAGGTAATCATTGATTGGCTGCCCCCTGCATGCCCTCTACCCGGGATCAAGCCCACAACCTGGGAATGTGCCCTTGACCAGAACTGAACCCGGGACCCTGCAGTCCACAGGCCGACGCTCTATCCACTGAGCCAAACCGGGTAGGCCTATCACATTTCTTTCTTTAAGGTCAGCATAAGAACACTTTGGAGTTAATAGTACCCAAAGAGATCCAGTGTGAGTGGGCTATGCTTAAAGTGCACTCCAAAGTCAAATATAACCTTGGAGGTTTTGTTACCCTTTTATGTATCGTTTCTCCTGCGACCCAGATGTTAAGAATAAAGTTCTGGGTAACAACTATAGATAGACTGTAACCCCACTGAGGGGAGGTTGTGTCCTATTTGTCATGTGGGCCCAGGCTCTAACCCAGTGCCTGCCGTGGTGTAGGTGTTCAGTCAAATTGTGGTGACTACTTTACTGACTAAATCCCACATTGATCCTTTTTCAAAAGTCTGATAAAAAACTGGCTCAATGGATGAGTATGACCTATGAACCAGGAGGTCACAGTTCTATTCCTGTCAGGGCACATGCCTGGGGGCAGGCAGGAGGCAGCCAATAAATGATCCTCTCATCATTGATATTTCTCTCTCTCTCTCCCCCCCCCCCCCCCCGCTTCCTCCCTAAAGTCAATAAAAATATATTTTTAAAAAACACTCACTCGTGCCGAAACCGGTTTGGCTCAGTAGATAGAATGTTGGCCTGCAGACTCAAGGGTCCCAGGTTCGATTCCGGTCAAGGACATGTACCTTGGTTGCAGGCACATCCCCAGTAGGGGGTGTGCAAGAGGCAGCTGATTGATGTTTCTCTCTCATCGATGTTTCTAACTCTCTATCCCTCTCTCTTCCTCTCTGTAAAAAATCAATAAAATATATTTTAAAAAAACACTCGTGATCACAAACTACCATTGATGTTTTTTCTTAATACTTTGGATACCATGCTGTAATACTGTTCTATTCCTCACTAACTTGAAGAGTAGCAGGAGCATTTTTTAAGGTAGGAGAGGAGCTGTGTGGGAAAGAGCTGATTGATAATAGAATGAACAAGGGATCGAGTTCATTTTTCTGCAAACAGCATTACTTCCCACACAGGGGCCTCAAAGATGTTCCTATCACCCCTCCCAGATCTACACAACTGCTACCCTTACCACGGCGAACTGTACACTTCCCCCTGAAAGGTCCCACTGGGACTGTGTTGAGGTCACTACTCTTTGGTTTTATAGTGATTCTGAGCTGCTTGGCCACAAAATCTGATGGTTTGTTGTTTGTTTTATCACCCTTCACCCCCCACATCTGCAGCTTCACAGTACAGCAACTCAGCTGGCAGCAGATCTGTTAAAGTACCATGCTGATCACGTGGTTCTAAAAGCGTTAAAACTTACGGGAGTAGACGGAAATTTAGAAGGTTTGGCTGAATATGCCTGTAAATTCTCAGAACAGAGAGAGCAGCTTGTCGAGGTGAGTGATCGGTTTACTTGTTCAAGAAATGGTGGTTTAATGGTCGCTGTATATCATCAGGGAATGTTAACGCAATGCAGTTTCGGGGCAACTTTTGTGAGCATTTTCTCTCTCGTTTGGAATTCTAAAGGTATTATGTTTATCTGTTCCGATCTTACAGCGAGCGGTCTGGCTTCTAAAACAAAACAACCAAAATTGCTGGAACCCACAAAAGCACTTCTTATTAATCTTTTCCTTATGCTCCCCGGGAGCTCAGTCTCTGAGTAGCGCTATGGAGGCAGAGGCACTGTCTGACCTTGTTTCTGTTTGAACCTGTGGGTCTCAGCAGGAAAAGAATGGCACACTCAAATTAGGATCCTCTAAAGATGGTTTAATAAAGGAGCTGTTTACAGTGGCATACATAGGGGGCTGGGGGGTGGACCATGGAAGTGCAGTAACTGGGGTGAGTGAGAGCAGAGCTGGTGTCACCCCCACGCCCACCCTGACAGGGGAGGGGAAGGGGAGTGGTTACTAGAGACTGGAAGGGCATGGAGTCTTCCAGAGAGACACCTTGAGAGGTGGTTTTAGGACTAGACATAGAGACAGTCCAAGGTGACCCTGCAGGGAAAGGACATGGGAATAAAGGCCCTGACTCTCCTCATCCCTGCTGGTCTATTGCTGGGGGTTCCCACCGGCCAAACATAGCTGCAGACCATGTAGGTCAGTGTCCCAGGACAAAAAGCAGATTTGAGAGAGGAGGAGGGTAAATATGGAGGGACAAGGAGAAGCCATCCAGTACAAAATGCCTTCTCTGAACCTCTCCTGTTCTTCCCAAATCTGTTACGTGTTACCGGGGCTTACCTGCCACTTTTGTTATAATTCCAATTATTAATTGATATTCTAAGCCTTCCACCTATTAAGAATGTCTGACATCTGATCTGCTAGTAAAAAATACATACTCAATCCATGTATACCTCGTATATAAAAAGTATGACTTAGCCCACATGTGTATAAATGCACAAATATGAGCCATCTAGCTGTCTTTAGATTTTCTAATATACCCTGCTCATCACATCTCAAAGCCTAAGGGCTGAAGAAACCTTTAGGTCAACTGGACTACCTTCCTCTCCTTCATTTGGTTATATCTTAAAACTGCTAAGGAGCTTGCTTTTTTTTTGTCAATCCTTACCCAAGGATATTTTCCCCATTGATTTTTTAGAGAGAGTGGAAGGGAGGGAGGAGGGAGAGAGAGAGAAACATCAATGAGAGAGAGACACTGATTGGTTGCCTCCTGCATGCACCCTGACCAGAGCCAGGGAACAAACCTGCAACCCATGTACATGCCCTTGACTGGGAATAGGATCCGAGACTCTTTGGTCCGAGGTCCGGTGCTCTAACCATTGAGCAACCGGCCAGGGCAGGAGCATTCTTAAAATGAGTGTAGATTCATCTCCTTTTAAAATAGTTTTGATGCTGTTTTGTTTGTAAGCCATATATTATGACTGTAAGCAAACTTGGTAATTATAAGATTCCTGCAGCAAATCATTTTAGAAGATGAAAAAAAATATTTTTTTCTAACTTTGTTTCAAGCCTCAAGGTTTTCAGTAATTTTTGCTGATATAGGTAGGCTCTCCACTCATTACATCAGTCTTGCCTAATCCAGTGTTATCTCCAATGAAAGGTGTGTTAATTAATTTCCCATGAAGGAAAGTGGTTTTTGTTGACAGGAGGAATACTTAGCTTTTAGTAATTGATCTAGTTTAGCCTAGAGACCTTGGGCAAGTCACTTCTCTGAGCCAGGTGTCTTTATACATAAAATGTGTGGGCACTGCGAGATCCTTTCAAAGGCTGCTCCTGGTCCGAGAAGTCTGTGAACACCTTGCCATGATCAGATAGGACCCAAAAACAATACTCTGTACCCTTATTTGCTCCTCGAGACTCTGTAGTATTATATAGTATTATAATTTCTCCTTGATGTAAAGACTTGTTTGTGTGGGTTTTCATGTTTTATTGTCGTTATAAATTATAAAATGAGTCTGCCTTGTGAAGAACGAGAACGTGGAAGTTGAACTGTAGAAATGCTCTCTTGCAGACCTGTCGATTGTTGCGACATGTATCTGGGACAGAACCTCTTGAGATAACATGCGTCCATGCAGAGGAGACATTTCAGGTGACTGGCCAGCAGGTACGACCAACAGCAGATTGTTCCTTCTGTATTAAGTCTTGTCTGAGTGTCGTAACAGATCGTGTGCAAGGAAGAGAAAGTGGTTCTGCATAACTACAGGCCAAACCTACCGAGAGAAATGCAGACTCTGGAATTTTCCTAGGTACAGCGCCGGAACATAGCTGACATTCCACTGGGTTATCTGGTCATCTGCCAACCTGGAGATTGGCTCATTCAAGGGAAGCCTAGTTTATATCTACTTTAATGAAGCTGTTGGCATTGTGGGTTGTTGTAACATGTTTGAAAAGTAAGCTATCTCTATGTAACAAGCCATAAAAATATTCACATTTTGACCCCGTAATTCTTAAGGACAAAGGAGATAAACAACTACAACAAAAAACAAACAAACCGCCCTACCTGGTTTGGCTCAGTGGGTAGAGCATCGGCCTGCTGACTGAAGGGTCCCAGGTTCGATTCCAGTCAGGGGCACATGCCCGGGTTGCAGGCTCAGTCCCCAATGTAGGGCCTGCAGGAGGCAGCTGATCAATGATTCTCTCATCATTGATGTTTCTATCTCTCCCTCCCTCTTCCTTCCTCTCTGAAATAAATAAAAAATATATAAAACAAAACAAAACGAACAAACCAAAAATGATGTTTGTTACAACATTACTTATAATAAGTTCCACTGGAAACAAAATAGCTATCTTAAGTTAGGTAAATAATATAACTTAAAATAATAACTAGAATTAGCAACATTGAAAAATGTTTTGTTAAAATGTTGGGGCATAAAAGTATTATACAGATTTGTATATGTACTATAATTGCTGTTATTGAAAATGTACTTATATATATGAAAATGACTCTATGGGAATATGCAGAAATGAAAGGTCTTGTGTTTGTTTGAGAAAATTGTGTTATTTTTTTCTTGACTTTCCTGTACTAATTTTCAAAGCCTTTTAAACATTTACAGCCCATTTAATACTGTCCCTGTCAAATCAATCTAAGGGGAAAAGTGAGGGACAGAACTTCCTTTCTAACCCCCAGATTACAAATACCAGGTGTGCTTGTTTCATTTACCGAGGTCAGCCAAAAGGGCTTGCCTTTTAATTGCAATATTGAAGGTGGATGCCACGCCCCTGGATTTATGGTTGAGAACAGTGAAAGCAACTTGGTAGTACGTTCCCTCCAGCAGAACCACGTTGGATGTTGGAGGGATGATTATATGCTCTCCTGTAGGGAACAGTGGCAAAGGCTTATCGTAGAAGCAGTAACTACATCGTTATACGTGGACTTTTGAGTGTGCAGAGGTCAGGGCCCCTAACCTATGCATGGTTTAAGGGACAGCTGTATATGAGTGACTCTCACCAGTGGTCGTTTTATTATAACCAGAGGGCCTCTGTTTATTGGGAGAAACCAAGGCTTCATTATTTGCTGGTGCAGCTGGGTGTCATCCTACTACCTCGGCTGCAGTGTATTTCACTAGAACTAAAGCATGTGACCCTCCTGCCGTGTGCAATCAGCTGGTCGCAGTCCTCTGTTTACTGTTTCTACTGCAGCAATGATTAGGAAAAGCCAGATTTTCTTCCCCACGATGATGAATAGAGCCTGTTGTCAACTTCTAAACTTGAGAAGCTTTTTCTGTCCCCATCACCTTGGCTTTCACCTAGTCTTTGCCATCTGTCTCTCAAAGGGATTTTTAGGAAATCTGTTTATTTAGGAAATAGAGCCTGCCTCTTGGATACTTTATATTTATTTCTGGAGCTCTCTGCTTTAGCAATGCCATTTTTATATTTCCTTTAAAGTGTTAGGCACAGTGAGCAGGTTGCACGCTGTTCAGTAGCTCCGGCGAGGAGGGCAGCAGTGCTGAAACCTGGCTGGCCAGCCCAGGGTTCCACCTTCCCTGCAGATGGGGACCGTGTTCTGCTCATAAGGCTGCCACCAGCTTGTCAGCCCTGTGCCCGTGTGGCCGTGGCCCCCAGGAGAAGCATCTAGTTCTAGTTTCCTTGAACGTAGCATAACTCTGATATGCCAGTCTCTGGGAGCTCTCCAGTGACTTTCTTCCTTGCTCATAAAGTCCAGTCCTTACTGTGTAGGCTTCACCATCGCATGGCCACTGGTGACTTTCCTTTTTTTAAAAATTTAATTTTTAAATATATTTTTATTGATTTCAGAGAGGAAGGGAGAGGGAGAGAGAGATAGAACATCAATGATGAGAGAGAATCATCGTTTGGCTGCTTTCTGCACGCCCCCTACTGGGGATCAATCCCACAACCCAGGCATGTGCCCTTGACCGGAATTGAACCAGTGACCTCTCAGTGTGTGGGAGGACACTCAACCAACTGAGCCACACCAGCGAGGGCTGTTTGTGTGTGTTTGAGAATTAATATCAATGTATGTCAAACACCTAACATGGTATCTCAAGAATATATCCACAATGTACTCATAGGTGTGTGCATGTTACTACTACTACCTCTACCACTAATAATATCAATACCGCTACCACCACCACCACTGCTATCTAGCTACAACTACTACTCTCACTACTATTGATACCGACACTACTGTACCACCACTGCTATTGCCAGCACCACCAATGCTACTGCTACTACTACTACTCTAAAGGTCCCCACCAGACTGGCAACCAGGGGAGCAATGGGCAGTGGCAGCTCGTCCCAGGCTAACCCCCTAAATCTGCCCCCAAATTCTCCTTTTCTAGGACTCCAGTGAGCTGACAGCAGCCCCGCTTGGCTCACTTCTTTCCCATAACCTTTCTAGAGAGCCACAACAGCCCACCCATTCTCTCTCCTGTGGCTTCTTCTGTCCCAGGCCCTTCCTGGTTTCACTGTCCCTCGCTTTAATAAACATACTCTTGAAATAAAAAACAACCCCCCCCCCCCAAAGATAATTGCTAGCGGAATCAGGTTTGTATAGAATAACACGTACTGTTTGTCTGTAGATAAGGTTATAAGAAACAGTAAGTCTTGTTCTACCATGTATCTCACATTGGCCAACATGAGGCTTATCTGTGGAAATTACTTCATAGTTGTGTATTGAGTTGATTTGGACAGTACAGACTTAAGTTTGGTCTTGCATTGATTCTAAGAGCTAAGATTTTGAAAATCACACTTGTTTATATTGTATTTCTTCAGATAATTTCTGCTGCTGAAACATTGACATTGCATCCATCTAGTAAAATTGCTAAAGAAAACCTAGATGTATTTTGTGAAGCATGGGAATCCCAAATTAGTGACATGTCAACATTGCTAAGAGAAATCAATGATGTGTTTGAAGGAAGACGAGGTGAGAGACTGTCCACATATTGAAATATATTATTATTTTATTGTAACGCTATTAGTTTTTCAATTTCACACTTCAGATGCACAATGAATTATCTTGTCATATCCTGAGTTATTTTTATAGTAAGATATCTTCCACAAAAAATCATGAAAATAATATTTGTCCTTTATTTAGTATCAAAGCAGTAAACTTTGTTCTACAACAGTGTAGTAGATTTCTTTGAATTAATATTAGCATTCTAGTTTTCTTATTGACATTAAGCCATTTTGTTTCTTCTAAATTGTTTTTTAGTTTTAGTACAAATTTCTTCTGCAATGCAGTGATTATCTGATTTATTTCTACTAATTTCATAATGAAATGAATGTAGTTGTTTGATTTTTGAATTGCTTTCCTTCCACTTGGATGGAATCGTTTTCCTTGATGACCACCTGACCTGGGAATATTTCCTATGGTGGGTAAGTTCATTATTTCTACAACATGTAGAATAACACCGTACAATGTGCAGGAGGGCATCATTTTTACTTTTTATTTTAACATCAACTGGGATTTTTGTTTATTTCCCATTGTACTGTGTGTCCTGTCATTTGTTTGTATTTTTATATATTTTTCCCTTCAAATGGCTTCTGTTAGTGTCAAGCATGCTTAGTTTTTAAAATAAAATGCATTTAAAGTCACAATAATATCAAATTAGATATTTTTTACTGATTAAGGACATTTAAACATTTCATATTTTTTGAAAATATTTACTTAGAATAATTGCTGATATGCTTAAAAATCAGAATGGTATAGACTTTATAGGTATATCATAATTTGTAAAATATAATAAAAGTTTACCATGCTTCTTCATTTAAAGATCTCTGTGATAGCTGGTCTGAATGGCATATCATTTTGATGCTTAGATAAAGTATTTATGGTTACATGGGTTTTTATGTGAGGCAGGTTTCATACATTAAAAGGTAAAGTGAGGTAACTGATCCGCATTTACAGGAGGATGATCGCTTAGCCCTAGGACTTGGCTAGGGAAGGAAGAGAAGTGGCCTCCCAGCCTTTCTTAGCACTCGCACCCACAGCGGGTAGACCAGACTTGACACAGGAAAAGTCATAGACTTATTTTAGACTACATGGTCACTGTGGTTTCCTTGACTTTCAAGCTGGATATTATGTAATAGACCTCTTCTTTAGGTCTTCTTTAGGTTTGGGTAATGTATCCTAAAAAATTCAGGATTGCCCTGGCCGGTGTGGCTCAGTTGGTTGAGCGTCGTCCCATGTCCCACGCACCGAGAGGTGGCTGCTTCAATTCCGGGTTAGGGCACATGCCCTGGTTGCGGGCCCGATCCCCAGTAGGGAGTATGCAGGAGGCAGTGATCGATGTTTCTTTCTCTCTCATCAATGTTTTCTCTCTCTCTCTCCCTTTCCCTTCCTCTCTGTCTAATATCAATAAAAACATATTTTTGAAAAAAAATTCAGGATTACTTTAACCTCCTTAGGGTGGAACGGAAATTTCTTTTTAGGAGGAAAAAACTCTGCTGCGTTCTATCCATGGAACACCCACTGTTTAACTGGTAAAGATATCAGATGACATCTTAATGTGAGGTTAATTGAGATAGAGTTGATTTCTTACAGTGCCTTTCTTTATCCTTGGTTTTTATCATGAAGCTCTTAAGAAAAGCTTTTTCTAGGAAGTCCAACTCTGAGTTAGCCGTTATTGATTGGGCTGAGTCCGTGTCACGGGGCTGCTCTCCCTGCTCTGTGGTTATGACAGACCTGCCTGTTCACCTTGCACCTGCCCACTGCTTGCCACCAGCACTGAGGGTATTCTTCCGATCCCGCTTCTCTCTGCTGCTGTAATAACTCACGTTATAACTGTCGTTGAAAAGCCTTTGCTGTATTCTAGCCCCCTGAGCTCTGCCCCGCATATGTTGACTCTCACAATTGGGAAAGTTATCAGATATATTTGCAACTATCATGGAACCAACCAATTAAGTGGCAAACAACATGCTAATCGATGAGAAAGTGTTCTCATACTTGAAGTCATTCTGAGAGTTCGGTCATTGTTCTCTTTACTCAAGACACTCACATTTCATAGTTGGGCCTCAAGGGATTGTTTTAAGAACTCGAAAATCAGCCTGACCAGTGTGGCTCAGTGGTTGAGTGTTGACCTATGAACCAGGAGGTCATGCTTCAATTCCCGGTCAGGACACATGCCCAGGTTGTGGGCTCGATAGCTAGTGTGGGGCATGCAGGAGGCAGCCAATCAATGATTCTCATCATTGTTTCTATTTTTCTCTCTGAAATAAAAATATATTTTAAAAAAAGAATTCAAAAATCAATATTTGTCTTCTGGTCTTTTTAAAAATATATATATATTTTATTGATTTTTTTACAGAGAGGAAGGGAGTGGGATAGAGAGTTAGAAACATCGATGAGAGAGAAATATCAATCAGCTGCCTCCTGCACACCTCCCACTGGGGATGTGCCTGCAACCAAGGTATATGTCCTTGACCAGAATCGAACCTGGGACCCTTGAGTCCACAGGCCGACGCTCTATCCACTGAGCCAAACCGGTTGGGGCTGGTCTTTTCGTCTTTTCACCAAGCTTCCGTAGCCTTCATATTAGAAGGGACCAGATAAAGACTTCACTTTCCCTTAGTGGTGAGTATGTGGCAGCATTTAGAACTTGAGATTATTTTAGACAAATGTCAGGAAGAAGCCTTCTTTCCTGGCTTGCAGACTCTATCCCCCCTTTAAGGAAGCTGCATTTCCTTGGTTCTGTTTGACCCATTTTAGAGTTCACATGACTAAGCTCAGTTTTTAAGGATGTGTGGTAGCTCTGTTTCATAGCCCTGCATGTAATTCATCACCTGGCAGGTTGGATGCATGGGGTGCTGGTCAGTGACATGGGGAGTACAGGAAGAGGAACATGCTTGTGGATAAATACAAGCTTATTTGGGGAACACATGAGTCTGGAACATGGAAGCGATCCATCCAGACAAGAGATGATGTTGCGAGTGTAATAGAAATGGAAATAAGAGGACTGATAACAGAAGAAGTTTACAAATAATATTGGTAGGATTTGGGGATTGAATGTGAAAATAAAGAAGGGGTTGAGGTTGATGATTGGGTTTGGATTTGAATCTGTCAATCCCACTCCTGAGGTTAGATAATAATCTGACTGTCCTTCAGTGGTTAGGGATTCATTTTAAGTGGATCTGGGGACATGGTTTCTTTTCTGATCAAGCATGTCATAGAGAGCCCCTCTTGAGCCCAGAAAAGCTAACTGACCTTCTCATAGGGAGTAATGTAGCACATCTTCAGTGAAATGAAATGATGAGGCTTATATGTCCCTGGGGAATTTGTTTTATTTTGTAGAGATGCAGAAAAGCTCTGAATATTGAAAACGGGAACAGTACTTCTCATTTAGGTTTTCAGAAGAAATCATTTTGGTACTCTCGTAAGATGAGAGGGCCTTTGGGACTTAATGGTGAGCTTAATTGATCTTGAAGTATAAACTCAGAAATAAAGATGGCACAATTGTGGTTTTGATTTAGAGGGTATTAAACAAAGGATTTAGCGCTTTGAAAATAATTCTGTAAAACAAATATCTGTACCAAGTATGTGCTCCCCAAATATTTGTTTTTCCAATTATTCCTAATGTTTATAACATGTTTTCATCAGAGACAGCCTCTTTAATTTGATATAATAGCTAAACATAATTGAGTCAATATATTCTTGCTCTGCTTCAAATTAATGGCAATAATTAGACTTGTGTGGAAAAAATTATAAAATGATTCAGATTCATCTTTTTTATTTTATTTTATCAACTTATTTGGCAAGAATGATCAGTTTTGCAATGATCGTCAAGCATTCTGAGTCTCACTGAGGGCTAGGAATGTGGAGCAAAGCCAAGTACAGTAGCTGAAGAGGGCCTCAGTGAGTGGAACTGCTGGTGACTAGGGACTGGTGAATGGGAATGTAGCAGACCCGCCTATATAAAGGCTCTCTTATGG
Organism: Eptesicus fuscus; assembly: GCF_027574615.1. Classification (NCBI taxonomy): domain Eukaryota; kingdom Metazoa; phylum Chordata; class Mammalia; order Chiroptera; family Vespertilionidae; genus Eptesicus; species Eptesicus fuscus. The sequence goes on along the minus strand of NC_072487.1, from coordinate 59,858,356 downwards.
GTTTATTTATCCCTACCTTCTGGCTTCTTTAACTCTGTTGTACCTTGGAGAAATAAGAAATACTGAAACAGTTGGCTATTTTTTTCCCTTTTGGAGAGTAAATGTGAACATTTCAGGATCATGGGCACTACAGGGGGTCACAAAGGAAGATAACACAGGATTGTTCCCCTAAGCTAATTATCCTTAAGTAATGATTATGCCCTCTTCTCTGGCTTATTAAGATCACTTTTTAAGAGGTATTATGGACAGGATTCACACTTTGAATTAAGATAGATGGTGAGTTTTGAGGTTCTGAGTGACTTGAAGACAGTCTTCTGTTAATCTCACAGCTAAATCTGGCACTTTTTATATCAGGGTTAGGAGATAAGGCATTGAAATTACTACTTCCTCTTTAAGGTTTTATTTTTCTCTCACAAGTTTGAGACCAGAAAACCATTAATAAAATCTCCTTACAATTCTGCCATTACAAAGAAATGATTTGAATCATAAAGCTATTTCCACATACCATTAAGGCTAACCTGTAATGACAGGTCATTTTCTAGATCAGCTCCGTTCAATGGAAATACAGTGCAAGCCACATATGCAATTTAAAAATTGTGGGAGGCAGCCCTCACTGGTTTGGCTCAGTGTATAGAGCATCAGCCCAACGGACTGAAGGGTCCCGGGTTTGATTCTGGTCAAGGGCATGTACCTTAGTTGCAGCCTCGATTCCCAGTAGGGGACGTGCAAAGGCAGCTGATAGATGTTTCCTTCTCATCGGTGTTTCTAACTCTCTATCCCTCTCCCTTCCTCTCTAAAAATCAGTAAAAAATATATTTAAAAAAAAATTATAGGAGGCACAAGAAAATTTTAAAAAGAAACTAGTGAAATTCATTTTAATACTATTTTTATTTAATCTGGCATACCCAAAATATTATTTCCATTTATAATCAATATTTTTAAATTATTGTATTATTTCTTAAAAATCCAGTATGTATTTTACTTACAGCAGCACATCTCAATGCAGACTGGCTATATTTCAGTTGATCAATAGTGATATGTGGCTAGTGGATTCCATATTGAACAGCACAGTTCTAGATGAAAATTTAAATATGTTATGAACAAGTTTGCCCTATTTGTGTAATAGTCATTCCATAAGGAAGGGCGTGATTTAGTGTTTTTACATATTATTGCCTTTAATTAGGTAAAACTATATGAAATTGCTGTTTTTATATTTCAAAGTTGTTGAGTATCAGCAATTTTATATGGTTTCACCTAATATATTATGGCTGAACACAATTTCCTTGAAATCAAAAGAAATCACTGTTCAAATCTTACCTTGAATTTTTACCCCAGATAAAACAAACTAGCTTAAAAGGAAAATCTATCATTCATTGTAACCTGACTTTATACATGATCCAGAAGCCAGAACATGAGAGGGCAGGGATGAAGTGGGCGTTACACATATTATTTCCTTAGTAGTTGTGCTTCCTGCCGCATGTCAGTTCCCAGCAATTGTTGTTTGCTCTTTTTCATCTTCCTTTCTGTACCCTAGAGCTGTCTTCTTCCCTGACTGGGAGGACATGCTGGGGGGGTAGCTGTGCTTGGTTTGGTCTGGTACTTGCAGGAAAGGAGGCAAACACTGATAGCTGGTACTGCAGATCCGGTTTCATTAGGGCGGGCTGCGTGGAAGCACTCCCTGTGAGTGAAATGGGTGGCTGTTCCACCGTGTTCGTGGAGGAGCTGGAGAGGGCCCACATAGGTGCCTTAAAGATATGGCTGCTGACAGTCTGTGTTCACCATCAAATTACACTTTTATTTCTCAATCATATGTGATTAATAGCCAACATTTTAAAACTAATAGACTGACATTCCTGTTTATTTAATAATATTTTTAAATTAGATGTGAATAATAGAAAATTTGTTTTAAGTTATATATGTTGTTTGTAGGAGAGAAGTATGGCTACCTTTCACTTCCCAAGCCCATGGTAAGTAGTTTTGTACATTTCAGAATGTTTTTTATTCAGAATTCAGTTATGCTCTTGCTGCCTGTTGCTACCCAACCCCCAATAATTGATATTAAAAATAGGATATTAAATGTTGATTGCTCATAGTTGTTATTCTGAGTAAAATCTAGTTTCAGTTCATATTATGATTATTTGTGTTGGGTTTGGAGGTTGAGGGAACAGGTAACAGATTGCATGATTAATAAGAAGCCATAATCTGAAGTCAGAGGTCTTTTTGTTCTTTAATCTTTTATCTAATTCACATTGTCATGTTGGAATCATTTTCTATAGACGAGGTACTTTCTTAATGTTTCCTACCTTGATGAAATTATGCCATGCTATTTATATTTAGAGACTTGAAATGTACAGCTTTATATAACTGAAGCTGAGGTACCCGACTGCATTCAAAGTAGTGTCCACTAGATGGCAAGCTCGGTTGCATGAGTAAGATGGTTTCTGTACCTTTTCAGGCAATTCCCTTCCTGTATCTTCATAAAATATTTTAACAATAATTTGTAAAAGTAAACCTAAAAATAATGAAAACAGAACTCAATTTCAAAAAAAAAACAAAAAACATGGAACATAAAATTCTAAATAAAATAAAACCTAAAAACCTGTAGGTATTCTTACCTTTCCTAAATGCATTATTAATTGCTTTGTAGTCTACTAGGTTAAGGAAGAAGATACAGATGATGCAACTTTACAAGGAGGAGCCAAAGAGATCATTGATCATCTCCATTTATTTTCTAATGAACATAAGAGGCAGCTTGTGTGTGTGTGTGTGTGTGTGTGTGTGTGTGTGTGTGTAACCTTATAGTTTCCCTGTACTTAGTTTCTGTCCTTTAACTTCTCCCAATTCTTCTATAGCAAGGAGCATTAGAAAATCTCAAAAGGGCTATATTAAATGAGCAAATATAAACTATGGAGTAGAAAAAAGGGAAAAGTTGAGGATGTTTAGCTCTACAGTAAAATTGGTGACACAGTAGCTGGCTAGAAGTAATAAGTCATGGTAATAATGAGGGCAATAAAAACAGAGAGGTACACCTATACCTCAGAGGTGTTTGTGATTATCTGTTTCTTAAGTGGGCATATGAGTGTTTTGCTTTATTATAATTTATGTACTTAGTGAGAGAGAGAGAGAGAGAGAGAGAGAGAGAGAGAGAGAGAGAGAGAGATTGTGTATCTATATATAAAAGGCTGATATGCAAAGTGTTCCCTCAGGAGGTCGACCAGGAGACCGGGAGTTCAATCGCTTGCTATGACATGCGCTGACCACCAGGGGGGCAGCATAGAATGAAGGGAGGCCCTGGCCAGCAGCCAGAAGGCCCCAATCGGCCCTGATCGCCAGCCAGGCCTAGGGACCCTACCTGTGCATGAATTTTGTGCACTGGGCCTCTAGTTGTTTAAATAAATGTTTCCTTAAAAAAAAAAGTTTCCCTGCATTTTCTGGACCCTTTATGTCCATGAGCCCAGTTGTTCTGGAACTCCTGCCCCAACCATGGGAGCTCCCAGCAGATCTCAGCCTGAGAGGGGTGCCCAACCTGGTCTGCCATCACTGAGAACTTCTGAACATATTTTCCAAAGGACCATTGCTATGGGTAGTGCTTTCCATCCGTCTAGTCAATAGGCACCTGCGGGCAAGCCTGGTAACCTAACTGGTGGACAGTGTTTTCTGCTTTCCCGGGGGAAGTAGATTCTGAGTTCCAATAGCTCACATAGAAACAGATTTGCTGTTTCAAATATAGGGGCGTGTCCAACATGTTGGTTCAGATATTAAACCCTAAATTCTGGATATAATCTTCCATACAAGCTGGGTGAAGGATTGGGAACCAGGATGTCAGTGAAACAAGGGTGCTGAAATTTAGCCCTCAAAGGGCACATTGGGTAAAGGCGTTGAATTCCAGTTATAACGTTAGGGGCAGATGGACCTCTACAGAGGGTGGCTAATTTTATTATATCATTTCAGAAGAATAATTATAATAACGACTCTGGGAAAATGCCAAAGTCCTTTGGTCCTTCTGCTCTGTTTCCCTCGCCCCAGATTTCTAACTACCTACCTGTTCCAAGCTGAGCTCACAGACTGGTAGGGTACTTGCAGTCAGTTCTTTGTTTTAACTTAAACAACTTAATATACTTTAAGTGTATGCTGAAAATGTTTAGGTTACAACTTTATTACAGGTGTTTTATTATGCTTTCTAGTACTATTGTATTTCCTCACAGTGACCTTAATCTTTTATCTTGATCTTTTTAATGTCACAGAAGAATAATGCAAACCTGAAATCATTAAAGCCAGAGAAGTCTGACTCTGAGGTAAGACCTTTTTCTTTGTCATAATCTTACTTCTAATCTCCCTCTTACATCTGTAATAACAAAATCATTGTGATTACAATATCTTCTCCATATTTTATAGGAGAAAGCCAAGATTGCAAAGCTTGGACTTAAGCTGGGTTTGCTCACCTCCGATGCCAACTGTGAGATCGAGAAGTGGGAGAATCAGGAGAATGAGATTGTTCGATATGGGCGGAACATGTCCAGGACGGCCTATTCTCTATATTTATTTACTAGGTAAATATATTTTGATCTTTTAAAAATCAATTTAATATCTAGTGTAGAGAAAAAATGCCATGTTAAATCACTGATAGGTTGAGTCAGTTTCGTATGCATGGTAAAAGCCTATATATGTCATTCTTATGTCAATTATGTGAATGCAACAAGAACACATTTAATTAAGACTTAGATGTAGTAGGGATCCTCTTCTAGGTTTACATCCTATTCTTTTCATAATTTTGTATTCTACTTTTTTTATCCTATACATCAACCCAGCCAGCATCAGTAAGTTTACAAATAATGCCTTTTAAATCATTATACAAATGATTGATTAGAAACAGATAAAAGAATAGAACCATTAGGCCTACCACCTCAACAGAGTGCCAAATCTCTATGAGTCACTGTTTATTGTATAGCTCAGATTTTCAATAAATTTACAATTATCTGACCTACATTCTTCGTCTTGTCATATCACAAGACTCTTGAGCAAATGCCTGTTGAAGTCAATGTTGATCACATTCCAAAATCTTCCATTATAATAACCTCCCTATCCTATCTAATAAAAGGGTAATATGCAGATTGACTATCACTCCAACACACAAGATGGCTGACCCCATGTGGTCAAAGATGGCCACCCCCAGGTGGACACAAGATGGCCGCCACAAGATGGCCAGCAGGGGAGGGCAGTTGTGGGCAACCATGCCAGCAGGGGAGGGCAGTTGGGGGGGACCAGGCCTGCAGAGAAGGGCAGTTGGGGGGGACCCAGGCCTGCAGGGAAGGCAGTTGGGGTGGACCAGGCCTGAGGGAGAGGGCAGTTGGGGGGTAACAGGCCAGCAGGGGAAGGCATTTGGGGGGGGGGGAACCAGGCCTGCAGGTGAAGGCAGTTGGGGGGGACCCAGGCCTATAGGGAGGGCAGTTGGCAGGGACCAGGCCAGCAGGGGAGGATAGTTGGGGATGATCAGGCCAGTAGGGGAGGGCAGTGAGGGGGGGACCCAGGCCTGCAGGAGAGGGCATTTAGGGGTGACTGGGCTGGCAGGGGAGGGCAGTTGGGAGGGACTAGGCCAGCAGAGGAGAGCAGTTGTGGGGGACCAGGCCAGGAGGGGAAGGCAGTTGTGGGGGACCAGGCCTGCAGCAGAGAGCAGTTGGGAATGACCAGGCTGGCAGGGGAGGGCAGTTAGGGATGACCAGGCTGACATGGGAGGGCAGTTAGGGGCAATCGGGCCAGCAGGGGAGGGCAGTTAGGGGCAAACAGGCCTGCAGGGGAGGACAGTTAGGGGTGACCAGGCCTGCAGGGAAGGGTAGTTGGGGGTGACCAGGCCTGCAGGAGAGGGTAGTTGGGGGTGACCAGGCCTGCAGGGGAGGACAGTAAGGGGTGACCAGACTGGCAGGGGAGGGCAGTTAGGGGTGACCAGGCCAGCAGGGGAGGGCAGTTAGGGGTGACCAGGCCAGCAGGGGAGGGCGGTTAGGGTCAATTGGGCCAGCAGGGGAGCAGTTAGGCATCAATCAGGCTGGCAGGGGAATGGTTAGGGGGTGATCAGGCTGGCAGGCAGAAGCTGTTAGGGGCAATCAGGCAGGCAGGCAGGCAAGTGGTTGGGAGACAGAAGTCCTCGATTGTGAGAGGGATGTCCGACTGCCCGTTTAGGCCTGATCCTACCGGGATCGAGCCTAAATGGGCAGTCGGACATCTCTTGAGGGGTCCCAGATTGGAGAGGGTGCAGGCTGGGCTGAGGAACACCTTCCCCCACCCCACCCCCCATGCACGAATTTTGTGCACCGGGCCTCTAGTATGGTATAATAAAGTATACTAGTATGTGTATATGATAGTAATACCATGTTGCTAAATATCAGTTATCTGCTCAATAGTCTGTTCTAGAATTTTCTCCTAGAATGACTTCAAACATTTCACTAATTTTCTGAAATCTATCTTTTTTATAATATTGAAAACCTGGAAAGTACTTGATCTATCCAATGTTATGGCCCCTCTTTTACTCATTTTGATTTTGAAATATTGTCAGCAGTGGTTCACACCTGCAAGTTGTTTCAGTATCCTGAAATGTAATCCATTTAGTCTGGAATCTTAAGCTTGATTAAAGTACGTAGGCCCTCTACTCTGTGTGGGCATCAGGGCTCAATAAATAGCTCCCTTTTCCTACCCAGCGTCTGAAGAAAATACAAAAATAAGCAGAAGACTAGGCAGATGGGGGGCAGTTACATTTATACTGGTAAAGCTGATATTGGACAATGTAATTTATATCCACAGGCCGATAGGTTTTAACAAATGATCTCTAGAATTAAGAAGTCTTACTCCACAGGAACAGACTTAAAACCCCTGAAAGAGCAGGAATCTCCACAAGGTAGCTTTACTTTCAAGAGAAAAAGAAAAGAAAGAGCTACCATGTCCCATTTATTTTCAGAAAGTCTGAGAAGATAAATAAATGTCCACCTCTTCAATGGGATGGGAACATGAGGGAGGGATGTGTACCAGTGGAAGGAATTTGAGGACTCAGCATTCATTAGGAAGAGCATTCATTTCCCTTTTGTGTGTGTCTTCTATTTCTTTAAGATAAACTATTCTTCTGGAGGGCGAAGGAAAAATGACAGTTGAGCTATTTTTTCTGTGTTGAGCAGTCATTTGTTAACACCTTACCATATTTTCCATCATTGGTGACCTTTCCTCTTTGGTGGTTTCCTTCCTTTGTTCTTAATTGTTTTAGCAAGCTTCTCCTGGGATTAAGTCTTCCCAGCACTATGACCTTCTTTAGTTCATATCTTTTAAAAATCTGATAAGTCAAGTCTACAAAAGAAAGTAAAATGGAACTCCTTTGTTTTCTCAACAAGAAAATGTGCACAGATGAACTGAAATAACAAAGATCTTTACTTTTGGCTGGAATCATGCTAATAATCTCATGGTGATAAAAATCAGATCTTTTAAAAAAACTTTATTTTGACTGATAAAAACTGGAGAAATACATTACTAATGAACATAGTCAGATATATAAAATCTGCCCTAAGTTTCATGAGTAGATTTTTTTTCTGTTTGTCATTCCCCTTTTATTTCTTGTTTCTTATTTCAGAATGGTCAGCATTTTTTTGCTTCAGAGTCAGAATAGTGGGTTTTGATAAAGGATGACATGCACCCCACAGAGATGGGAAGCATGAGGGGTTGCATTATGAGGAGTAGGGAAAACTCAAGTTCTGTGGAATGGGACTTGTTGCTAGAAGATGGTTATTGGACAGGAACACTGAATCTCAGGACAAGGAAGTCAGTTTCTGTGATGGATAGGTAACACCTTGTGCTGTTTGGGCAAGTCTTGGCTTTGTTTTCTACCAGCATATTTAGTAGACCTGTTTTTTTCTCCAAGTCTTTCCTGTTTTCCCTTAAGACTGTGTGGTTTACCAACCTCATCTAGTTGCTTCTTTCAGAGACTTATCTGTTGGACCTCGCAGTATCCAGTTTTGTAGTTTTCCTGGGTAATTTTATAGCTCTTCCTCAGGCTATTGTTTAATGTTGTCCTAACAGTTTATATAAATTTTCTTAGTAATTTATATATAATTAATATTTCTTAATAGTTTATATTTTTACATTTTATAATTTTCAAAAATTTCAGCTTTACCAATGCATTATACATTTTTTGTTGTTGCTGTTTTTAATCCTTACCAGAGGATATGTTTTCCATTGATTTTTAGAGAGTGAAAGGGAAAGAGGAGGCGAAGGGAAGGAAGAAAGGAAGGAGAGAGAAAGAGAGAAATATCAATGTGAGAGAGACACATTAATTGGTTGCCTCCTGCACGTTCTCCTACCGGGGCTTGGGATCAAACCTGCAACCCAGGTACATGCCCTTGACAGGGCATTGAACCTGTGACCCTTTGGTGACACTAACCACTGAGCACATTGACCATTGCAGCATGTGATAGTTTTTAAAGTGGTTCCTGCTTCATAATTTCTTTTATTTCTTTTATTTATTTATTTATTTATTTATTTATTTATATTTTAAAATATATTTTATTGATTTTTTACAGAGAGGAAGAGAGAGGGATAGAGAGTTAGAAACATCGATGATAGAGAGACATCGATCAGCTGCCTCTTGCACACCCCCTACAGGGGATGTGCCCGCAACCAAGGTACATGCCCTTGACCGGAATCGAACCTGGGACCCTTGAGTCCGCAGGCTGACGCTCTATTCACTGAGCCAAACCGGTTTTGGCAGCTGCTTCATAATTTCATTTGATTCTCACAAGTTTGTCTGAGAACAGGAAAAATTTGCTCACATGTCACAGTTGTTAGGAGGCAGAACTGGTGGCTACTAGATTTCAGGTCTCCTGACTCATGCCTTGTGAGTCCAGATTCATGCATTGTGTTGCTCTTTGTGGTAATTCACTTTCATTTGTAGGATCTAATTCTTCTTGATGGTTTTCAATCTGATACTCCCTAACCTTCTGATGAGATAGGTACACAAATATTATTATGATTATTTTACAGACTCAGAATTGAAACTTAAATAACATACCTCATCAAAGACAACTGACCTCCTCCTTAAGTTGAAATTGGAATGAGAAATGAGAAAAATAGGAAAAATAAAACTTTAATATAACTTGTGAGATATAAATTTTTTTACATTGTAAAATTAAGATGTATAATGTTTATTTAAAAAATTTTAAAAGTGTCCAAGAAATAATAATTAAAGTTGCTTTAAGAATAAAATCATAATATTATGAATCTATTCCACAGTCTTCAAAATTTGGGATCTCTTAATATACAAAATGCTTTATAACTTTAATATTGCAAAACCAATTCCCAGGCAATGACTTTTTCTTACCTTCTTATTAATTCATTTATTTCAGGGGAGAGGGGCCACTGAAAACTTCCCAGGATTTAATTAATCAATTAGAGGTAAGTTTTATTTCCGTTTTTTACTTCAATTCTGGGCTAAAATAGATAATAACTAATTTCTAAATAATTACGGTATCATGTTTGTATGCTTACCTATGCACACATGTGTACTACAGAGAGTGGAAGAAAAGTAGAGGGTTTGCTGTAACTTATTGTGGAGCTTTTTTGGTTATCTTTTTTTGGGGAAAAACACACCCTTAAATAAAATAGGAATAAAGTAGAATGGGCTTTGATAGTCAACAGGTGAAATAATAAGTTTTAGGTTTTCCCAAGTAGGTGAAACTGTGCTGTCAGCAGATGCATTTCTCTCATACTTTCCTGAATGCTCAAAGGCTTTTTGGCCTCTTCGTTATTGATTGGATGAATGCTAGTGATTAAATGAGATAACACACAAGAAAGTATCAGTCATAGACTTGAGACTATCAGAGGGGACTCGGTACATGTTAGTCTCTTTTTTTCTTCCTTATTCTTGATGATTTGGGGCATTCAGGGAGAGACAGGTATACCAATACCCACGCTTGTGCCCCGTGTGTGTAATGGAACTGCACATAGGCCCATCTCTAATTCTCCTCGCTTAGGTAGATGCTTTAGAATGACAAGCAGATGACAAGATTCCTTTTTATCTTCCCGACTCTCATGTCAGTCTGTTTGCCCCTCCAGAACCAAGAGCATTCTTGCTTCTGTCATTTTAATCACCTTTATGCCACTTTCTTTGGCATTCCCATGCTTCCACCTGGGCCTCTCGAGGAAAGGGAGGTGCAGCTTGAGAGGATGTTTGTCAACTGAGTCAGAAGAATTGTAGAAATATTTCTCAGGGTTTTTCTGTAAAGTTGACTATAAATGAGCTTTTTCTCTTGAAACAGTTGGAATAAATTCTAGATTCATTCCAAGTTATACCACAGCATAGTGGGTATTTCACTGCCGAAGATCCACCACTCACCTTCTTGTGTGAGCTCGTTCATGACACTGATGCCTGCTGAATTGCCTACAAACTGCTGAACATAAACTGTTCATCGAATATTGATGGAGTTTGTACCATGTGTCAGACCCTGGACACATGGGTCAGACTCTATGGACAAAAGTGAACAAAACAAAGCCCCTGTCTCCATGGAGCTTACATTCTAATAGGAGGAGATAGACAATAACGAGTATATAAGGCCCATGTGTAAGGACTTAGAGATGAAAGTGTGTAGGATAAGCACAGAGAGGGGATAGAGGGGCCATCAGAAAAGACCTCTCTAAGGAGGTAACATCTGCATAGAGATATTGAGAAAGTGAGATGGATGGATATCTTGGGATTGACTATTTGAGGCAGACAGAACAAGTATAAAGGCCCTGCCTGAGGTATGAAACCAGGCTGGGGGAATCTGAGGAACTATAAGGAGGCCAGTGTAGATGCCATGGAGTGACCTGGACAGAAACTGGTAACATATGACATCTCTAGCCACGGAAGAAACTTTTTCCCCCCAAGTATGAAGGAAAACTCATTGGGGGTTTTGAGGAGAAGTAGCATGATCTGACTACATTTTAAAGCTTTTTTGGCTTGATCAACAGGGTAAATGGTAGGGCTCTTTGCTGAGATAGGGGACACCAAGGGACTACACCAGATCTATAGGGTGGAAATTGAGCATTATTTTGCTAAAGACTGATATCAGGGTAGTTCAGGAATGGAGAGAGAGGTTTGGAAGTCATCAGCTTTATGGTGGTTTTAAAACCGGGACACACTATGAGACAGACGTGGATCTTGCCCTCAAGGGGTTTACCGACTAGAAGAGGAGATAGGTAAAATAGAAAGTGGTAATGTAGAATGAGGAGGAATATATGAGTGAATCAATCCATTTGTTTAGAAGCTCAGTATAAAACTCATTGGTCTTCCTTTTAAAGGAGAGGGAAGGATGCAAAGGATGATTTGACCTTGAGGTCAGTTTATCTAATGACAGCAAGGTGATAAGGCTATTGGACAGAGGAGTGAGTTATCCCTAAAATTATTGCCTCCTTCATATTTTTCATCTATGGTAATTTATGAGCAAAACCTGTTTTTTTCCTTCACAAATCATTCTCAGATTGCTCTGTTCACTTCATTCTTACTGCTGCCATCTAAAATTAAGTCTTCATTTTTTTACTCCCCTAGTATCTTCCACTTATACTGAATGTTCTTATCAGTCCAACTCATTTGTCACTGTTTTTTCCCATCATCCTGTTCCCCTACTGGGTTGTGAAATGTGTGGTGAATAGGCAAAAACCAATCTGAATTGCTCCTCTCGAGCGGCTGGTTAAAGAATGTGTGTGGGTGACAAACTTTATCTTGCTTAGCTGGAAGTAGGGATGTTCTGAGCCTTTTCGGCTCATGTTCTAAAATTCGTCACCCTTTTATAATTGGGGGTATTACAAGGTGAGCTTTGGATCCCTCCAGAAGTTCAGACACAATTTGTATGGCTAAGTATCATAGGTCCAAGGACCCTCGAGTGCTTGGAGGCGTCCAGATGTAGAGGCGCCTCCTTAGGCATGGATGCTGCAGCAAGTCGGGGAAGCCGCCTTCTGAATACCATTAAAATCTTGTGTTTTCCTGGGTGCAACAGAAAACGTAGGTGCACCATGACAGGCCTTTTATGAGTAGTTTTCCTTCCAACTATCCAGAAGATGTACATCAAAAGTAGTGTTATTTCTTTCTTCCCACCAGGTTTTCGCTGAAGAGGGCTTAAAGGTTGCTTCAAGTGCACAAGCTTTCTCAAAACAGGTAATGCAGGTCTACCTGTCTGGTGTTGGTGGTGATGTCATGAATACCCACTTTGGGGGTATATTATTAAGGTGTAAAGATTTAAAGATAGAAAGATTGATATTTAAGATTGAAAGATCGGCCGAGGCCGGTTTGGCTCAGTGGATAGAGCGTTGGCCTGCGGACTGAGGGGTCCCAGGTTCGGTTCCGGTCAGGGGCATGTGCCTTGGTTGCGGGCACATCCCCGGTAGGGGGTGTGCGGGAGGCGGCTGGTCGGTGTTTCTCTCTCATCGGTGTTTCTGGCTCTCTGTCCCTCTCCCTTCCTCTCTGTGAAAAATCAATAGAATATTTTTTTAAAAAATTAAAAAAAAAAAAAAAGATTGAAAGATCGAGTTTGTTGGAGTTGTTATAACTTCCCAATTTACATTTCAGCTGAAAGATGACGACAAGCTTATGCTTCTCCTGGAAATAAACAAGCTAATCCCTCTATGCCACCAGCTCCAGACAATAACTAAGACACCTGTGCAGAATCAAGGGCTTGTAAAGGTAAAAGTGAGGGTGGGTTATCCAGGTAGGCACTTGAGACTTGGACACTTCTTTAGGTTAGCCTCCAGCCCCTTTTTCTTCAAATAAAGAGCTAATAACCACAGAAGAACAATTTATTTACATTTTTCTTGCCATGAATTCGAGTCACCTATTATCTGCATTTATAAATGACCCCAAGAAGTAGTAGGTTCGCCAAATAAATCAGCTTTTTTGACATGATTAATTCCATAGCATTAAGTCACTTCCCTTAAATCCTAACGTCAGCACATGTCTAAGGCACAGACTCCTGAGTAGGGGATCCATTCACAGGGAATTAATTGGAGTGCCACAGAGCAGGATGCTGGAGGAATTGCAAAGTAGGGGGTTCATGGCCACTATTTGAAATGCTTAGAGAAGCCCCAAACAGCCTAAAGTAGAACGGGTTGATTTTCCATCCATTCTTGGGGATTCATGAACTGGGCACGAGAACCAGCAACAATCCTTGCATCTATGTTCTAGGGCCTCAGGTTATCAAGAACCCTTAGAGTTCCATAATGGAGAAATGTTATCATTTAAAAATTAAATGGCGATGAAGTCTTTTGAAGTAACCCTTGTAAAGGAGTTTGATTTGCTCACCTTTTGTCACTATAGGTTGATAAATGTATTACAAAGACAAGATCCATGATGGCTATTTTGGTCCAGCTTCTCTCACTTTGCTTTAAACTACTGAAGAAGGTGAGATAGTTTTCTATCTTCACTCACATTTTAAAAACTAGTTTAAAGGACAATGCAAAAGAAAATAGTTATTTAATTTTACAAATTTTATTTTGAAAGTAAATAATAAATTAACTATGTTAACTCTTTCCAGCTTCAGATGGAAAACAACAGATGGGTCTCAGTCACGAATAAAGACTCCGTGGATGGTAAAACTTGAGAAGTTTTTGAGGACAGATCTCGGGAACACCATATGGCAAAGCTGACATTTTTAAAGCAAATGATCCTTTATATTTTTTGAAGTTCAGTCATTTTATAAAGAAAATAACACTGAAGTACTGCTTTATTTTCTGATCATGAAACCGATTGTGGCTTTTTGACAATTAAGTGCTGTGGTAGTTGCTAGAATTCTAATTGCAGTGTGATTTTAAAATGAGACATTGCCACCAATATTCTTTAAAAATCAAGCCAAATATCCCAGCTGTCTTAATGACAGTTTAATCCAAAGAAGCTATTTTGAATATGTGCTCACCTTTGGTATATTTTACCTTTCTGTTTTCCGTTTTTTATTTAAGCTTATCATCTAGAACACTAACTTAAGCCTGAAATACACAGTAGTCTGGTTGAAAGCAGTTTTTCTTAAGCCTGTGGACCCTTCTTCAATCCCTCTGTCCACCAAGTGTGAGTGGGCCTCTTGGCCACCCGCTGTCACAGATCATCCATGCGAGGAGCACACATTTGTTCTCTAACAAGCATTTCACAGGCTGAGGCCATCTGTTGTGATGCATAGCCCTTCCCCACCCCCAAAGCTGGGTCATGGAGCTCAGGCCACGGAATTCTGGAGGAACTCACAGGAGATGACTTTTAGTTCTAGTTGTAGCCGAGCAGCCTGTCTACCCTGAACACTAGCTGGAATCCTGAACCTATTGTGCTGGCTTAAATAAAGTAGTTTTTAAACTGTCTTCATTAGTGACTGATGGAATGGAAGATGCAAGACAGAGAATGATAGAACTAAGAAGCTGTTTAAAATAAATTCTGAACCATACATTTTATATATGTGCCTTTGGAATGTTCATTGTAAAACAAATAAATGTCTTTATTCTTTTTAATTTCAGGGTTTAAAGCCTTTCTTGTTTTTGTGGGGTGGGATTTGATGGAAAGTTTATAGGTCCTGCCTACCTGATATAGTGCAGTTAACTGGTTTGGACTTGTGATAGTGCTTGTATCCCAAAGCTCTGAAATCTTAACAGGACATGCCAGTTGCCAATTTGCTATCGTTTTATAAACTTGTCTGATGACTTATCTGGGTTAGCCACCACAATAGTCACAAGATTCCAAAGACCCACAGTACTACCAATTAGGTAGTCAGTATTTTATTGAAGGAAACTTGAATTGTATGGGCCTCTTCTTTATAAAAATCATGAAGCATGATTTTTATTCCCTGAAACCAAAATATTTTAAAATTTCAATAGAAATAATGAATGATGAGAGGTAGTTATATGTAAAATAGATACAATTTTTTTTACTATCATTGTGCTGCCCAAACCGGGGCCTGCTGGTTTGTGATACACTCTCAGTGCCCGGCACAGTCAGCGGAGATGTTTGCAGAGTTACCACCTGGGTCATGTCTGGTGGGTGTACCTGGGGACAGTCATGCTGGCACCTAAGTTACAGGAAGTTTTTCCTGTAAATGAGAATAATCTTTGAATTTTATTTACAAAATACTTTTACAGACCTGAAATAAGAATATTCTCTTATTTAAGTTCAAGTCGGGTGGGGAAGGGATGACTTAGGACTTCTACAGCATAAGATAGGGAACCAAAGGAATTTACATGTCAATTGATTGCTTCTGTACTAAACAACTGTTTGGATTTAAAAACAGATATTTAGACATACGTGTTTCAGCCCTTAAAAAATAACATTTTTAAAGTCTTTTATTTAAAATTAAGTATAAATAAGTATACAGTCTTAAAACATAAATTCAGTTTTGTTTTTTAGTTCAAATGTGAAAGCTTTTGTTCTATTCAAAGGCCTGTCTTTGAATTACAGTAATTTCTCCTTTCTTGTTACCCGGTAGCTAGTGTGAGACTGTTACTGTATTACTATTAATGTATGTACTGTATTATAATGCTTCCATAAATTAGGAAAGCCCTTTGTATTTTTCAAAGCCTTTTCATGTTGTCCCTCATAGAAGCCACAGTGTCAGAGTTCCGCTTTGCCTCAGAGAGGAAGGCCATCCTGTGGCATAAGGACTAGAGAAGGTACATCTATACACAGGCTCTTACTACAGCCTGGAGAGGACTGGGGGCAGAAGGGGTGGGACTAGACTTAGAGTCACAGTGAAGCACACTGGGTAAGAAAGGTCAGCTGTTGTTTCCTTTACCATCAAACTGATGGAAGTTTGAGCAAAAACAATTAACCATGCCATAACATTCAAACAGAAGTATGTCAAAATGTAGTATTTACTAATGAGTTACAGGATGGGTAGATTATTTATACTTGTTACTTTAAAACTTGTGTCTTCTTTTCCAAATTTTCCCCAAAATGCTCTGCTTGTTTTTAATCAGAAATGTTGCTTGTCAGTTTTTAGAAAGAGAAAAGCAAAAGAGGAGCAGGCTGGGTCCATGGCTGGGCAGATCTGAGAAGCTAAAGACAAACCAAGGCTTGTCTTGCAAGAGAAAGGGGGAAAACAACAGGCTTCCCTGCAGAAGGCTGGCTGCGGAGGATGCTCCTGCCATACGGTGGTACTTCTTCAGTGCACGGATCGAGTGCCGCATTGCTTTTTATGCCATCTCAGTCCTCACGGTGTGGCTGTTGCGGCATTACTGCGTTTTACCACAACTTCTTCATACTGTTTTTGTGTCAGTAACCCTTCTGTTATGCTTTTACTTTCTTCAAATTTGGGCAACACAACTGCAATGTAACCTTCAGTGGATGGCTAGAAAGGAAATAGAACATTTAGTACTGTCATATGACAAAAATCAGATGAAAAGTATGTGGATGGGATTATACTTCTCCCCCTTTACCTTCTCTTGAAGAATAGAAGGCTTATGGAGAATATTTTCATTCACTTCCATCAGCCGTCCTCGAACACAGCTATTGAAAAAAAGAACTGTTTTGAAAAAAAATATTATCTCCTTTTTTTATCTCCTAAATTGTGGTTAAAAAGTAACTCACCTAGATATAGTATATTCTTCCCCATCAGAGCAGGAAATCTTACACAGAGGTGCAAGTTCTGTTAGAAACTGTGCTCCCTGAAAATGAAAGGGAGGAAGTAATTAATTGATATACATTTTCACTTTCCTTTGAGAGTTAGCCCTCAGTGTCATCATAGGATATATTCATGGAATTAGTGTTTTAAAAACCATTTATTCAAACATATAAGGGTCTGCTATGGGCCAGGTACCAACCTAGGTTCTAGGGGAAAAAGCAAACTAAGACACATGTGATAACAGGTAGTTTAAAGATTAAGAATATATTTTTTGAACTTCAAATGAGAAAGCTGCATATAGCTAAGTATAAAGATTTCAACAGTGTAGGAAAGTCCATCAATAAGCAATAATAGAAAATTCAACATGAGAGTGTGACACCAATATTGTACAAAGTTAACTTCATTAAGATTCCGACCTTCTCTAAGATGGTTTGAAAAAGGGATGTTTTTCTAGTTAACAAGTAATGAACTTGGAGGAAAATTTGGACAACAGGTAATTTATAAGTAGCAAATAAGAATCATTTACCCATTATCCTATAACCCAGAAGTAAATACCACATTTTAAAAATATATATATTTTTATTGATTTCAGAGAGAAAGGGAGAGGGAGAGATAGAAACATCAATGATAAGAGAGACTCATTGATCAGCTGCTTCCTGAACGCCCCCTACTGGGGATCGAGCCCACAAAAGAGAATCAAACCTGCTACCCTTCAGTCCACAGGCCAATGCTCTATCCACTGAGCCAAACTGGCTAGGGCAATACCACATTTTGACATATCTGTTAGAATGCTAAGGCACGTTATTGTTTCATGTACTCCACACTCTATGGACATATCTGGGGAGTTTCTGACAAAAATCTACAAGGAGGCTCATGGGAACTGAGGCAGCCATGTCTCGTGTGTTGCTCTTTTTCCCCCCTCCAGGAATTTTTCCCAGAGTGAACATAGACATTTGAAGTCAAGATGCTCTGCCTTATGAGCTTTACCCCTCAAAACATTATTTTACAACATTCGTATGTACCACATTGGCTTCACTCCTCTGCATGTGGATACTTCATTTCAAAATACTAGTCCGTGGGACTCCCCACCTTTAGAAGGGTGGGGTACTCATCCCAGAGGGTTGGTCTACCACTGGGACTATGTCAAAAGAGCAGAAGTGTTTTGACTCCTTTTTATCACCTCCCTTGGAAGATTAAATGACGGGCAGTGCTGAGATCTAATTAAAACTTATCTGCAGTGGTTCTATTTGCAGGTCTCTCTCTGTTCTTCAGTAGTAACAACAGTGTTACTATTTTGGATAAAGATTTATCACAGGACTTTCACAAGTACTAAGTGTTTTTACTTGTAATTTGCAGACTTTGTCTTTTAAGAATGGTCCATGCTTTTCTAAGTCCATGTTTCCTGAGTGAGGAAAAATATCAATACTCATAAGCCACGTTGTTAGGGGATTTCAGGCCAACAAAGGGGAGTATAAACAAGGGTCTTCTGGCACAGTGAGGGTTATTGGCAGAAATTGTTAGTATGCACTCAGTACATGAAGGACCTAAATCATCCTCTGTGACGGATCTACTAAAAGTGATCCTCTCCTTTAATGTGTTCATCCTGCCTAGGGTTGTAGAGGGTAGAGATAGCATTTTGTACAACCGAGCGTTATGTGGAAGTAGAGGGTGTGGCTATATGTGTATGAAATAGGCAATGGAAAATGCTAAGGAGCAAATACTGTACTTATTTTAAGATTGCTTTTTTTTTCACACCTTAGGAAATGTTTTCTTTTTATTTACTTGTGGAAATACATGGTAGAGTTGGTCACCTAAATTTTACAGAACTCAAAAACTGGTTTAACAAAACTGGAAGGGACAAAATATATAATTATAGTGGTATTCGAGTTGTCCTTTCAAAGGCCACCTTCCCCTTCATCCTGGGGATGACAGGTGGTGATATAGAACCTGAAATGACAGATCCTATACCTCCTGAAATACCTCATTTTTTTGGTCTGAGAATTTCTCTAGGGTCAATGTTTTCTTAAGATCAGCATCTCAAACTGCCAAGGAAGGATGCTGAGCATACATCACTGGATTATAAGACTGAGTGGACCTATCTTTACTATGAAGTAGAGGATTTAAGTAGAGAATTATAGGAACATACCCGTTTAAATTTCCCAGAAACCTTGTTCTGAAGTCTGCTACAGTTGGTACTGATTTGATAGGAAATGCTTTTAATTGTTTTTCCACTTTGAAGAACTGGATGAGATTCTGCCAATGTGATGACACATATTCTACAAGGAGCAAAAATTGGTCCTGTATTACTGCTTGATATAATTTTTCCTCATATAGCACAGTATTCCTCCTGACCAAAGAATATCTGAACTGACATTTGTTTAGTCAAACTATCATTTCCCTCATTTTCCTCTGATTTCTGTAGAAAGGAATGCAATAATAAAATGGGAGAAAATGGGATTTTATATACTTCCCAGAGAAGAGAAGAATACCAGGTCTTCAGGTAGCACTGAGGTAGAAGAGAGAGTAGTCAGGAATGCCCATATACACTAGTGGCCAGATTATTATGATCTCTGAACACATAATAATCTGGCCACTCAGTGTATATACTATATAATAAAAGGCTAATATGCAAATTGTCCCCTCGACCAGGAGTTCGACCAGCAGGTAGGGCGGCCAACCGCCCATGTCCCCTCCCCCTGGCCAGGCTGGCTGGACCCCACCCATGCATGAATTCATGCACTGGGCCTCTAATACACACACACACACACACACACACACACACACACTAGTGGCCAGATTATTATGCGTTCAGAGATCATAATAATCTGGCCACTCAATGTATACAGGATACCACCTAGACCTCCACCCTAGCCTTCTCCAGGGGCTCTGGCAATTCAATGGTTAAGCAAAGGCTGGTTACTTCAGGACGTAGTAACTGACTAAGGGCATGGTGGTCCATTTGGATGTTTGGATGATCACATTTGTTTAACGTGAGTAGGCACTGAAAGGCTCATTCTTGTCAACCTAACTCCTATCATAAATAATACTATTTCAACACAGTGAAAAAATAATCATTTATTGAACATTAGTTCAATCCAACACCATACCAGACTACTATACCAGAAAAAAAAATTTTTTTTTTAATTTAAAATTCCCAATGTGCTTACCGGTTGGAGTGCTGTAGTATACAGTGGTCCTCACAGGGTTTTCCTTTGACATCTAGAAGAATGAACAGGTCAGGAGGTTGTGGAGTCAATATTTACTACTTATTCTATAGCACTTTCTTTGGTTCATAGAGATAGTAAATTATGAAGATTGTACACATACCAATCACTTGTATCCTTTCATTACTCGAAAAGATATGCCTAAAAGGCTTGCTATAAAGTAAAGAGATGTGGCCCAGATGGAATCATTCATTCATCATTAAAGTGATTACCCTTTGCTTCATCTTGCTTTATCCTCGCTTTAAAATGAGTACACATTTCTATTAGAAAAATGAGACTAGCAATACATTTTTTATATAATACAGTAGTGTATGTTTTAGAGGTACCAACTCCTGGTTTGCCTAGGACTGTCCTGAGGTTAACGCTGAATGTCTCGGATTCCGGAAAACCCCTCAGTCATTGGTAAACAGGGACAGTTAGTCATCCAAAATTTGGCTAATTACACCTATGCTACAATATTTTTAAAAATGAGTACACCTGTTATCCCTGAATGCAATGGAGCAAGTATGGGGCTAGAACAAGGTCCCCAACGATGTTTCCACCACTGATATTCACTGCATACACAAACAACAGAATACCCAATTATTAAGTGGCAGATGTATATAATGTCGGCGGCTTCTCTTTTAGTAAAACTGTTGGATTCTGGCTTGCTACCCCTTCCCCCACAGGCCTGATCGAAACTAAGGGACCTCAGGAGACTTGCAACCAGGGGAGCAATGGGCAGTGGCAGCTCATCCCAAGCTAACCCCTGGACCTGCTCCCCAGGCCCCCTTTTCTCTGATCCAGTGAGCTGACAGCACCCCGCCTAGGCTCACTTCTCTCCAGTAAGGTTCCTAGAGAGCCAAAGCAGCCCCGCCTATTCTCTCTCCTCTTGCTTTTATCCTAAGCCCTTCCTTGTTTCCCTGTCCCCAAATTTAATAAACCTACTCTAAAAAAAAAAAAGGCAACACACAAAATGGTTAGATTCTATTTTCTAAATGCCTCTATTCTAACCCACCTTCTCCCCATCTCTACAGTCTCTACCTTACTTCCGACCAGATCCTGTAAGTCCTTTTCTGTAGGGCCACTCCCTATAGGATTTGCCGCTCTAATCCCTTCAGGCACTCCAGGAGATGGCCACCCAGCCCCTGCCTACCTCGGCGCCTCAACCATCCTCCCGCCAGCAACCCACCCAGGAATTCGCACAGCGCTCGCCAGCCCCAGAATGCGCTCTGCTGGCATTTTAGCCTTTGCAAATACCCATTCCCTCCTGCTTAAACAAAGCAAAACACAAACACACACACACACACAAAATGGTTCGATTCCTTCCATCCTGGGGCTGAAGCACCGGAGAGAGCGCGCGTGGCTGTCACCCTAGTCCCTACTGCATCAGGCCTATATGGCTCAGGAGAGACCGACATTATCCCCCACTTACCCGCTTTGTACCAGCGAGTGAAGTAACGATCCACAAGTGAAGGCACCGCGGACTCCACGGCCACCGGCTCGGTAGCCATGGCGACCTCGGGCACCGCTCCCTCCGCCCCCGGAGACCCGAGCACTTCCTCCAGTGCTGGCCCGGAGGAGGCGGTCCTTCCGGCGCGCGGCCTGCGGCGTGCGCGTGCGCACTGCAATACTGGCCTGCAGGCTCCGCCCTCCGACGCCAACCATTGGGCTTTGGGGTTGACGTCAACGTGAGGATCAACTACAATAGCATTTCTCTGTCTTTCTGGGGCCGCTTGCGGAAAAGGCCGGTCACGCCCCTTCAGCCGAGTGACGTCTTTCCCGCGCCACTCTGCCTGTGTTCGGCCTGCTTCGCTTGCCAGTCGTTGTCCCATCGGCTGCCTCTGCGCCGGCTTCAGCCACTAACTACCTCGGGCTCCGGGGGCCCAGTGGCCCGGAGGCCCAGTGCGCGCGCGAGAGCTCGGAGCCGCGGACGGAGAGGCGCGTGCGCAGCCCCGGGCGGACTCCGGGAGGCCGGCTGCGCGTGGCCCGGGAGGCGAGGGACGCCCCGTTGTTTGGGAGTGAGCGCGGCGTCAGGTGAGCGTTCCAGTGACTCCTGGGGTGGGGGCTCGCAGCCCGGCCCGGTTCCGCCAGGTCCTGATGCCGGGAATCCCCAGCGCGCACCTCTGCCCGGTGCAGGCCCAGGCGTGGGGTGCTGCGTGACCACCTCTGCCCTCGAGCCTTAAGTTCTCTTTCTGCAGGTTTGCGTCCACCTGCGGCATTGGGCACGGGGGAGGGCCCTGCTCCCCAGCTGCACACTTTCCTCAGCCTGCGGATTCCTTGCAGGAGTGGGCAGTACCGCCGAAAGCGAATCAATTAATGCGCGATAGAAGGCGATGGTTATTAGAAGTTCAAATACGGTGGCGGGTCCCTTCTCGTGTCTGGGACTTTTTCGTGATGTCCCCTGTGTTTCTCCGTCTAATGTGGTATATAGTATATGGCCCTCTATACCGTTAAGCTGTGACCTCTTGGAGGCAGTGACAGCATCATTTCTTGTCTTTCAGATTGGAGCACTTACCAGGTTCTCATTCCATGTTTTGTTTTTAGTCGTCACCGGAAGATATTTTTTCCATTGATTTTTAGAGAGGGGGAGGGTGAGAGAAAGAGAGAGAAACATCTGTGTGAGAGAGACACATTAATTGGTTGCCTCCAGCATGCTCCCCAGCCAGGTCCAGGAGTGAACCTGCACCCATGTACAAGCCCTTGACTGGGAAAGGAACCTCGATCCTTCGTTGTGCAGGCCCATGCTCTACTACTGAGCCACACGGCCAGGATGCTTTCCGTGTTTCATGTAGGCCACACACCAGTTCTTGGGATTGACTAGGTACTTACTGTATAAAGGACTCAAGCTGTATACTGACAGCCACGGAGGTAACCAGTGAATAGTTTAGAATGAAAAGTGTGAGCAAAAAGTAGGCAGTTTTCAAGTTGGGGAACAGAGAGAGTAGAAATGCCAAGTCCCCAAATAGGGAAAACATGTGGTGGGGAAATAGTAAGTACTTCATTTTCCAGGTTGCATTGATGTGTTTGTGAGACATTCTTGTGGTAACATTAGGAGGTTGAAAATGTGGGTTTAGTATCCAGTTTAGGGAGGGTCAGGGCTAGACGGTTCCATCTCGGCAGCATATTAGTGAGCTGCCTGGCACTTGTAGTCAGGGGCTTCATAATTAGCTGAGAGATGTACAAAGGAGCAAGGGAAGAAAATGGAGTTGTCAGACATTTTGGAGATCAGGATTGATCTCTAGTGTAGAGAGTTCTTGACTACATATAAAGACAAAAAAGTTGAATCATTGAGGGCTAGGAGTTGGAGATTGCAGATGTAAAAGAAAGGGTACTAGTAAATTGAGGTCCCGGGGAAGTTTGGAGGATACTCCTTTGCTGTCCTTGCAAATTGTGGGGACACTTGGAGAAGATAAGGGAGTAAGGATGATGGGTGTGAACATTCCGAGAAGTTCTTTTTGAGTCGGGGAGTGGGGAGATGAATGATGAGCTCACCTTGGCAGGTGATTCTGGAAGCTCAGTGATTTGAGAACCGGTTGTTGGTTGTATTTGTCAGTCAGGGTCCAGTTGGAAAAGTAGAAATCACATTATTATTTGAACAGGATTTAATATGAAGAACTAGTTAAATAGCTGTTGGAGGAACAGAAAGCAAAAGGTAAACTGATGGAAGTAGCTACAACACTTAGCTAGGGCTGGGGATCAAAACAAGGGAAGCCCTTGGGATTATCATGGCCTAAACTTGGAGCAGAGGCATTCATAAAGCAAGGACTCAGACTTCTGGAATTCAGAGGAGGAGCCCTCCTATGGCTGGATTTCAGACACCTGGAGGGGCCTGGTTATTGCTGGTACTTCTAGGGATGGGGGAGATGAGGCTGGTCATGGGAGTACTAAAGACTGGAACCAACGGCCCCTACAAGGATGAAAGCCCACTGCTGGGGCAGCAGGTTTGGGAACAGTAAGCTAACAGGAAATAGTGAGTTCCTCTCAGCTCTTACTGCCTTTACCCTCCAGATTCTTATCCTTCAGTACATGGACTCAGGGCTCCACAGGTTATTGGTGAATATTCACAGGGAGGGATGTGAATATATTTTTATGATCTGATCATGGCAACAGTAACAATGATAATTATTATTAGGTGAACCAGAATGGAAGAGCCGGGAAACTACACATCTGGTCCCCCTCTTGTCTGTCCTTACCTCTTGCTACTGTTATCACCCGTTTATTCCCCTCTAGTCAGACATGCCAGGCAGTCTCTCATCTCAGATCTACCAGTCCTTTCAGATATATACCAGTGGTCATCTCTATGTTTAATGAAAGATCAAGGATGTAATTTTTATATGCTTTGGAAAGTCTAAACTTTCTGTGCAGAATTAAACTTAAAACCTTTATGGTATAATACAGGTTCAAATAATTTCTAGAAGTTCTTGAATATAAACATCACCTAAGCTTATAAAACCATTGTTTACCTTGATTTTTTTTTTCTTGCTTCCACCATACATGGTTTTGCCTTTCTCTTAAACCACATTTTATATATTATATCTTTCATATTACACTTAACATTATCTGCTGTGTAGGAGAAGGATTACCTCATCTTTTTCAATGTCATATGTATGAAATGCCAAGATGAGAGAATTCATCTTAGAATATGGTGGCTTTAGGCCATTGTGGTTTGTGTAATTGCCACTCCTAACATAACTTAGGGATTTCCAATTATAAACCTTAGAGGGATCAGAATATAATACCCAGCACATTAATATTTGTTTTCCTCTTACTTAGATAATATACATTAAAGCAAGTCTGATTTTGCCAGATTGAAGTAGGTTTCCTATTTATCATTCTTTTCTCTCCTTACTCTTGCACTGGCAAAAACCAGACCAGGAAAGCTGAATTACATGAAGTAATCATATCAAGTCATTAAGCAACTCAAACATTGGTTATCATTTTGAAGTAAACTGTTACAATTTTACAGGTCTTATTTTCCCTCTTAGAATGGTATGTACTTATATTTACTTCTACTTTTGATTTAAATTTTAACTTTTTTAACGGAAGTATATCCCAGCTTATAAATAAATGTATTTAGTGATATTAAAGGAATTTCATTCCAGATTTTCTTCAAATATTTATATGTATTTTACATGACTTTATAAATCTATTGGATTATAAAGTTATCCATATATTAAAAAATGAAATGTTTTTCCATTCATTTTCTTCTTTCAAATTTACAGAGGAATAACTGATGTTAAATATTTTTGTTTTAGAACTGAGTGTTTTATCAAGGGATATTTGTACTTTTCTTTCAGGAATTGCTTCACCATGAGAAATCTGAAGTTACTTCGGACCCTGGAGTTCAGGGATATTCAGGCTCCAGGGACACCTCAGTGCTTCTCTTTCCGAACTGAGCGGAGCACAGTGCTCATTGGCTCAGAACATGGACTGGTAGAAGTGGACCCTGTCACAAGAGAAGTGAGTTATTGTTTGAGAATGCAAGCATTTGGCATGACCGCTGACTTGTTTTTTTCCAAACTTGCTTCCCCCAGATAGTCTTTAAATCATACTGATTTTTTATACTCCTAAATGAGAACTCCCTTTGTTTTACAGTGATGTCATATTAGGTGTAATGTAAGTAGTAACCTACCTTTTACTTTACTACTGTTTTAAATATGAGTTGGCAAAACTGTGACTTCATATTTTATGTGGGTACCCTACTTTTTACCCTTTTTACCTTGTACTTTTTGTAACAGTGGTTCTCAACTGGAAATTGAAAATTGCCATTTTAAAACTGTTTCAGCCTCCATCTCATACCAATTAAATCAGAATCTTCACTCTAGGATCTTGAGCATATATGTATATAAATATATATATATATTTGTATATGGTGGGTCAAAAGTAGGTTAATGGTTGTTATATGGAAAATAATACAATTAATAAATAATAATACAAGAATAAACTCTGGACGGAAGAAAGATGGTGGAGGAGTAGGAGGATCTTTCTCCTACCTCCTCCCGGGATCTAACTGGAATTAGAACTTAAGTGGGAAATATTCACCCTGACATACCTGCTTTAGACAGAGGGAAGAGACTTTTAAACAAGAAAGGCCAGAAACCACCTCTAGACTTGTAAGAAGGGCTGGGTCGAGAGGCCATTGGCTGAGCTTTCAGGAACCATGGGCCAAGGGTGAGGAGGGTTCCCTGGGAGAGAGTCTAGGACAGCCAGAGAGTTGAGCCACTGGGCAGTAGCTGCCCACACAGCAACCAGGGGTGGAGCTTCTAACAGAGCGCTGAGCAGCTTGGCAACAGCCACCCACGTAGCAACCAGCGCCTGGCTTATATCAGCCAGGGAGCAGAGCCGCTGGAGGCAAAGCCACTTTTTTTAGACGGCTAGAGCTCAGGAATTCTGTGCCCAGTCTCTCACCCAAGTTTTGTTGGAGTGGGAGGTGCATACTGGAGTTGCCTGAGGAAAGACAGGGGTAGAAGGGGTTAGGGAGCATGGCAGGGAGGACGGCCGCCGGGATACCTGTGCTGTCACCCCCTTTCTCCCATATTACAGCGGTATTTCTCCTGAGACACACAAGCCCCTCCCTGTACCAAAAGCCTGGGAAAAGGCAATTACCCCACCCCTTGGGATACAGCTCAGGAGGCGGGAATCTCAGGAAGCATTAGTGGCTGGCTATCTTGCATGAATATTCCCCCTTTTCTCTTTCCCTTTTCTTCCTCTTTTCTAGTATTCTTTAATTTTTATTTTATTAGTAGTAGTATTATCTTTTTTGTTTATTATTCTTGTTGTCTTTTCTCTTTCCTAATTCTCTTTTCTTTTGGGGTTGTTTTTGCTGTTGTTGTAGGGTTCTTTTGTATGTTTTGTTTTGTTTTGTTCTGTCAGCACCTGCATGGCATTGTCTGGCTTGAGCATCACAGTTATCCAGCCTGAGAGGACATCTCACCCATGAATGGAAAACAATGGTCAAAACCCAATTACAACAGAAGAGCCCAAATCACATAAGGGTCACTACTAGAGCATACAGCTCAGTAGTTCAGGGAGTCTGCACCACTGGTTCCAACAGGACATTTACTACAAAAGACCACCTTGCTAAGACCAGAGTCATAGCAGGTATTTTAATACATAGAAACAAACCCAAAGATACAACTTAAAGGGGAAGACAAAGAACCCCTAAATTAAAGAAAAGGAGGACTCTCCAGTAAAAGACTAAAAGAGATGGAGGTAAGCAATTTACCAGACATAGAGTTCAGAGTAATAGTTGTAAAGATGCCCAAGAAACTTAGTGAAAACTACAAGGAACTTAGTGGGAAATACATTAGCACGAAAGACTATAGAAACCATGAATAAGAACGAATTGGAAATGAAGCATATTGTATTTAATATCAATAATACACTGGGAGGAATTAAAAGCAGGATTGATGAAGCAGAGGATTGATGAAGCAATTTGGAAGACAAGGTGGAAAGACACTCAGAGAAATAAAAGGCAAAAAACATTTAAAAAGCATGAGAAGAGTTTAGGGAACTTTGGGACAACCTGAAACAGAACAACATCTGCATTGTTGGGGTACCAGAGGGAGAAGAAAGTGAGCAAGGGATAGAGAACCTGCTTGAAGAAATAATGACAGAAAACTTTCCTAACCTGGTGAAGGGAAAAGTTACACAAGTTCAGGAAACACAGAGAATCCCAGTCAAGAGGAACCCAAAGAGACCCACACCAAGACACATCATAATTAAAATGTTAAATATTGCCCTAGCCAGTTTGGCTCAGTGGATAGAGCGTTGGCCTGCGGAGTAAAGGGTCCCGTGTTCGATTCCAGTCAAGGGCACATGCCTGGGTTGCAGGCTCAATCCCCAGTGGGGGGTGTGCAGGAGGCAGCCAATCAATGATTCTCTTTCATTGATATTTCTGTCCCTCTCTCCCTTTCTCTGTCTGAAATCAATAAAAAAAATTTTTTTTTTAAACAAAGGCCATAAGAGACAAAGAAGGTTACTATATAAGGCTAAATGGATCATTCCAACAAAAGGATATAACCCTGTTAAACATATGCACCCAACATAGGAGCACCTAAATATATTTTTAAAACTACTGGAGACTGTAAAGGGAGGTAGACAAAAATACAGTCATGGTAGGGGACTTGAACACTCCATTGATATCATTGGGTGGATCTTCCAGACAAAAAAAAATCAACCTGGAAACAATGACCCTAAATAATGCACTAGATCAGATGGAGTTAATTGATATTTACAGAACATTTCACCCCAAAACTGCAGAATATACACTCTTAAGTGTACATGGAACATTGTCAAAGATAGACCACATGTTAGGACACAAAACAAGTCTGTACAAGTTCAAGAAAATTGAAATCATGTTAAGCATCTTCTCAGATCATGATGGCACGAAGCGACATCAACTATAATAAAAACACCCCAAAACATTCAAACACATGAAGGCTAAGGAGTATGTTATTAAGTAATAAATGGGTTACCAATGTGATCAAGGAAGAATTAAAAAACATCCTGGAAACAAATGAAAATGAACAAAATCTATGGGACACAGTGAAAGCATTCCTGAGAGGGAAGTTCATAGTATTACAGGCCCACCTCAAGAAACAAGAAAAGGCTCAAATAAACAATCTAACCCTATAGCTTAGAACAACAAGAAAAGCCCAGAGGAAGTAAAAGGAAAGGAATAATAAAGATCAGAGTGGAAATAAATTACATGGAGGCCAAATAAACAATACAAAAGATCAATGAAACCAAGAGCTGGTTCTTCAGAAAGATAAAAGATTATAAAAAAGATAAATACCTTAGCCAGACTCATCAAAAAACAAAGACGTGATGACCCAAATAAAATCAGCAATGAAAGAGACAAAGTAACAACTGACACCACAGAAATACAAAGGATTGAAAGAAAATACTATGAACACCTATATTCCAACAAACGGACAACCTCAGTGAAATTGACAAATTCCTGGAAACATACAGTATTCCAAAACTCAATCAGGAGGAATCAGAAAACCCTGAATAGGCTGGTAACAATTAATGAAATTGAAGCAGCAATAAAAAAACACACCTCTCAGCAAACAAAAGAGATGGCTTCATAGGGGAGTTTTACCAAACATTCAAAAAAAACCTAACACCTATCCTCAAAGTATTCTAAAAAATTCAAGAGGAGGAAGGCTTCTCAGCTCCTTTTTATAAGGCCAGCATTATCCTAATTCCAAAACCAGATAGAGACACTACAAAGAAAGAAAATTAGAGTCCAGTATCTCTGATGAACATAGATGCTAAAATCCTAAACAAAACTTTAGCAAACCAGATATAGCAATATGTTAAAAAGATTGTACACCATGAGCAAGTGGGATTCATTCTGGGGATGTGAGGCATGTACATTGTTCACAACTCAAATGTGTTATGTCACATAAACACAATGAAGGATAAAAATCACATGGTCATATCGATAGACTCAGAATGGATTTGACAAAATCCAGCACCCATTTTTTTATTAAAAACTCTGCAAAGTGGAAATAGAAGGAGCATACCTCAAAATACCAATATAATAAAGGCCATATATGACAAACCTATAGCCAACATCATACTCAATGGGCAAAAACTAAAATACATTTCCCCTAAAAACAGGAACAAGATAAGGTTGTCTGTCCACTTTCACTGCTCCTTTTCAACATAGTACTGGAAGTCCTAGTTACAGCAATAAGACAAGAAGAAAAAATAAGCCGAAACCAGTTTGGCTCAGTGGATAGAGCATCGGCTTGCGGACTGAAAGGTCCCAGGTTCGATTCCAGTCAAGAGCATGTACCTTGGTTGCGGGCACATCCCAGTGGGGGGTGTGCAGGAGGCAGCTGATCGATGTTTCTAACTCTCTATCCCTCTCTCTTCCTCTCTGTAAAAAAATCAATAAAATATATTTTAAAAAATAAAAAATAAAAAGCATCCAAATTGAAAGGAGTTAAGTAAAACTTTTTATTCACAAATGAGATGATATTGTACATAGAAAATCCTGAAGATTTTTACCAAAAAACTACATTTATTTCTGCAAAGTACGTAACAAATTAACACCCAAAAATCGATAGCATTTTTATATACCAATAAAGAACTCTCAGGAAGAGAAACTAAAAAAACAATCCCATTTACTATTGCAATGAAAAAAATAAGAAACCTAGGAAAAAATTTAACCAAAAAGGTAAAAATCCTGTACTTGGTAAGCTATAGGTCATTGAAAAAGCAGAGGAAAATACAAACAGTAGAATATACCTTCTTCATGCATTGGAAGAATTAATCATTAAAATGCCCATACTACCCAAAGCAATCTGTAGATTCAATGTAATCCCCACTAGAATACCTTCTTATTTCACAGATCTAGGACAAATATTCCAAAAATTTATACAGAACCAAAAAAGACCTTCAGTAGCCACAGCAATCTTAAAGAAGAACAAAATTGGAGGGATCACAATACCAGATATCAAACTACTAGTGGCCCGGTGCACAAAATTCATGCACGGGGGTGTGTCTCCCTCAGCCCAGCCTGCACCCCCTCCAATCTGGGACCCCTCGAAGGATGTCCGACTGCCTGTTTAGGCCTGATCCTACCTCTGCCGGCCTGGTCACCCCTAACTGCCCTCCCCTGCAGGCTTGATTGCCCCCAACTGCCCTCCCTTGCAGGCCTGGTCCCTCACAACTGCCCTCCCTTGCAGGCCTGGTCCCTCCCAACTGCCCTCCCCTGCTGGCCATCTTGTGTGTTGGAGTGATGGTCAATTTGCATATTATTAGATAGGATAGAGGCCTGGTAAACCGATGGGGGCTGGCTGGTTTGCCCTGAAGGGTATCCTGGATCAGGGTGGGGGTTCCCTTGGGGCGTGGGGCGGCCTGGGTGAGGGGCCTGTGGTGGTTTGCAGGCCGGCCACGCCCCCCAGCGACCCAAGCAGAGGCCCTGGAATCTGGGATTTATTTATCTTCTATAATTGAAACTTTGTAGCCTTGAGCGATGCCAAGCCTCCTTCCTGCTCGCTTATGGCCGCAGCCATTTTTGTTGGGATTTATTTGTCTTCTATAATTGAAACTTTGTAGCCTTGAGTGGAGGCCTGGGCCCACCGGAAAGCTTGGCTTCCTCCATCGCTGGGGCAACTCAAGCCTCCTGCTCACTCCAGTTCCGTGACTGCTGCCATTTTTGTTGGGATTTATTTATCTTCTATAATTGAAACTTTGTAGCCTTGAGTGGAGGCCTGGGCCCGCCAGGGCAGGCAAAAAGCTTGGCTTCCTCCATTGCCGGGGAAACCCAAGCCTCCTGCTCTCTCCGTGGCCGCAGCCATCTTGTTTGGGTTAATTTGCATACTTGTTCCTGATTGGCTGGTGGGTGTGGCTTGCTGGTGTGGCGGAGGTATGGTCAATTTGCATATTACTCTTTTATTAGATAGGATACTACAAAGCCATTGCAATAAAAGCAACCTGGTACTGGCACAAGAATAGGCATATAGAGCAGTGGAACAGAGCAGATACCCCAGAAATTAGCCCACGCCAATATGGTTAATTAATACTTGATAGAGTAGGCAAGAGCATACAACAGAGTAAAGACAATCTATTCCATAAATGATATTGGGAAAATTTGATAGGTACATGCAAAAAAAAAAAAAGGAACTAGATTATCAACTTACACCATACACAAGAATGAATCCAAAAGGGATAACAGACTTAAATGTAAGTTGCAAAAATCATAAAAATCCCAGAAGAAACCATAGGCATCAAACTCGGACATTTCAAGTAGCAGAATTTTTGCTGATACATCTCGTAGGGCAAGAGAAATGGGTAAAAAATAAGCAAATTGGACTATATCAAACCAAAAATTTCTACACAGCAAAGATATCACGAAATGAAAAGGGAGAACATATTTGCCAGTGATACATCTGGTAAGGGGTTAATTTCCAAAATATATAAAGACCTTATACAAAAAAGGAAGAAAATACAATTTAAAAATAGGCAAAAGACCTGAATAGACACTTTTGCAAAAGAAATAGACAGTTGACCCAGAGACATGGAAAAATGCTCAACGTCACTAATCATCAGAGAGATGCAAATGAAAATGACAGTGAGGTACCATCTTGCACCTGACAGAATGGCTACCATAAAAAAAAATCAATGCTGGCGAGGATGTGGGAAAAGGGAATCCTAGTACACATCCTAGTGGAAATGCAGACTGGTGCAGGCACTATGGAAAACAGTATGGAGAATCCTCAAAAAATTAAAAGTGTAACTGCCGTTTGACCCAGCAATCTCACTTCTGGGAATATATTCTAAGAATCCCAAAACACCAATCAGAAACAATATATGTACCCCTGTGTTCATAGCAGTGTTATTTACAATAGCTAAGATCTAGAAACAGCCCAAGTATCCATCAGTAGATGAATGGATAAAAAGGCCATTGTACATTTACACAATGGAATACTATGCAGCTGTACGAAAAGAAGGATCTTTTACCCTTCGTGACAGCATGGAGGCACCTGGAGATTATTATGCCAAGTGAAATGAGCCAATCAGAGAGAGACAAATATCATATGATTTCACTTATATGTGGAATCTAATGAACAAAATAAGCTGATCAAAAATAGGTCCAGAGACAGAAGCATGGAACAGACTGGCAGATTTCAGAGGGAAAGAGTGGGGGGAGAAGTGGGAAGAGATTAACCAAAGAACTGGTTATGTATAGCTTATGGATATAGACAATAGTATGGTGAAGGCCTGGGGTGGGGTGGGAGCCAGGCGGATGGGGAAAATGGTGGGACATCTGTAATACCCTCAACAATAAAAATTTAAAAATAAAATAAAAAAGAATAAGCTGTGTCATGTACTCACCTATAAACCTACTTTTGCCTACCCCTGTATATATTTAAAAGCTATTTGGATTGATTCTAATATCTTCCCTTAATTATATTTTGCTACTAATGTATTTTAGGTGATTACATTCTTAGTCCCCTCCCTCCATCGATAGAAATCTCAGAAAACCATAGTCAAAAAAAGAAAGAAAAAAAAAAAAGAAAGCCATAGTTATTAACTTCATGTTTTATTGGATATTTTTTAAGAGACCAGGCTTTTTGCTTTTATGTTTGCTTATCAAAAATGTTGCATAAACTATTTTTCTTGTTAAATATAGTAGGGTTATGAGAGTCCTTAAGTGAAAGTTTGGATTTTTATCTAGAAAAAAAATTTTTTTGAAAGCTTTTATGTTATAAATGAAGCATTAAAAAGCATTTTATTTCTGGAAATGTTGTCAGTTGTTCTTGTAAGTAGATTGGCTTAATTTGCTTATGTGTTTGTTTTGATGGAAGGTGAGAAACGAAATTTCTTTAGTGGCCGAAGGCTTTCTCCCAGAGGATGGAAGTGGCTGCATTGTTGGTATTCAGGA
This sequence comes from Eptesicus fuscus, assembly GCF_027574615.1. Lineage (NCBI taxonomy): Eukaryota > Metazoa > Chordata > Mammalia > Chiroptera > Vespertilionidae > Eptesicus > Eptesicus fuscus. The sequence continues at coordinate 59,825,156 of NC_072487.1, read as the reverse complement.
CTTGCTGGATCAGGAGTCTGTGTGCCTGGCCACGGCTTCTGGAGATGTCATACTGTGCAATCTGAGCACACTCCAGGTAAGTACAAGAGTCAGTGTAGAGGAAGTCTCAAGCGTCCTCCAACAGAACCTTGTTTTGCATAGAAGTTTAAATATTCAGGCGATGTACTATTTAAGCATTTTATAAATTACAGTCGTTGCAATATATATTTCTTTACAAAAAATTGTTGGCTTTAGCTATATTTCAAGATTCTTCTAAAACTCAGTTTTGTCTACTGCATTTGTTAATCAGAACAATTACAACCTGGAAAAAACACACCTTGGCCATTCTTATGTGGTGTAGTTCACCTCTTATCAAAATCTGATCCTGAATTGTAATTTATATTTCTCAATTAGAAAATCTTTGAAATATTTAAGATTGCCAAAGGAGATAGATTTCAACCGTTAGCCTCTTTCTCTACTATAGCATAAGGCTGACTTTCCGGATTTCTGTCTTTACCTTTTTAACAGCAAGGGTTTCACACTAAAATAGTCTAAGTCTTTTTAAACTTCTTTGATTACAACATGAGTTGTGATCTCTTTAATATTGATTGTGCAATGAGACTTACAGTATTACTAATAATATAATGATAGTAGTAGCAGACATTTATTCAATGTTTACAATGTGCCAGGCACTTTGTCAAGTGCTTTTCAAGCATAATCTATTTAATATACAATCTTATGAGATAGATAGTTTTTCAGTTCTTTAGAACTAGAGGAAATTGAGGCACAGAGAGCTTAAGTAACTATGCCAAAGTCATCGTTTTCAGAGGGGATATGTACCTTGGCTGTCTAAATCTGATACCTTTGCTTTTAACCATTCCATTTAGTGCAGTAATAAATCTTACTTTCAGTTTATGGTAAGAAATACCAAAGACATCAAGTCCAACTTAAATAGTGTTTCTCATATTTAAAAGGTATGCTTTTATTTTCAAAACTTCCTGTAGCGATTTTTCCTGATTACTGAGCTCCTCCTGTCCATTAATTTAATCAAATGATTTTAATCCTCCCTATTTGTGGCTTTTCAATGTATGCAAGACAGAATCCATGTTCTTATTGTACCTTATAGGAACTTTCACTATGTGTTCCCCAAATTCCTTTTAGCCTCTCCCCTCCCCCATCATTCCTGTGTGTGTGTGTGTGTGTGCGCGCGCGCGCGCGCGCTTATGCTCTACTTACAGCTGTTATTTAACTGCTCCTTTTTTTAAAATTTATTTTGTGCCTCAATATTGCATTTCCCCCTGATGTCTTTTTCCTGGCCCTATTATCACCCTTCAAGGCACCTTTCCAGAAAAGCTTTCCTGAATTCCTGGGCCACTAGTGATTTCCTGCTTTGAATCTTAACTTAATTCCCAGAAACCTCAATTATATCTCTAATCCCACTGTAGAGTCATCTTTTCATCTCCTTCGTGAGATAACTCTGGGAGGACTGGAATGTCCATAGTCACGTCCACTTCCTGTGCCCTGTGTCATGCCTAGTCTCTCAATACCTGATACTGAATAAATGTTTGTTGAGTAAACTCATGGTTGTTTTGTTTTTAATTATTTTGATTATGGTTGTAGTAAATTTTCACTGAGACAGTGGGGTTTTAATCTCTTATTTTTTCTGTCTGTCTCAGCTGGAATGTGTAGGGAGTGTAGCCAGTGGTATCGCAGTCATGAGTTGGAGTCCTGACCAAGAGCTGGTGCTTCTTGCTACAGGTAAACTTGTCATTGATCTCATCTGACTTTTATCAAACATGGCTCCTAATATCTCACAGGGTTAAGCTGTGTAGGTTTCAAATTTTTCTTTTAACAATTATACCAGTGTTATAATTTAGAGAGGACTTTTATGTTAGCCTTACAACATAAATAGCTGAGAATAAGCATCACGTCAGAAGCTCTTTGCATTTATGAGAGTCAAACACTTAGAATGAATTCTCTCTGTCTTGTTCTGACTGTAAACTCCTTCACACCAGCTCTGCAGCTTCCAGTGCCATTGATACTTATGGAATTGCAAATTTGTTGTATGAAAATGAAATCATTCTTGTTTGTGCCCCTTCAAGGTCAACAGACTCTGATTATGATGACAAAAGACTTTGAACCGATCATGGAACATCAGATCCATCAGGATGATTTTGGTGAAAGTGAGTATAGCTTTGTTTGAAATGTCTTGTGACCTGCGTTCCACTCAAGTTTGATCATTGTCTTGCGCACTAATCTCCGTGTCATAACCCAAAGGACTATGATGTTTGAACTTCCATTCATTAAATGTCTGATCGCCCAGTTCCTTTGACACACTCCCAATCTTGAAAGGCATACATCAGAGCCTCTCCCAGTCTGAGAGTTAGCTTTGTCAATAACCTGGGGAATAGAAAACTATGCTTAGGGTCAACTTGATAATTGTTGCCCAGGAAAGGGACTACACTAGCTAGACAGAGGCGGGGAATGTCCAGCCCATGGGCTGTATAAGGCTGCGAAATCATTTGGCCTGGCCCTGCCAAGGCATTATGGATGAGTTAATTAAATGTTTTTAATTAACTCATCCCTAATTAACAAAGATTTTTAACGTTTCCTGAGGTCTAATTTCATGCCTTCTTATTCCACCAACTCTGAGAAGTCATTTAGAAAATGGCTATTCATTTATTCATTCAAAAGTAATTTATTTGTTCAGTAATAATTTTGGGATTGGTATGAACCCAGCAGTGTTAGGTGCTGTAGACAATTTGGCTTTTCTCTTAAGGAGTCCCATTAGTTCACTGATAACTTGATGTGCAGGTATTCGAGTAGCATAAGGGGAGGAAGGGAGTTATGGAGAGGGAAGGCTTCTCAGACGTGGCTACTTCAGCTGAGTCTTGGCTGAATTGGTCTTGGGTAAATGAGGGTGGAGGGTAGGGAAGTGGTTCAAACAAGTGAATAAACCCATTCCAAGGCAAGGTGTTTCCCAGAAGCCTTTGACACATCATAACTTTTTCAGACAACTGTGAATACTTAAGCATCGATGGTTGGCAGGACGTGAATGTGGAATGAAATAAACAGGATGAATTTTGATTATGTTTGGTAGGAAGGGAATTTGGACATTGAGTTATAGGTGATCAGCCATTAAAGGTTTTGATGATACAAGATTGAGTGATTGGTACAGAGGGAAGAGTAAGGGTGACCTGGTAAGAGGTTGCCAGAGGAATATAGGTGAGGGATAAAGAAGGTGGGTGAGGGGCCAAAAGAGGGAATAAATTCAGGAAAAATTTGATTCTCAACAAGGATGGGAGTACATTTTTTGGAATTATCTGAGCAACTATTTTGGAATATGTGTGCATGGTTCCTCTCCTGCCCTAGCCAGTTTGAAAAATACCAGTTTAGAAAGTACAATAGAGGCTTTGGGTATGTAAGGTGAAGAGGAAAGTTTAATGGGACTCCAGCCTGAAGCTCAGATGGTGGGATTAAAGGTACCAGGATTTGAGAGGGAAGGTGGGAATTGCTGGACTGTAAAGGGGTAGGTGGTGAGTTATGTTTTTGGTTTGTTTCAGGGATACATGGTATTACTATGTGAAGTAAGCAAATGTAAGGGGCCAAACCATTGGCATGTAGGAATCTTTACAATCTTGGGAGTGGATGAACTTGCTCAGGGAGCAGGTATGGTCCTGGAAGAGGACAGGATCCAGGATGGGTCTCTGGGGCATTCAGCTTTGAGGCCAGTCATAGAGATAGATAGTAACCAGCATACCTTTGCATGGGGAAGTGCCCTGGGTCTAGCTAATCCCACCTACTTTTTCTTAATGTTGACTGCTAGTCAATTTATTGAGAGGTCTCAGAGCACCCAAGTAATTACCAGTCCCTAACTTCTTGGAAACTAGCAATGAAACTGCTTTTATTTCATTTCATTTAGCTCACTGGCTGTCTTGCATGTTCTCAATCATTTGTTCTCTAGACAAGTTTATCACAGTTGGATGGGGCAGGAAGGAGACCCAGTTCCACGGATCAGAAGGCAGGCAAGCGGCCTTTCAGGTGCAAATGGTAAGGTTGATCTGATGGATAAAGACACTTAGAGGCTAATAAGGGACAGATATCTTGTGCTTTAGTAAAGCTGACACTGTTCAGAAAACCGCAGGGAATGAGTCATCCTAGGACAGTGGTTGGCAAACTCATTATTCAACAGAGCCAAATATCAACAGAACAATGATTGAAATTTCTTTTGAGAGCCAAATTTTTAAACTTAAACTTCTAACGCCACTTCTTCAAAATAGACTTGCCCAGGCCGTGGTATTTTGTGGAAGAGCCACACTCAAGGGGCCAAAGAGCTGCATGTGGCTTGCAAGCTGCAGTTTACCAACCACTGTCCTAGGAAGATCCTTCTTCCTTTTTTAATGCCAGTTGCTTTATCTTTTTTATTTTTCAGCATATGGAATAATTATAATCAATATTCAGTGTAAAAAATAAATCACAGATAGAAGTAAAACACTCTGTCTATCTCTTCCTGATATGTAGAAGAACTGTTTTTATACTTTCCTACATATGGAGATATTAGATATTTTTTCCTGCTTTTTCCTTTTGGATGAAACTTATTTTCCTTCATTCTGGATATATTTTGAAGGTAGATCTATCAATAATAGATTAGGTGTGGGGTGTAAGAAAGTGGAATTCAGGATAATTTGGGGCCTGAGCAAATGAAAGCATTGTGTGTATATTATATGTAGAAATTTCCATGAACTGCCCTTGTAGTATAAACCAGAGGACCAATGCACGAAGATTCGTGCAAGAATGGGCCTTCCTTCCCCTGGCTGCCAGCACCGCCTTTGGTCCGGCCGGGAGCCGCCTTTCTACCTTCCCACGCTGCCCAGAGGCCTGGAGTGGCTGGGGCGCCTGTGTATGCAAATTAACCCACCATCTTTGTTGGGTTAATTTACATACTCCTGATTGGCTGGTGGGCGTCGCGAAGGTACGGTCATTTTGCATCTTACTCTTTTATTCGTGTAGATGAGTCAGTAATACACTGCCTGCCATGTACCGTTTTTCATCTTTCATTATTTCTAGCTGCATTTTGTGAATCGTATTTCATCTTTTAACCCTGCACCTGAGGAAGTTTGTGTTCTGTACCATGGTTTCATTTCGCCTAGAATGAATCTGGTTAGGCTGCCAGTGTATTTCCTGGGGTACAGACTGTGGCACCATTCTGACTTAACCTGTCACAGGAATGGATGATGGCTGCTCAGGCGGAGTTGTCCCCAACCCCGAAAAGTTGGTTTCTGTCTTGAAGGCCTTCAGGATTGAGATGCAAGTGGCACTGGACTGTTTTCACCATCGCTGCTGCCTTGATTATTGCTGGCTCGGCTCTTCTGTGCACTGTTGTGAAGCTTACACAACAAATAGAACTCTCTCTTTCTTCTATTTATATTTAGACAAACAACAATTATTTTCTTGTCGAAGTTACGTGGTAGATTCCTCAGCTCATTGGTGTTAATATCTCGATCTGTAGCTTTTTTCCTGTTGCTTGAAGGCCGTTTTTTTTAATGCCCAAAGAAGAATTTTGTTTTGTTAGAAATTCTTTTCTCTTCTACTGATGATTTCTGCATCTAAGGGTCCTTTTATTAGAAGAGTTCCTAAGGTTTCTATGAAGCTGGTTTTTTCTAGGTAGCTTAATAGCATAAGAAAGATTGACATTTAATAGCCTGAGGCTTGTTTGATTCTGGGCCACTGAAGGTCCTCAGTGACATTTGTCTTTCCTCATCTCTTTAGATTGAGTCTGCTTTGCCCTGGGATGACCAGAGACCACAAATCACCTGGCGTGGTGATGGACAGTTTTTTGCTGTGAGTGTTGTTTGCCCAGAGACAGGTATGGAAATAAATTGCAGTTAAACAAACTAAAAGTTTATCTTATTAAGTTCAGGAAAGTTTATTCTCTCTTTTTTTTAGGTGATACTCAGCATTTTAAAGATTTTTAAAAAATTGATTCTTAGAGATAGAGGAAAGGATAGGGAGAGAGAGAAAGAAACATCAATGTGAAAGTGAAACATTGATCTGCTGCCTGCTACTCAATCTCCACGGGGACTGAGCCCACAACCCAGGCAACCTTTTGTGTATGATAATCCAACTGGCAACATTGTGTTGCATGGGATGTCGCCCAGCCAACTGAGCCGCACTGGCCAGGGCAATTTTTTCTTTCTCATTGAGAGTTTTCTTTTATTACATAAAGATATACTTTAGATGTTAACGAATTTAGAACTAAGAATTCGATGAGTTCTTTGAGGCAATTTTATCCACCCTCCTATGTGTTGGACACACATTTTTACCAAGATTAATCTAATTTGTTTGTAAAACTATGACAGTTTTTATTAATAAAGGGGGGGGGTGTTTGAAAAGTTCCGACTTGACAGTGCTTATCATAATGCTTTAAGCTTGTTTGTTTTTCGTTTTGTTTTCTCTCTACCTACTGCATAGGGGCTCGGAAGGTCCGAGTGTGGAACCGTGAGTTTGCTTTACAGTCAACCAGTGAGCCTGTGGCAGGACTGGGCCCAGCTCTGGCCTGGAAGTGAGTAGGAGAAGAAATCTTTTAACTCCTTCCTCAGAACTCTTGGAACTAAGGGTGGGGGTGAGGGAGAGAGATCAACCAAAGGACTTGTATGCATACATATAAGCCTAACCAATGGACACAGACACCAGGGGAGTGAGGGCATGAATGGGGGTTAGGGGGGCATTGGGAGGATAAGGACACATAGGTAATATCTTAATCAATAAAGAAAAAAGAATACACCAAAAAAAAGGATTCTTGGAACTGGGGTAGAGGTGGTACCTATTGAATGTGGGTGTTTATATAACACAAAAAGAGAATTACTTTTTTTCATTTGGCTGTAAGCCTATATGTTTTTTTCTTTTTTAGTTCCCTGAAGTCTGACTTCAATTTGAATAGTAGATTCTGAGTTTCTTTGCAGATCTCACAATTCCGAGACCCATATGTTTTGTAGGTTATAGGCAGGGTCTCCATGAAGCCATTGTATAAAGCAGAAAATGGTGCTTAGAAGGGAAGTCGCTGTATGCACAGCTCAGTGGGCAGTGGAGTTCTGGTGAGGACTAGGAGGAGGGCTTCCTTCCTGTGCACCATCTCCCACACCAAGGGAATCTGTCTGCTGAGGAACGTGCAGGGTGGATCCAGCCTGATTCTCTTGGCCCAGCACCCTTGTGTGGTCACAGTCTGCTTGTGATTGTGGCTGCCCTTAATATAGAGAGAGGATGTGTCCCATCCACTGTCTCAGTAGCATCTGTTATATGCAAAGCCACTAGGTCTGTAGGTTTTAGATATCTCATTTCCCACCAGTCTTTGAGTAGCAGTTGGATGATAGAGCAAAGAGAAAAATGTATTTGAATTAAAACCTATAGATGAGGTGATTGAGAAGTCTTTAAAATACCTTCCTGAGCATCGAATATTTGCTGAAGTTATCTACTTGAAGGAGAAAAAGGTTATGGTGTTATAGGACATTATACATGCAATGATTTAAGTAAGGTATTGACTTTTTAAAAAGTCACCCAAGTGCATTCTAAATCTGAGGCTTTTGGGGCAAGTGGAGGCTTTGTGCAAATTAGGAAAAGGCACTCTTTCCTCTGGGCAGGCATAGTCTCACTAGGGTGACTGCTTACCTGGTGACATGGAATTTAAAACTTCCTTGGATGCTTTTTGTTTTTGCTGAAAAGAATCATTTCTCCTAATTTTATCTCGTTTAAAGCCAGCTGCATGTACTTGCGGGCCTTCTAACACTCTCTGTTTGCTTTAAGGCCCTCGGGCAGTTTGATTGCATCCACACAAGATAAACCCAACCAGCAGGATGTGGTGTTTTTTGAGAAAAATGGACTTCTCCATGGACAGTTTATGCTTCCTTTCCTCAAAGATGAGGTGAAGGTAGGTGCCTGAGTTGTTTCAGAATAAAATTTAGGGATTTCCCACAGCTATAGAGAAGGTTTATATCGGATGTGGGCATGCGTGTAAATAGAAGCTCCCATGTACGTAGTAATAGAAATAGTGGCTTCTTATAACTAAGTTCATTTGTGGGGGTTTTTTTCTTCTTAAAAATGAGAAATTATTTTTCTTAGATTTTTAAAGAATAAGTGGTACTTCTTTCCCACCCTACATAAAACATAGACAGGAAATAGAAATGCTAGTTTTATTGTTTATTTTGACAAAAGTACAATTCTTCCAGCAATAAAGATGCCTTTCATTCATAACATTGAAACCTTAAGCAGCTTGTGTACCATTAGGATCTTTGTTGGAGCAGATACACATCCAAAGGTAAACTTTAAATAAAGACACTCAAAGTGGAGAGAAGAGGTGGATGAACTCTCATGTACCTATTATTTGTAAGATACCAACATTTTGCACAATTATTTTATCCCCTCTCTCTGGCCCTCACACACAAACATACATACACACACATTTTCATTTTATTTCCTAGGGTTTTTTTTTAAAACTCTAGGAAATGAACTTTTAATATTTTTTTCTAACAGTTAAGAACATTTTTCTTTAAATAACCGTAAGTAACCACAATTACATAATCATACCTTACAAAATTAGTAATCATCCCTTAGTATTATCTAATCCCTAGTCCATATTCAAATGTCCCTGATTGACTAACTATCACTTGCATTTGGTTGTTAAATCTCTTTTAATCTTTAAGTGTAATGCATTTTTTAGAGTCCTCTGCATATGAGGACAGATTACACAGATTTGTTTAATGACTCTGTAGGTTAATAATTTATAGCCAGGGGTCTGCTCCAGGAGAGGATTGTTTGGTTTGTGAGAGCAGGGAATTCAGGTATCATAAAGATTTTGAAGTAAATACATAGTTAAAGGACAATGACAGGTCTGTTTTCCCTACTAGGTAAATTACCTGCTCTGGAATGCAGATTCCACTGTGCTTGCAGTTTGGTCGGAAGACCTTCAAAGGGAAGAAAATTCCACTCTAAAAACGTATGGTAAGACAGCACCATTTCAGCCTTTTGCCCCATAAAATATAGTTGAAAGTAGATGTGGAGTTGCCCTTATCCCTTCTACTTAGTCCTGTGGTGGAATAAAAGATGGTAGAGAGGGGTAGGTGGAGATGGGCCAGTGGTTAGGTTTTGATTATTTATGGTTTCAGCCATGCATCAGTCACGGGTCTTTAGAGAAACAGAATCAGGGCAGGCCAGCAGGCTGGAAATTCAGGTAGGAGTTGATGTTTCAGTCTTATCTGAAATTTATAGGACAGGCCTGCAGTTTGCAGACAGGCAGGATCCTACGTTACATGTTTGAGGTAGAATTCCTTTTTCTCCAGGAAACCCTTGCTCTTTAAGGCCTTTAATTCATTGGATGAAACCTGCTCATTGTGGAGGATAATCTGCTTTATTTAAAGTCAACTGATTGTTGTAGGGCGAAATGGGTAAGGGGATCAAATCTATGGTGACAGGTGGAAACTAGAATTTTGGTGGAAGCACTCTACAGTATTTATAGATATCATATTATAATGTACACCTAAAAAATTATATAATGTTACTAACCAGTGTGTCTCAATAATAAATAATTTTTTTAGAAAATTGAAAGAAGAAAAGTCATCTGATTGTGTATGTTAGCCACATCTACAGAATACCTTCCTACCTTCCCAGCAATATCTAGACTAGTGATCAGCCTGGCACCATAGCCTAGCCAAGTTGACATATAAACTTGACCATTAAGGTCACCAGTAATTTCTTTTCTTAGATGGTATTGCTACAGGAAGTCACAATGTTGACCAAAGGAATACTACACTGAAAGTGAAAGAGAAATTGGATTAGATATAAGAATCATCTCTATACCTTTTAAATTGTGTAAATAGGTATTTTTTAGTGTATACATAATAGGTGAAAACATTACAAAATAAAGATGAGAAGGAAAATAGTTAATTCATAATTCTGTCTCTTTAATAATCACTATTGAAATTTTCTCATCTTCCAGATTTTATTGATATGTTTCAGTATAGCCATGACCTCATTTTTGTTATGTATATAGATAGGTATATATAGATAGGTATGATGCATCAGTTTTTGTAACTTATTTTCTGCTGCGACAAACATATTTCTACTTCAGATATCCATCTATATTATTTTTAATTACTGGATAATATTCATTTGTGCCGCAGTTTATTAAATCCCATTCTGTTAGACTTTTAAAGTTTTGTGCTTTCTCATTATCAATAATAATGCACTGAATATTTTTTCATTCACTCATTCATTCATTTGACCCAGTGGCTTTCAACCCTGGTTGCAACTTTATTTTTTAAATATATTTTTATTGATTTCAGAGAGGAAGGGAGAGGGAGATATAGAAACATTAATGAGAGAATCATTGATTGGCTGCCTCCTGCATGCCCCACACTAGATATCAAGCCCGAAACCCGGACATGTCACCTGACTGGAAATCGAACCATGACCTTCTGGTTCATAGGTTGAGCTCAACCACTGAGCCACACCTGGCTGGGCAACCCTGGCTGCACCTTTAGAAAACAAAACAAAACAAAACACTTTCTAGGCCTCATCAATATTGGATTCATTGTATCGGAATGAAGACTATCTGTATTTAATTTAAAAAACAAAATGCTTCCAGATAACTTTTAATATGCAGCCAGGGTTGAGAACCACAGGGTGTCAAGGGCAGGCAAGGCACTGTGATATGCTCAGGATATGTGTTACATAACAACAGCCATGATACCTGTTATCACAGCATGAGCAGAAAGTCTAGCTTACCAACTCACTGCTAGGGACAGTGATGGCGAACCTATGACACGCGTGTCAACACTGACACGCGTAGCCATTTCTGATGACACGTGGCCGCATGCCGAGGATGAAACATTTGCTGCTCCTGAGGATGAAACATTTGCGACTAGAGTTTTGGAGTTAGTTTTTTCCTCAAAGTGACACACTACCCGAGTTATGCTCAGTTTTTTGGCGAAGTTTGACATACCAAGCTCAAAAGGTTGCCCATCACTGGCTAGGGAGATGTATTGCGATAGCCAGGTTAGAGAACTAGGTTAGATTTGCTGTGATCACTGAATTAAGAATTAGTGAGCTGGGAGATAATTAAAGAAAATAAGTTTCTTAATATAATCAAGAACTTCATTTATGTGTGTCATCTGTTTAATAAAAGTTGGTTTTGACTTGACATGATTAGGTCTTTTTTTAACTTTATTGAGATATAATCCTACCTAATAAAATGGTAATATGTAAATTACCATCACTCTGCTACGCCCACGATTGGGCCAGAGGGAGGCGCAGGGGGCGGGACTCGGGGTGGCCAGGGTAGCCGATTGGGCCAGACGCTGAGCTTGCATCGCCAGTGGCGGCGCAAGCTCAGCATCTGCGCCATGGCTGTGCTGCAGAACAGAAGGGGCCTCTGGGGCAGCAAGCTCACGTCCCACCTCGGACCATCAAAAGCTGGGGAGCTGGGTGCCTGTCCGCTGGTGCACCAGCGGACAGGCACCCAGCTCCACCTCGATTGAAAGCGAAAGCATGTAGGGGACCCTACACGTGCATGATTCAATCATGCACTGGGCCTCTAGTTGGTATATAACTGTGTAAGTTTAAAATGTACAATGTATGATTTGATACATGTATATATTGTGAAAATTTTATCACAATGAGATTCATCTCACATAATTACCATTTTTATTGTTGTTATTGTGAGAACATTTAAGATCAACTCTCTTAGCAAGTTTCAAGTAAACGTTACTGTATTATTAGCTGTTGTCACCAAGCTGTACATTAGATCCCTGGATCTTACTCATCTTATAACTGAAAGTTTGTACCCTTTGACCAACATCTTCCCATTTTCCCCACCCTCAGGATTAGGTCTCTGCTTTTAATAGATGTTGGAAAAGATAATTGCTTGCTAATCTCCCTTGGACTGCTGAATCATAGTTAATACCAGAGAGCCTTGCACCCAGTTGCATGCAAAGTACTTGGGAGAAAGTAATAAGCAACTTAAGCTTAATAGAACATAGTGGTGCTAGTCCAGTACTTTTGAATTGAGTGTTTTAATACTTTTAATCTTCCTTCTAATCTTACCTTATAATAGACAAATATGCAAATTGACCGCACCTTCGCTATGCCCAAGCCACGCCCAACAACCAAGCCACGCCCAACAACCACGCCCACCAGGAAACCATTGCAGGGACGCTGGGTGCGGCCAAGCCCAAGGCCGGGAAAGCCGCCCGAGGCTTTCCCGGCCTTGGGCACCAGCGGGGAGCCTGCACCGATCGCAGGAAACCACTGGGGGTCGGCTCCTGCGATCCTTAACAGGGATGTTGGGTGTGGCCGAGCCCAAGGCCACCGCCTGGGGCCAAGCCCCGACCCTGAAAGAAGGCAGAAGGCGGTGGCCACAGCCAAGGCCTGGGTCCCCGGTGCCGGCAGAAAACTGGTGCAGGCAGCCAGGTGAATGAAGGTCTATTGCACGAATCTTCGTGCAAAAGGGCTACTAGTTTTAATCTTCCTTCTAATTCGTTATGAAAAGAAAAACAACTGACTAAAACACTGTCTTGTCTTAGCCTTCCATCCTCATGATTAAAAAGTTTGAAGGTAGAGGCAAAAATAAACATATGTTTCTGACTTTATTGAGCTTGACATTTTGTCTTCATGGAAAATTGCCTTTTACCAATTATTGTTAATATTATTTTAATGGAGAGGCTGAGCAGGAAGGGTCATTCAGAAAAGAAAAGATTGTCCCATCCCCCTCTAGCAAATGGTATGAGGTCTCGTCCTCCAGCCTCTGAGGCCTCCTTTCATTCTCCCTTGCAGTTCAGCTCTGGACTGTGGGGAACTATCACTGGTATCTCAAGCAAAGTTTGATCTTCAGCGCCTGCGGGAAGAGCAAGATTGTATCTCTGATGTGGGACCCGGTGACCCCGTACCGGCTGCATGTTCTCTGTCAGGGCTGGCACTACCTCTGCTATGACTGGTGCTGGACGACCGACCGGAGCTCGGGGGATAATTCAAGTGACATGGCCAACGTGGCTGTCATCGATGGAAGTAAGCAGCTAGAAAAGGTGTCTGTGAGCCTGGAAGGGGCCCCTGAGCTGGTGCCTGCAGAGGTGGTGGTTTGATTAAAACCAAATATTTATTTGGTTGGTCGGTTGGTTTATCTTGACTTATTTGTTGTTTTGTTTGGATGAGAATTCCTATAGCTGGGGCATGTACTTTCCTGAGGACCATAGTCCCTCCTCCCCACATCCACCTCCCACCCCAATTCCTCGCTGTGCAGCATCAATGGTCTTCACATATTTACTGGTCCGCCTTTGAAGACATTGAAATTCTGACCCTGGGCAGAAGAGGCACAGTCGTGTTAGGGTTTTGAATGTGTTAGCCTTGTCTTTGCCCTGACTCAGATTTTCATTGACCTTTGCTTCTAAGATTGTAATGTGAGTTGCTGTACTAATTCATGTTCTATATAGTTGTCATAATACTGATTTAATAATCTCATGATCTGTGTAGAGGACTTAATCATATATGCCTTATTACCAAATCCATGCAGAGGGAAGTGCTTCAAGGATTTTAAAGGCATTGATTTCCTTGCATTAGTCTGGCTCGGTTGCAGCCAAACCTAGAACTCTGATCTCTTGACCTTGTCCTAGCTCCTGGCTCCTAAAACCTCCAAGACAAGAGATGGACTTCTCCAGGTCTGGAGGTGACAATAGCCTGATAGAGACAGATATTTCCATGATATTTCCTTCCCCCCTTACACGGTGTTTAAGCTTATTCATGATAAAACACCAAAAATTATTTTAAAGAATTGCTGTGTATCTCCTACCACCGTCATTTGTTAGTGGTACTGTGCTGTTCTGATGCCTTAATTCACAATTGAACATCCATGTGTCTGATCCTCCTTCTCCTTCTCTGTCACATGCAGACAGGGTATTGGTGACAGTCTTCCGGCAGAGTGTAGTTCCACCTCCCATGTACACCCATCGAATGCTGCTCCCAGAGCCTGTGAATCAAGTCATGTTCTCTTCATGCTCTGAAAGGAGTAACGACCTCGCTATCCTCGATGCCAGCAACCAGATTTCTGTCTATAAATATGGTATGCTCAGAAATGTTACAAGGTGTTCTGAGTCAGGTTTCCCCTCTAAAAAGCAAGTTATGGTTTGATGTTGCCTTCGCTCTAGTGTTTCTAAAAATTTTGAAGTTTATAATTAATATCTTTATCGTCATGATATTTAATTGGCTTGTGGGGGTCTTTTTGGGGGAGTTTCAGTCTTACTATGGCTTATAAGAGCTATTCCTTTGCTTTGTTGAACTTGAAGAGTCAGTTATTTAAAGAATAACATTCAACCCTGGAAATAGGATGGTATCTTATTACACCTGTAATGTGTTTTACAGTTTTCATTGCCTTTGCACAAATTTTCAGTTGATCTCACAGCACTCCTAGGAGCTGTGTCACAGATGGACTTCTTTGTGTTGTGTTTTTTTAAAAAACGTTTTCATTGATTTTAGAGAGGAAGGGAGAAGGATAGAGAGATAGAAACATTGATGAGAGAGAAACACATCCATCAGCTGCCTCCTGCACGCCTCCTACTGGGGATTGATCCTGCAACCTGGGCATGTGCCCTGACCGGGAATCAAACCAGTGACCTCTTGGTTCATGGGTCAACGACACTCCATCACTGAGCCAAACTGGTTGGGCTGGATTTTTTCTTTTTTATAACAAAGGACAGAATGCCAGCGAGTTTGCAATTTGCTTCAGCAAAAATGGACAGGGAGTCCAATTAAGGTGTCGTAGCTTCTAATCCAGTTGTTTTCCACAGCCCCATTGCTCTCAGTTCCTAGTTGCTTTCCTGATGGGCTGGGAAAACCTGACACTTGTTTTTAGTTGTGAGTTCTATGTTCATGTCATGAATTATACAAGCAAATGGCGCTGGTGGCCTTGTTTTCAAATAACTTATGCATTCTCAGAGAACAATCTAGATAGCTGCTAGGATAGAATAATCAAAATTAACTAATTTGGATTGGAATTCCCTGCTAATCAGCTTTTCTGTTGAATCAGCAGGCTTCTGTTTATACTAACAATAACAGTGGGCCCGCCTTTCCTTCAGTGTCATTTTCTTGGAACGTTGATGAGGTGCTTTGTAGGAACTCTTGTTTATTCCAGTTACCATATGATAAAACAGATTTTGTTACATATCATTTTGTTTAAGGTCACAGAACCCATTGACGGTGTTAGGTAAGGACTTACTGTACTTGAATATGTCTCCAGCTTCTCTGGTTTTAGTTTTACTCTGTAAATGCTATCACAGTTCTCCTTAAATTTTTTATTTCTTAATAGCGTTAAAAAGAAGTAATAGTAATGTGTTCATTGTTAAGGAAAATCAGAAAAAGCAAAAATTAACTTCTTTTCGAAGTAGATTTTTTTTATCAACCTGTAATATAAAAAGTAAACAAGTGATTGTCTTTATACTCGACTACTGTTACTGCTGGTTTTGTTAGCTTAAAAGAATCAGATGTAGAGTAAGCTTTTGTGGTGCTTACTAGATGATACTAATTTAAGATTGTATAATTGTTTATTGTTTTACTATGTACAGAATATTTTATCCTATATTCACTTAAAAAAATAACTTTATTCATACCACTCATCCATTTAGGGTGTACAACTCTATGGTTTTTAGTATATTTGCAGTTTTGCAACCATCACCACAGTCAATTTTAGAGCACCTTTATCTCCCCAGAATGAAACTCTGTAGCACCCTACATTCATGATATTGACACTTACAACTCCATGATCAGATAGGGCAGGTTAGACCTCCGCTCTCGGGCGACATGTCAGGTGTCTGTGTGTGGGCAGGCCATGGTGTGGGCACCTGGAGACATACATACCAGTGAGGCTGTTCAGTGTGACTAGGCAGGAGATGGTGAGAGTTTGAGCCAGGGAAGTGTCTGTAGAAAAATACAAAGTGGGGAGCTGGAAGCCTTTGAGAGTTAGGAGAATGTTGTAGCGTATTTGGGTATAGGAGTCTGGGAAAAGGTTGTGGGCGTTGTTATTAGAGTGTAGGATGTAGAGATTAGCCTTTCAAACATGGAGCGATTGCAGACGATGGCCCTGGTGTGGACAGCTCACCTGTGCAGGGAGCACAGCAGGAGGGAGGGTGGGTGGGAGAGTCAGGATTGCTGTGTAGAAGCAGCAGACATCAGCTGTTGTGCAGGTGACAGTGAACGTTGAGGAATAATGCATTGTATTGGGATTAAAGGAAAGATTGGCAGTTGATGTCAAAATCAGAATATTCCAGTTTGCGGTCTCGGAGTGGACAAGTCAGAATACTGATAAGGGCTACTGAACCGAAGGGAAAGAGCTTGTGTTCCAAATGAACAACTTGGAGGTGAGTAGTGCACATCTGAGTCCAGTGGAGACATATTAGATGCCAGAATTTGCATAGGAGACATTTGATGTGTCCCGGGTATTGCTCCTTTTCCCCCTCCATGTTTATTGATTGTCTCTTATATCACACGTTTTATTCTAGTCCATACGATTGTGGAGTTTATCTTCTAGTTGGGGAGAAAGATAGTAAATAAAAGTTGAAGTCTATGAGATGGTAAATGCTGTAGAGAAAAATAAGCAAGGTCTGGGTATGGGAGAGCATGAGGATAAGGGCTGGCAGGGAAAGGTGGCTTTGCTTTTAGGTGGTCAGCAAGCCTCTATGTGAAGGTGACATTTAAGCAGAGACCCAGTGGCAATTGGAGAGGGAGCCATGTGAATGCCTGGGTTAAAAACGTTCTAGGCCAGTGATGGCGAACCTATGACACGTGTGTCAGCACTGACACGCGTAGCCATTTCTGATGACACGCAGCCGCATGCCGAGGATGAAACATTTGCTGCTCCTGAGGATGAAACATTTGCGACTAGAGTCTTGGAGTTAGTTTTTTCCTCAAAGTGACACACTACCCGAGTTACGCTCAATTTTTTTGGTGAAGTTTGACACACCAAGCTCAAAAGGTTGCCCATCACTGTTCTAGGCAGAGTAGAGAGCAATGGCTAAGGTGCTTGTCTCTGTGTAGGAAACAGCCAGGATTTCAGGGAGGCTGCAGCAGAGGAGGTAAGGGGAGGGTGGTGGGTGGAGTCAGAGAGGTGACAGGAAACAGCTCTTGTCGGCCTCGGAGGCTCTGGTAAGACCTCAGTGTTATTCTGTGTGAGACAGGAAGCCTCCGGAGGGTGTAGAGCAGAAGAGTGTGGTGTTCTGACTCAGTTTTTTAAAGGGTTGTATTGGCTGCTGTGCAGTGAATAAACTGGATCAAGAATGGAAAGAGAATATCTTTTGATGAAGGATGCCAGGTTGGTGAGAGGTGGTGGTGGGGCAGTGGAGGAAGTAGCACTGGCGTGAGAGGGCAGCCCTTCCCTGGTCTTGCTGAGGCACAGCGAGGATTGTGACTGGGGTAGTATGAAGGGGAAAGAAGATTTGGTTAAGCCTGAAAGGTAGGCAGAGATTTTAAAAAGAGATTGAGATGTGACTGTTTTCTAGATTGCTTTATTTGTAAAGTAGTTTGACTTCTAGAACCTCATAAATTTAATATGAGGAGAAGTGTTCATAGTGTGATATGACTGAATTTGCAATTTTGTTTTCTAGGTGATAGTTCAAGTGTGGATCCCACGGTGAAACTGGGAGCTGTGGGTGGAAGTGGATTTAAAGTTTCCTTTGAGACACCTCATCTGGAAAAGAGATACAAGTAGGTGGTTCTTAGTTATGGGAATGTCTGGGAACAGAAGGAGCCAGCATTTACTCCTAAATTACCCAGTTGTTGTCCTGTGCTTGTTGCTGAGTGGAACAAGTAGATACCACACCTGGTGCTAGCTTTTAAGCCCTCTTGGGGAAGCCACTTACCTGGATTCCGAATGTCATGTAGGATGATGGGTGCAGGAGAGCCCAAGTGATAAACCAGCCTAAAACCCATTCTTCTCAACAGTCCGTGGTTCTCCACGGAAACATTGCATGGGAAAGATGGAGATGAACGACAGGGCAGATTGCATTCACGTACCTAAATGAGGATGTCTAGGTTATTCACATATGGCTGACCTACAGCAGCCTGTCTTTGCCTCCTCCTACACTCCAAAACCTCTGGGTGCTGTGTTTTGAGGCTCTCAGTTTGGAAATCAGAATACATTTTCCCATGGAAATAACACTAGAAATGACTGGGTATAATTGAATACCTCAGGTATACTATAGGCATTATAAAATGACCCAGAAGCCAATTTATAAATTATAATGCCATTCCTGTGAGAATCCAGGATTTGAGTCTATTCTTGATAAGTCTGTGCTCTTAATTCCTGCTCTATTCTGTCTCCTGGGAGCATTTATTCCTAAATTAATAGTAATAATAAACTAACTAGAGCAAATAACTCAATGTTTCTTAAATGTATGCAATATGTTTCATAAATGTATATATATATGTATCTAACCTGTGTATGATTTGGGGGCTGCCTATATAATGCTTAAAAGTTTTCAAAAAACATTTATATGGATGATTTTATTTCACAGACATGAAACTACTAGAGGAAGGAAGTGTAAGGCAATGTAGAATATAGTTTCATTTAGAGAAGACTTCATGAAGGACGCGAATCCTCATCAATCCTTGAAGAAGGACTAGGACTAGGTTAGGATTGCAGAGAAGGCTTGGGAACATGGGGTGTGGTGGGCAGAAGAATGTCGGCAAGAACCAGGTGGGGATGCTCCTGCATGGGGCTGCGTGCAGTGGAGAGGCTGAGTCCTAGGAGCTGGTCGAGGAGGAAGATTGGGCTAGAGACCCAGCTCCTTCAGTGCACGCTGAGCGTTTGCTGCTCAAACTCAAAGGCAAGAAGTGATCGTTATGAGTTCCTGCATGAGGCAGCAAAAAGTGCTGTCCTCTGCTGCATAAACACTGCAGAAGATGTTAGAGGCAGGGAGACTCAAGTTAATGTATTCATTCTGGTGTGGGATGCTTGGGAAAGGACCCATTCTATTGAAGTCCAACTAGCTGCTGCAGTTTGGTTTGAATGCTGGTAAATGGGACAGCGGAAAATCTCTGGGTTTATTAGTGTAGGGTCAACCCGGGGCAGGCACTTTTCTTGTGTGGTCAGATTCATAAATCTAAAGCTCTCAGAGAATAAGAAATAATATTAAGTAATCAGAAACCACATTTTCGAACCAGACAAACAGTATTTTGGGGGTTTTTAGTATTTGACATCACTTCAGGTTTTGACCCTACAAATAACTAGGTGTTGACTGTATACAGGGTGCTTCATTCTTCCTTCATTCAGGCAAATCTCAGTGGTATTAAAGTTTCATTCTTGGATATTCTTCAATATTTAAAACAGAATTCAATTTGAGAATGGGGAAGATCAAGAAGTAAATCCACTGAAGCTCAGCTTTCTCACCTGGATCCAAGAAGACGTCTTCCTGGCCGTACGCCACCGTCAGTCCAGCCCACAGTCCGTCATTCACCGTCTCACCGTGGCCTCTGCCGAGACAGATGACCAGCAAGGACAGCTCACTATTAGGTATCACAGCTCTTCTGTGTTCCATGTGGTAATAGGTAGAGTTATGCTTTTCTGTTTTGTCCTTATGAGCATAGGACTTTCTTTAGCTTCTAGTGAGGTAGGTTAAGAGGCAGTAGCTTCCTTGTCAGACACACTTGGCAAGAGGTTAAGTCTAGTTTTGAGTCATGTCAAAATACAGGCTGAAAATGGGTTAAGAAGTGGTGAAAAAGAGGACAAATACCAACAGATGAGGCAAAACATTTTGAAGTGTGTTAAAATTTTTAATTGAGCATATGCTTACATTCCAACAAGGCAATTGCTAGCCCATGAGAATCAGTCACTCTGATTACCCTTGTTAGTTATTAAAATCAGTTATGTTATAAGACCTATTTATATGTGCTGCATTTTGATGTCTGGCCTCTTTCTCTTTACATTCTGTTTGGCACATGACGCATTTACTACTGAAAAGTCTCCTCTATTTTTCTTCTTTTTTTTAATCATCTTTTTGTTTTTATTTTTTAACTTTATAGTTTCACTGAGGTATAATCAACACACAACAAATTACACAAATTTGTGTGTACAATTTGATAACTTTGATATCTGTATGCATCCATGAAGCCATACAATCAGGAAATAGAACATATACTTTCCCCACAAACGTTTCCTTTTGCCCTTTGTGACATACCCCTCTATGTCCACCACCATCCCCAATCAGTGAGAGATCTGTTTTCTGTCATGGTAGATTGCATTTTATAGGATTCCTTTATTTTTCTTTGCTAAATTTCACTGCCCCCTAGCCTTGAGTTTCATTTTGATCCCTGACTGCGTCTTTGTCATGTAACACCTTCTAGTTCATGAATGCTGTTTTCTGTAAGGCAAGCTCTGTTGTGCAGTAGATAGATAGTATTGTCCGGGCAGCTCTGGGAAATCCTCAGGTTTCCAGTGTCACCCTGGGCACCATGGGCCTACACTGATATTACTCGCTAGCTTCATTTGTAATGGAAGATCTGCTTAGATTTAAACTCTGAAAACCCTTATTGCAAAATTAGGAACCTTTCCTCATTGTATACATCAAACATTCTGATGCAGTATTGAACTCCTAATCTGATTCATAACTCTTTATATTTTTAAAAGTTTTTTGTGAATATGTCTCGATGCAGAAAATGTTGTAGCTACATGTAGCACTTAAAGATTTTTGAAAAGCAGAGCAGTTTTCATTAGATATGTTTAAATTATGAAATTTCTACTTTTCAAAATTTAAAATTATTTTTTAAGAAATTTTTATTTTTAATTACACTTGACAAACAATATTATATTTCTGGTGTACAACATAGTGCTGAGACATAAAATTTAAAATTATTTATAGAAAAAAAGCTAGAGGCAGTCATTTCATTTACTGAAAAGGTAATGAGAAAGTCATTTAAAATATATTTCTGTTGCTTTGACCTTTGTTTCTCAAAAGAAGACTGTTTGTTCATATACAATATCAATGTTTTTGAGGAATATAAAGTCCCTTGATTAGCTTGCAGCTCTTAATAGCTTACATACTACAGTTTGTCTTTGTAAAAGGTACTCTTCTTAGTGCTTTACCAATATTAACTCACGGATTCCTCACAGTGCCTCTTTGGAATATGTACTGTTAGCATTTTACAGCTGAGACAGCTGAGGCACAGGGCATGTAAATAGCTTGCCTGAGATCCCAGTCCCAGCAAGACTAGCTCCTCAGTCTGTTCTCTTAACTTACAGATAATTTATCCTCACAAAACTTGGGACATTTTGGTATTTCATAAATTGGTTAAAAAATCTTTGAATAAATGTTAGCATTGGAATCATTTTTTTTTTTAAATCACTCTCTCTTTCACTTCCTTTAAGACATATCTAGTCTCTTTAAGATGTATCCGTTCATTGACTCAGGAAAAAATACAATGGCAACAGCACATTTTTCCTCTCCCCATGAATGAAGACCCACAGATTTCCATGAACGAATATGATAGTGATAGGGAGTGTTCTATATTCCTACAGACTCACTGCTTCATTAATGTAGTTTATATTTTAAGAATACAGAAATAATATTGGTACCAGGTATGTCTAATGAAGGTGGTAAGTGGCAATAAGTTATAATGAGTTGCTGCCAGAATAGGAATGATGGACTTCACAATGTAGACTCCAGTTTATTTGTATTGTGGAAAATAGTTTGATGTGACAGGTAATCGCTTTATCTGGGCTTGTGATTGCAGAAGTTTAGTGTGTGTGTGTGTGTGATGTGTATATTGTATTGAAACAAGCAGAGTAGCACTGAAAGGAAATTGCTTGTTTCTTTTTCTGTTTTGCAAAATCTGTGAAATGTCACTACTTTTGAGAAAAACTAGATCTGTTCACATCCCCTTTCTCCCTTTGATTACTTTTGTCAGTTCATCTGTGACAGTGGATGGGGTCATAATCAGCCTGTGTTGCAATTCCAAGACCAAGACAGTAGCATTGCAGCTAGCTGGTGGTCAGATACTTAAGTACCTTTGGGGTGAGTATCACAGTTAGGAAAACATATTTATGACTTATATGATGCTTCATTGTTAAAAACATGACTTGTATCTTGTCTGTGCCACATTGACTGTTAGGTCTTTTAACTACTCTGGAAAACCTTAAGCTATAGCAAGGATTGGCAGGTGTTTTCTTTTTTTTAAAGATTTTTTTTATTGACTTGTAGACAGAGAGGAAGGGAGAGGGAGAGAGAGAAACATCATTGTGAGAGCAAAACATTGATCAGTTTCTTCCTTAACGCCCCCTACCAGGGATCAAGCCTACAACCTGGGCATGTGCCCTAATGGGGAATTGAACCAGCAACCTTTCAGTGCATGGGATGATGCTCCAACCAACTGAGCCACACAGGCCAGGGCGGCAGGTGTTTACTACCTGTTTTCTCTTGTAATGAATTGGAATACCCTAATGAGTTTCCAGAATACATTTGGAAAGTAATCCAAATTGCATGTTAAGTGTTTTAGTAAGTATTAATGGGACCGTTTTTTACAAAGAGCAGATCAGCTCTTGGTAAACCTCATCTGCTAATCCTGCAGATTCACCTTCTCCAGTTGTTGAACCCTGGAAGAACCCGGGTGGATTTCCTGTTCAAATTCCTTATGAATGCACACAGACTGAATTGGCCATGATTGGAGGGAAGGTAAGTGATCACAGGGCAGAAAAATTTACCACTTAAAAGTAGGGACCCAAGATCTGATAGCATTAGGTACAAAGTGTATGGGCTTTGGATGTGAGCCTGGGTCTCCACTAAATTGTAAGGCAACACTGAGAAGGTACAGTTCCCGGAGCCCCAGCTTCCTCTGTAAGATGGAATTAAGAGGTTGCCTGGTAAGCAGGCTTTAGTTAATCCCTTCCTCGGAGCTATAAATTTAAAAATAGAATGCAGTTAGCAAACTTTCATCCCCAGTTGTACAAAGCAGTCAAAGTTAGTTTTATTAAATACCTTTTGGGAACAACAGAAATGTAATCTTGAAAGTAGTATTCAGTAGGCTGTCATTCATCAAATATTAAAATGCCTATAATTGTGGTGGGTGGTAGGATACATTTGTTATAAAGCAAAACAGCTGTTCAATCCCTTATTCTTGTGGACTTTATAATCTATCAACAGATTATATGATTAGCCCCTCCAATGGGAGAATGAAGGAAACAAGCAGGGTGTAATGACAGAGAACGGTGAGGTACTGGGGACTAAGTGGAAGATGGTTGCTGTGAGGATGGGGGACCTACTTTGGTGGAAAGCTCTATGGTGGGGTGTGTGTACTGAGCTGTGAAGGAAGAGAAGGCTCCCTGAGGAAGGGAGAGTGTTCCAGGGACAAGGAACTGTACACATCTTGAGCTTGGAAAGAGCTTAGCTTATTCGAGGAACTGAATGGAAGCAGTGTGGCTGGGACTCAGTGAAAGGCCATAGGAAGGAGTGTGGATTTTTTATTTATTTAACAGAGGTAGGAAGATTATTAGTAATTTTAAATCAGCAGAATAATGTGATTTGCTTCATGGTTTGAAATGTTTTCTGGCTGCCAGGTGGGAAGTGGGTTGGAAAGGAACCAGATCGGAGTGACTGTTGGGGTGGAGGCAGAGAGGGCAGAAAGGTGGCATATTTGAGATGCAGGTAGGAGATAGAAATGACAGGGCCTGCAGATGGGTTGGATGGCGTCTGGACCAACCACATCCAACATATCTGTATTCAGCCCTGATTACAGAGACTTAGATGTGAAATCACAGGTCAGTAGAACTGTGTGATTGAAAGGTTAGGTTTAACTAGTTTGGTTAGAATTGTTTATAATTTCAGTTTTATTTCTTTGCAGGAATATGTCCTTGGTCTGACTAACAGGTGTCGCTTTTTCATCAATGACAATGAGGTATAAAGGCTTGGTTTGGTGACGGATCTTCTTCAGTGTTGCCTCCAAGTAATAAAGCTAAATTTCCCCTTGTCTCCCTTGCCTTGTAGGTTGCTTCCAATATCACATCATTTGCAGTATATGATGAATTTTTGTTGTTAACAACTCATTCTCACACCTGCCAGTGTTTTTGTCTGAGTGATGCTTCATTAAAAAGTAAGTTCTCAGTGTGTAAAATAGAAAATGGTCCCGCTTCTGCTATCTTTTGTCCTTTGAGGTCTTGATGAGTTTCAAATTCTTCACCTACTTTGGCTTTTGACTGTGGAGTCCTGGACAGGAGAATACCATTAGAGTTTAGTTCCTTCGTCCCTAACCTCAGCACAGCATCGCAGTTCAGTCATCCTGCACTAGTTAGCAAAGACTTCCAGAAAAGGAAGTCCTTCCTTAAGCAGAATATTCTAAAGTTAAAATTGTTCAGGAAATTTCATTATGTAATTAATATTTTACTTTGAGTTACCAGTAAATACCAAACGAGCAATATGCTGTGACTTCTTTGTAATCTTTTCTCACTGTGGCCACCCTCCGCTGTACCCTCTGAAGGACTTTGGGGCAGTGGTTGGCAAACTCATTAGTCACCAGAGCCAAATATCAACAGAACAATGATTGAAATTTCTTTTGAGAGCCGAAAACCGACTTCTGCGCATGGGCCACGAAGTTTCAGTCACACTGTATGTGCACGCCTGCACATGGTATTTTGTGGAAGAGCCACACTCAAGGGGCCAAAGAGCCGCATGTGGCTCGCGAGCCGCAGTTTGCCGACCACTTGTCTGGGGTTTGTAGGAAATTGGCTCTGTTATTTCTTCTATTCCTTGCCCACCCATCCCCTCACCTTCAACCCCACCCCCCTTTGTGTGTGTGTTTTCCTTATTCTGAAAATCCCCATTTATTTTCCTTGTTTCTAACTTGGAAATGGAATCATTCCCTGGTATGATCATAGTGCTAAGAAAGAGAGAAGCTGCCCATTCTCCCTGTGTCTTCCAAGTCAGTTGATGAGTTGTGTGTGAGAATATGCATGAAGGCTCTGAGAGAGGGCAAGTTCGAGGGATGAGACTGTTTATCAGAAAGGCTGATGGTCTTGAGGTTGAGTGGGAGAGCAAAGGAGCCTGGTTAGTAACTGCTGTCCTGTATTTCAGATAACATGCAGTTTCAGCTGCAGGTAATGGAGAGTGCCTGGTCATGACAGTGATTCTTAAGGCCCATGTTGTCTCTAGCATTACAGGCAGGTCTGAGCAGCAGTCACGCGTCTAATGGGGAAACACTTCGGATGGTGGAGAGGGGTTCACGCATTGTCACTGTTGTGCCCCAGGACACAAAGCTGATATTACAGGTAAGCTGATTTTTCAGGCTGTGTTTCTGATTGCCATTGGACAGTCAATACCAAACAGTTCTTGCAGATTGTATTTTAGGCTCTCTTTTCATTTTCAGTAATTTACTCTAAGTCTTTCCTTGCCAGGTTCTGTTAGCTTTACAAAGGAGTGTTCATACAGGCTCTGCCTAGTAAGGCTAATAGGGAAGCTTTTCTGGAAAGTCAGTATAAATATTGAGCACAACTAGATTATGCTAAAAGTGGGCTCATTTTACCTCGCGTGGTAGTTCACTGTGAAGTTAGGTAAAGTTGTGTAGCCTGGGTATTTAAATGTTTTCTATTTAATTTAAAACATTATTATTTTGATTTATATATTTTAAGATGCCAAGGGGAAACTTAGAAGTTGTTCATCATCGAGCCCTGGTTTTAGCTCAGATTCGGAAGTGGTTGGACAAGTAAGTACCGCGTACAGGACTAGTTAGCTTGTTATGACTTATGTGTGAAGATCATAAGTATCCTTTCAAGGTTTAAAACCTAAAAGTCTGGAAAACTTTCATTACAGATGCATCAATCAGATTCTCAGAGGCTTTTTTTTTTTTTACACTTTGATTTTTCTTTTTAATGTTTATTAATTAAATTGATTGTGGTGACATGGTCCACACTGATTTTAATGCCATATGGTATAGTGACATTTCCACAGAAGGGATCATGAAGCTCATCGTGTAAGTCAGGGCTTCCTAGCCTAAGGGGACCCGTGTGGCTTCAGATGGCCTGTAAACCTGGGACACTGCACCAACTGTGTCTGCATGTCTTTCTAGGCAGGAGGCCCAAGGCTTTCAGGTTCGCAGGGAGCCCATGACCCAAAGTGCCTGAGCCACCGTTAGGAGGGAAATGATTCATTGTCTGACTCGGTACAGGAGAAGCTTTGCATTATTTTGTTAAGAAAGACCCAAGTTCCATGATGAGTGTGTCTGTGAGGATGTAGTCCTCACCCTGCCATGATGATTAAATCATTCCTTTTCAGAAGGTAAATGAGTTTGGTAGCTGATTTTTTATTCTGTGATTTCAGAGTGAAAACCCATTAGCAGTTGTTTGGCACTTGGACTGTAATCTCATTAGAACTGGTTTGTATCATAATGAGAACATGCTGGGTCCAGGGAGCTTAGTTTTTGTGAAATGCCTTCTCTGTCCGTTCTCTTCACAGGCTTATGTTTAAAGAAGCATTTGAATGCATGAGAAAACTGAGAATTAATCTCAATCTGATTTATGATCATAACCCTAAGGTAACTTGCTCATGCTGCTGTTTACCCTAGCTTACTTTAGACTTGAACTAATGTGATCTGAACTAAAATGTTTTGTCCTTATTTTTTTGGGTAGGTGTTTCTTGAAAATGTGGAGTCCTTCATAAAGCAGATAGATTCTGTAAATCATATTAATTTGTTTTTCACAGAATTGAAGTAAGTATTTTGAATAATTCATGAGTATCATAGCCATGATTTTCTCTCTTCTAGTTAAAGAAATCAAATAGATAGATAGCTAGAGGAGAAAAATTAATGTCTAGTATTTTTTTATCACTATAACTCTTAACCATATGTACTGGATTTTTCCTTTTTAAAACAGTCTATTTAAAACTAAGACTTTAAGTATGTAGGTCAGAATTATTATTTGACTTTATTTTTAGGTAGACATTTAAAACTGTTTGTTCTTATGAATTTAAAAGAAAATGGTGTCTTCTTATGTCTGCATTGACCATTTCTCCAACTTTTTAATGAGAAATTTGAAACAGAAAAGTTGAGAGAATTGTCACATGAGCATCCTGTACCTCCACCTAGATTCTAGATTCATGTTTTTCTCTATTTGCTTTATCACTATTTGCCACCGGTTCATGCATCATCTATTTTTAGACTAATTTCAAGGTAATTATAGACATTAGTCTACCTTTACCACAGTATTTCATTTTGCATAGCATTATCTAGAGTGCATCGTTTGCATACAGGGTCCCGTTGTATTTATAGTGAAATGCAACCATCAATGTACCCTTCAGTGAGTTTTGACAAATGTATACTTCCATGTAACCTGAACCTCGACCAAGTTCCCCCCAGTTCCTTCTCAGTCAGTCCCTGACCCCTAGGCAGCCACTCTTTGGAGTTTTACACCCTGGATCAGTTTTACATGTTCAGGAATTTTATAAATGGATTCAGAATATTTACTTTTCTATGTAAATAAAGCTCCTTTCCCATAGTTTATATTATCTTGAGATTCATCCATTTTACATGTATTCAAAATCCATCTTATTTATCACTCAATAGGATTCCACTGTATAAATATACTAGTTTGTTCATTCATCCCCCAGTTGATGGACACCTGGTCTGTGCCTTGTTTGGGCTGTCTGGATAAAACACCTATGAATATCACTGTACAGGTCTTTTTTAGACATGTTTTCATTTCTCAATAAATTTCTCCATTTTTTTATCTTATATGAGTATTTTTATAATTAAACTTTTCCAGTAGCTTTTTTTTTTAAATAGCTATCTATTTTTATTTATTGTCTCATCAGCACACCTGGATTTATGTGAATGGTTTGAGGGGGGACACATATTCAGTTAATGACTTTTTAATACACACTTGTTCTTAGGGAAGAAGATGTCACAACTACCATGTACCCTCCACCAGTTCCCGACACTGTCCCACAGTCCAGGGGTCTCGAGGGGAGTAAAGTAGACCTTATCTGCGATGCCATGCGAGCTGCCATGGAGAGCATAGACCCTGACAAGTACGTGTGCCGCGTTAGGGGCGTCTTGTGAATGATACAAGCACATAGCTGTCCTTACTCTGTTCATCCTTCTCATCCTGTGTTGCTCTTTGCGTCTGACCTCAGGTACTGCCTGTCCATCCTCACCTCTCATGTGAAGAAAACAACCCCAGAACTGGAAGTTGTGCTGCAGAAGGTACACGAGCTTCAAGGTAGAGACCCGTTCACAGAGAGAGTGTTTTCGGGGCCTGATTGTCTCAGCCTTCCCAGCTCGGGAGAGCGCACTGAGCGGACCAGTGTCACAGCATGGATTTAACGTGTGGCCTTTGACTGGCCATTTTAAGATCTGTGTCATTCTTTTCAGTGCTGCGTGTACAAAAGACTCAGAAATATCTGTCTATTGGAAAATGTGTTTCTTTGTCGTTTGGTTATGATGCCAGGTGTGTGGGTTTTTGCCCAGATGGTTTGTTCTGTTTTGTTTTCTGACAGGAAGCACTACCCCTGTTCCTGATGGTGTGAGTGCTGAAGAGGCCCTGAAGTATTTGCTGCTGCTGGTGGATGTGAATGAATTATATGATCATTCTCTTGGGACCTATGACTTTGATTTGGTCCTCATGGTAGCTGAGAAGTCACAGAAGGTACGTGGAGTTGCTACTTTGCCATCTTTTTGGTTCTCGTTTATGTAATCATGGCAGCATGAATCCCTCTCCTAATGGTTCAGTGTTCTGCCCGATGTTGTCCTGGGAGCACAGGCCTGGAGGCAGATCTGAGAGTCTCCGGGCCCACGCTTCTAAGCGCCATTCTCTATCATAGTTCTTTGCTTATCAAAGTGTTTTGATTGCTAGGTTGAGCAAGTGAAATAAAATTATGTGGTTATTTTTAATATTATAGGCATATGTGTGAACAAATTCTCCTCTTATCAAGGAAATAGAACAAGTGAATCGTATTTCAATTCAGGTCTCTATTTTGTAGCTCATTTACTAGTGGAAAGTAGAACACAGAGAATAGAAAGGTTCAGGGCCTCTGTCCCCCTTAGCATGCTACAGTCAAAATGTTTGAGCGCCCCTGGCCTGCACCTTTTTTATCTATTGTACAGCCTTGGTTTCATCCCCTACCATTCCTTTCTTTGCTCTTGTCAGAGTGACCTTTCCAAAAAGGAAAACTTGATCCTTTATTCCTCTGTTTAAATACTTTATAGTCCCCATGGCCCCAGCATGAAATCAAAGGCTGTAATATTACTTAAACATCCTCTGTGATCTGTTCCCTGGGTATCTCTGTCCTCATCTCTTCACGTTGTCCCCTTTTCTCTGCCCGTGGAGGAAAGGCAGTGCTTTTGTTGCCTTAGCCACCACACACCTTTGTGGATAACATGACTTCTGCCTCCCCTCTCACCCTCCCCATTCACCTGGCTAATTCTCACTTGTCTTGGTCAAAGGATGTCAAGGTGGCATCTGCCCAGTAAGCGGTTCTTTTTCTTTTTTGGTGCCCTGATGGGATCGAACCCATAATCGGGATGACACTCCAAACAACTGAGCCACCTCAGCCAGGGATTCCAGTAAGCCATTTTTGCCTCCCTGCCCACCGCCCAGGGACTGGAGGAGATGGCCCCCGTGTATTCCACTGCACCGTGTCTACCCCTGCATCCAGTCTGTCCTCTTCTAGACTACCTTTCCTGAGCTTCAGGGTTATGTTGCATTCCTTGTACATGATTGAATGTTTTGGCCTGTAGTCATCTCCTACATCACATGCATGAACATTAATTATTTACTCTTAATATTTTTCCTGTATTGTTCTTACGTGTCTGCCAGTGAAATTGAATTAAAAACAGGAAGCATCTCTCCTTCAGGAAGAAAATAGTTTTTTTACAGGGCATGGCACCGAGCTGGAGAGGATCAGTGCCAACAAAAACTTGGTTGACAGGGCCTCAGAGTTTTGTGTCCAACTCAGTATAACTTTGCCTTTGCAAATGGAGGGCTTGACGTGTCATGGAAACAGCTCTAAACACAGTGCCTTGCACTTTTAGGAGAAACTTGGATGCATTTGTTGAATATCTTACAGATTGGAACCTTGTTTTCCTTATTAGCCTATGAAATAAGTGTCTATTGTGAGACTTAGGTAAGAAGTAGTCATTATTCCTAATGAAAGCTAATAACACCCATATATGTTAAGCATTTTCATCAAAAGTATTATGATGGTTTGGCTCAGTGGAGAGAGTGTTGGCCCTCGGACTAAAGGGTTTCGATTCCAGTCATGGGCATGTACCTTGGTTGCAGGCTCAATCCCCCGACCAGGTCTGAGTGCATAAAAGAGGCAACCAATCGATGTATATCTCTCACATCGATATTTCTCTCTCTCTGTCTCTCCCTGTCCCTTACACACTCTAAAAATCAATGGAAAAGTATCCTTAGGATTAGCAAAACAAAAATAGTTGTATTATATAGTTTAGTTTTTTCTACTTATCTATATATATAAAAGCCTAAGTGACCATTATGACCGAACAACTGGTTGCTATGATGTGTACTGACCACCAGGAGGCAGATGCTCAACTCAGGAGCTGCCCCCTGGTGATCAGTGCACCCCAACAGGGGGAGCACTGCTCAGCCAGAAGCCGGGCTCATGGCTGGCGAGCGTAGCTGTGGTGGCGGCTGGTAGGGCCGGGATGAGCAGCAGTGGAGCTGCGCCCGGCCAGGCTGGGGCTCCTCCCTGGCCACCTGCCGCTTCGGCACTGCTACATCCCTCAGGGAGATGTCAGACTGGATCCGGATTGCAAGAAGGCACAGGCCAGGTTGAGGGACCCCACCCATGTACGAATCCGTGCACCGGGCCTCTAGTATATATGTAAAAGGCTAAGTGTCCATCTGACTGGTAGCTATGGCACGTACTGACCACCAGGGGGGCAGACGCTCAATGCAGGAGCTGCCATGATGCGCACTGGCCATTTACAAATAAATGGCACCACGGACCTGGTGCCGACAAACCAACACTCAGTTTCCCCCAAGTGGGACATAGGCCCTGCCACCACCCTGGAGTGACACCCCACCAAATTGCAGCCAATGCTGCCAAGACCCCATGGTGCAAAATGTGGCCCACAGCCCAGCCCAGCCCAGAAACGGTCACTGTGGGCACCGGGTAATGACATCATGTAGCGACGCCTGGCTTCTTCTCCCTAGTAACTAGCCTCCTTGGCGTTTCTTCAGCCCAGGAACTCGACTTGCTTTATAGCCAGGTGCAAACATTTCACACTTTAACCAAATGTCTGTGAAGCTTTTTCACGTGCCTCATCTCATTTGATCCTCACAGAAGTCCTGGAGTAGGTAGATAGGAAGACTCGGTAGAATCCTATTTTCTTTTCATTAGCCGGCAAACGGAGATTTAGAAAGTTTAGAAACTTGACCCAACTGAAAAGAAGACAGACATGGTGGACTTTGAAAATGACTTCAGGTTTTCTCACTGCACAGAATATAGTCAAACACTACTGCAGTTAAATATTTTACCCTTTGTTCTCCTTGCGTGATCTATAATAATAATCTGCTTTGTGTTGATATTTACTGCTGTGTTGCTGACAATTACCTGAAAGAGAAGTTGGGTGCGTCACTGGGTTGGAAAAAATTTAGCTAAATCAGAAAGCTGGTCTAATTAAGCAAGTTTATTCTATATATGTGTGTGTGTGTGTGTGTATGTATGTGTATAAAAGGCTCAGTTGACTCGTGTACACACAATACATATAAAGCTCTCACTGGCGCCAATCACACGCATGTGTTTTGATCTGTCATTGTCATTAATTTGGTTGACACTTCTATTATAGAGAAAGGGAGAATAGTGATATTAAAATATTTCTTCTAATTAATTTCCTTTCAATGTGCAGGAATCCGTGCACCGGAACACTAGTATTATATAAAAAAGTAATTAATATATTAATATGGTACCTATTTTTAAAATTATGTAGCTTTGGATTTACTGCTGTGATTATTATATATTTATTTTTATAAGTAAATATGATCACAAGCAATAAAGTTCTATTTATAATTTTTTTTTAGGATCCAAAAGAATATCTCCCATTTCTTAATACACTTAAGAAAATGGAAACTAATTATCAGCGGTTCACCATAGACAAATACCTGAAACGGTATGAAAAAGCCATTGGCCACCTCAGCAAATGTGGTGAGTATGAGGATTACTGTGCTTATTTCCACTTCGGATTTTCTTTGGCACTAGGCAGGTATAACTTAAAATGTTAGTTAAACACACACTGCTTCACTCTCCACTCCTGAAATCTTCAACAATTACAAAAATACACCTGATTTTGTATGTTCTGAGAACTGAGGATAAAGCAAGTGTCTTTTAAAGAGCTGAGGGGCTCTGCAGCTAGGGAAATAGAGCAGATCCTTTTTGGGTTAAGAATGATTGCCTCCAAAATTCACTTCATTGTCTCAGAATCAAAATTAGTAGATAACTCCCTGTTCTCGTGGTGTTTGCAAACACCTGAAGGAAGCTTGGCTTGTCTGGAGCGAGGTGCCCACTGCGGTGCCCTGGAAGCCGGTCTCACTCATCAGTGATGGGGTGGGCCAAGCGCAGTGGCGGGTGCTCTGATCACACCCCCTCTCCACCCCCGGCCCTGGCCTGGGCTGCAGCCTCTGGCTTCAGCAGTTGCGATTCCTTCCTGAGGGCTGGGAGGGGGACAGGGAAGAGTCACTAGGGCTGGGCAGTACTTGGCGTGTGTATGTTTAATACGCATCCCAGGGGATTCTTAAGGAGGTTGAACCAATTGGGCTGGATGGTCATTGATCAGGGGTAGTGTGAAAAAGTTCTGTAAAGTAGAACTCTGATCCTAGGCAGTTCTTCTAATACCTCAGAATCTGCAGTGGTATTCATTAAAATTCAGATTCCTGGATTCATTCTCCAGATTTTCTGATTGTGCAGGTCTTGGAATCGTCCCTGTTGATTTTGTTTAGAGACCGTTAGTGAAAATAAAATCCTTTCTGCTTCCAACTCTTAAGCTTGTGTATGTATGAATCTTATTCCTGCAGGACCCGAGCACTTCCCAGAATGCTTAAACTTAATAAAGGATAAGAACCTGTATAATGAGGCTCTGAAGTTATATCCACCAGACTCGCAGCAGCACAAGGTGCGTGGTGTATGAAACGCACTCCTGGTTTTGCTTTGTGCCTTAGTTGGAAAGGGTGAGGGTCCTGGGTCCATAACACTGTACTTGGTTTCAAGGTTCATCTTCAGACAAATTAGCCTCACCTTGAACTTCTTATCTGAGACAGTGGTTCTGCCCTGTTCCTACTCTGAAGAACTTGCACAGGCCAGAAACCTAGGTATTGTCCCAGATTCCTCGTGGGGAATACCCACACAGCCTCCACGTGGGCCCCTGCTTCCACCGCCCTCCGCAGCCTGGCCTCTCTGCCCCATAACTGATCATCCTGCAAAGTGCAGATCTTTCTCATTGGTGAGCTAAACATATAATTCCCATAAAAACGTGATAGTGGTGTGCACAGTTTATAGATGAGAAAACAGCTTGCCTAAGGACCTGGGGCTGTGAAGCGGCTGACCTAGGCTACGGATCCCGTGCTGTTAACCACTGCTCACGGTGCCGTCATCCATTGCCATCATTTCCAGTTCATCTGCAAATTGCTCACATCTTTCTATGATCTGGCTCCTGACCGCCTCTTTAGCACCCACTGCCTCTGCCAGCCCTCTGCCTTCCCCTTCCTTTAGCCCCACTGGTCCTTCAAAACGCTCAGGTCTCCTCTGCCAGGAAGCCCATGCTCTTTGCTTGTCACACCAGCCTTCGTGCGTATTCCTCCTGTGTATTCCATACATGTTCCTGCCCGGTGGCCACGGTGCCTTCCTGCCCTCGGCCTGCAACACTCTCTCTCACTCTTCATGTGCTTTATTGTCACTGCTCCCCGGGCCTTTACCGCTGCAGATCCTTTCTCTTAGTTCTAGAGCAGGAACTTGGTGGTGGTTCTTGTTACTGTTTGATTTTTTGCTGGTTTGGTTTTATTTTTGCACTGCAGCATCTTTGTCACTGTCCTGAATAGTACCCAGTAATTATTTGTTAAGTGAATAAATGGCACATCATCAGTAAGGTTTTGAATGGAAGAATGATTGGATTCACTGATCAACTGTAGGACTTTCCTAAATTCAAGAGTTTCAAGTATAGCAACTAAGGCAGCCTACAATGGAGACTTAAACATTGATTGTCACCTTTCCTCACCAACCCTACATCTCTTGTCACAGGATATCAGCATTGCTTACGGGGAACACCTGACGCAGGAGCACCTCTATGAGCCAGGGGGGCTGGTGTTTGCCCGCTGTGGTGCCCACCAAAAAGCTCTCGATGCCTTTGTGGCTGCTGGCAGCTGGCAGCAGGCTCTCTGTGTGGCGGCCCAGCTTCAGCTGAGCAAAGAGCAGCTGGCTGGCCTCGGCAGAGCTCTGGCAGGTAAACACACATGTTCCCCAAAATGAGAACTTCTCCAGAGGTTTTTCTATTCTTTTTTTGTTTGTTTGTTTTAATTGGCAATTTTGCAAAGAAATTTAGGGCAGCATACTTTAACGCAGTCCCATACTCAATAAAAATTAATTTGGAATGCTTTACTAAGTAGAGTAAAGGTTAAACTGCTATGACAGGAGTCCTAAGACGCAATGGTGTAATAAAATGGTTTATCTCTCATCTGACTAGTCGTCCTGTTGAATGGCTCTGCCATCTCTTGGGCAGAGAGCTGTAGCTGGGTTAATCTCATCTTCATTCCATTCCTTGGGGCGCACACTTACCTTTAAGTTGGAAATGACCTACAAGTCACACTATTACTTCTCCATCTCATTCACCAACACTAACATTATGTGGCCACGCTTAGTGGAATGTAACTGGATGGCCATATGCCCTATATAAAGCTAAAGATGATTTTTGAGGTGAGGCTATTCGGAATAGAGAGTAGGTTGTTGGAAACCATAATAGCAGTTTTCAGAAATGAGGTAAAAGAAGAGGCCAAATGCATAAGCATTTGCAGATTAGAAACGAAGGCAGTTTAGGTGTTTCAGGGTCTAAGGACTGATCGGACCAGAGGCGAGGCTATGCCAAGTCTGACTTCTTAGAGCAGAGGAAAGGTTAAGGTCTGCCTGTGAGAAGAGGTGAGGAGAGGGTCTGGTCCTCTCGCCAAAGTAAGAGATTGATTAGTATGTTTTCCCCTTTCCCTTCCAGGAGACTTGTACATATTACTTCTTTATTAATTATTATTGTTTCTAAGGGGGTAAAAATCATTCCTAAAAAAAACAAATTATATCCTGTTAAATGTATGTACATATTTGAATTATTCTTTTCCTTGGAAATATAAAAATGTGTAAGATTATCACTTTTCTTTTTCTGGCATTTTCTGGTTATTAGATCTGTATGTAGGTTCTTCAGTAAGCCCTCTCAATTTCCAAGCTGAACTCTTTTTATAAGTGTGAGAATTTTTTATTTTAGCCCTTTTACTTATTCATTCTGGCTCCATTGTTACTTCTGCTTTAGAAACTGGTATTTTTGGTAGTTTATACCTTCTAGCTCTATGACCTATGACCTGTTATTTTTTTTAAATTCTTTACAACTCTTAGCTTGCATTTGCCTTATGGTGAACACCTAGTCCTCCAGATGTTTAGCAGAAAATGGTGGGGAAAGCAGTGGCCAGAAATATTTGAGAAATATTATATAGTGATATTTGAGAAATGTTATATGGCAGAGTTGCTTCATGTGCACATTAACTTGATTAATTAACATGAGCCAGCAAAATAAAGAAAAGATAGGTGACTCTGTTTTTGTCAGTCATAATGTGGCCTGGAGTTAGCATGAGACGGGAGGCATGAATCTTCCACCCCCTTAGCCTCTGGTCCTATGTGCCTCTCATAGTGTGATTATCTCAACTGGGCTGACGGACTATGATTCTAGGATCTAAAAACACTGCATGACCCCAAGCATAAGCCAACTAGCTCCACCTAGTGCTCAACCAAGCAAATAGCAGTTTTTTCCAATACGAAGACAAAACAGATTAGTGAGAGTTACTAGGTCAGCTTCCCTTATCCATGCCTTTGTAAGCATTTTTCATGGCTAATTTTGATTATACATGGTTTTCACATCTCATGCTAAATTTAGATTATAACTTCCATTCAAGATAAACTCCATGGTATTCCTGCCTCTTTCCGTTAAAGCAGTGGTCAGCAAACTCATTAGTCAACAGAGCCAAATATCAACAGTACAACGATTTAAATTTCTTTTGAGAGCCAAATTTTTTAAACTTAAATTTCTTCTAATGCC
Source organism: Eptesicus fuscus (assembly GCF_027574615.1). Classification (NCBI taxonomy): domain Eukaryota; kingdom Metazoa; phylum Chordata; class Mammalia; order Chiroptera; family Vespertilionidae; genus Eptesicus; species Eptesicus fuscus. Next base: position 59,788,871 of record NC_072487.1, on the reverse strand, counting down.
ACTTCTTCAAAATAGACTCGCCTAGGCCCTGGTATTTTGTGGAAGAGCCACACTCAAGGGGCCAAAGAGCCGCATGTGGCTCGCGAGCCGCCGTTTGCCGACCACTGCCTTAAAGAAATTCACAAAGTACATAGTTTGATACATAATGAAGACATATTAATGAAACACTTTAGCAGAAAAATCTGTTTAACTTTGTTATTATCCTCTGGAACAGTCTTAGCACTTATGAAAATGCTGTTTTAAAGCAGGTAGATTGGAATGTATACTTTTACTCTGTAGAGCTCAATCTCCAGTTTGTATGAGACCATATTTACTTAAATAGTACTACCCAAAACCATTTCAACTTGGGTTTTGGTAGAACTGTTGTTCCGTATAAGCCAACTGTGGTCAAATGCTTCTTGTTACCTTTGCAGGAAAGCTCGTTGAGCAGAGTAAGCACAGTGAGGCGGCCACAGTTTTGGAACAGTACGCCCAGGTAAGCTCACTTTCTCCTTTCTAAAAGTGCCCCATTATCAAGCAAGGACTTTCTAGTTGTACCTCACAGATCATGAAAATTTAAAAAACTATGGTAGGCCCTGGCCAAGTAGCCCAGTTGGTTAGAGCATCGCCCCGATATGCCAAGGTTTTAGGTTTAATCCCCAGTCAGAGCACATATAAGAATCAACCAGAGAATACATAAATAAGTGGAACAAGAAATTGATATTCTCTTCTCTCTCTTTCTCCTTTCTCCTCTCTCTTAAATCAATCAGTAATTTTTTTTTTTAATGTGATAAAAAAGAACAACTGTGGATAATTAGGACGTTCAGAGATAGTTTGCCCTAATGTCTCCCATCTTGACTTGGAAATCTAAATTCAATATGTCTCTATGTGAGTGCTGGGATGTAGAACACCAGAGAGCTGTACTATAATATGTTCTAGTGGTCTGACCTTGGAAGAAAGTACTAAATTAAATCTCAAGGGAGTCGTACTTTTTATGTTTATTTGGCAAACTAGAAAGAGTGAGAAAGAACCACTCTCAAACAAGGTGATTGACTTTAAATACCTTTTTGGCTTTTACACTCATGCTCTCTATTGGAAATATCTCTTTTACCTCAGCAGGTTTTTATCTCAATACAACACACACACATGTAGGTCAAACAAAACACATCCTACTATGTCCCTTTGTGAATCTGTGGTGTGGGCCTGTTACTGTGGCGCGTACCAGCTGATCCAGTGGGGTCTGGGAAGAAAAATTTTATGTTTTTAATTAAATTAACTTATTTTATGCATCCTGATGAGGGATTGAACCTGCACCTAGGTATGTGTCCTGACCCAGAACTGAATCCGAAACCGTTTTAGTGCACAGGACGACGCTCCAACCAACTGGGCCTTTTTAGCAGACCTGTTCGGTGGTTTTGATGCTTAGGGAAATAGGGAGATGATACTTACCTTGTGCTCTTTGCAGAATGCATGCCCTCCTTTGTGTTTCGGATCAGTATGTACTGAGCATGAGCTCTAGGCCAGGCCAGGGATAGAACTGGGACCGGAGGATAGCTGGGAAGGCAGAGGGGCTTCTGACATGCTTTCTCCCTTAACCTGCTGTTTGCCTTGATGTTCCTTTGTCAGGATTATGAAGAAGCTGTGCTCTTGCTGTTAGAAGGAGCTGCCTGGGAAGATGCTCTGAGACTGGTAGGGGAATGTTTACAACCCTCCCAGCATTAGGTGCTGAGCAGAAAAGAGCAGGCGTGCAGGGGGGACGGTCAGCTGCAGTGCCTTCCCTCTGAGCTCGTGAAGTGAAGTGGTAGTTCAGTTCCCACCCTAAGGACAAGCAATGATTTTTAAACCATTTAAAAATTTATCCTTAAAAAAAAATAATAATAAAAAATTTATCCTTGATGTTGGGAATTAGTTGTTCCTCTAAGTGTGAAATATTGCTGTATTCTACTGAAATTAGTTGCATTTCCAATGGTTGTCTTATAGGAGGCTCACTCCTCTGAAGTGATCCACTTCTTTCTAAGTGTCTGAACTTTCTGGCAACTTGAATGTATCCTGCCTAAAATTACTGTCTGTTTCCTCTTAGGTTTACAAGTATAACAGGCTGGATATTATAGAAACCAACATAAAGCCTTCCATTTTAGAAGGTGAGGGTTCCATTTAAATAGAATTTCTCATTTTGAAGTGGAGGGGTGAGTTGGGAGTGCGTTCCTGGTGTTATTACATCCTTGGCTCATGTGTTAAATGGAGTCCGTCAGAATTCTCCACTGGTGTAGTACTCAATTCTGACCAGGGTTTTTCACAGGCTAACCAGTTAGGTGGTAGCACATGAAATATTTGAAGGTTAAAGTCTGTGATAAGATAGGAGTGAGAACCTTTGCATTTGGGAGTAGTTGATTAACTTGAAAGGAATAGTATTGTATCAATGCACAGTTTCCACATTTAATCATTATATTGTGTTTATATTAGGTAATATTAGATAATGTCTTTATCTTAAGAAAGAGCTGCTGAAGTATTAAGAAGGGGTCATATCTGCAACTTATTCTCAAAAGTTTCTACAAAAATAATGGTGAGAGAGTGTGTAGAAACTGGAAGCCCAAAATATGGCAAAATGTTAAGAATTGGTAAATTGAGGTTCTGTGTGGGATTTATGTATGTATATTGAACTATTGCAACTTTTCTGTAGGTTTGAATTTTTTTCAAAATGAAAATAAGAACCTTCGCAAATGAGGTTGCTGGTTCCTAGAGAGCAGATAGGTGTTTCCAGGTGTAGAGTACTCTGTGTCACTGCGACCCTCCCAAGCTCAGCTGAAAAGAAGGACATCAGCTTGACTGGTGGGAACTTTGGGAGTGGGGGGTTGACTTCCAGCGCTGCCATTTTTAGTGCAGGCTAGTGTAAGTAAGGTCTAGTCTTCCTGACATTGACATGTGTTCACGTTCCTACCGGCCTGCTCCCTCCTCCCATTCTAATTAAAACGAGGAGGGTTCTTTCTGTACCATTCACTTTGGGTACCCGGATCTGGGTACTGAAAGCACCCTTCCTGGCCCCACAGCGTCCATTAGCCAGCTCTTAAACTGTCTCCACTGTTGAGAACGTAGGAAAGCGCTGACAGTTCATCTGCATAGGCAGCACTCCTGTGTTTGGGACGCCTGTCAGTGACTTTCCTCCTGTTTGTGTTAACAGCTTCCTGTGCTCCTTTGGTTTGCCAGGTCTGTTTTGGGTTAGGTATCAAGTCTGTTCAGGTGATTTTGTATGTTTAGTGGTAAGAGTATTCTAGAATGATGTCGATGAGTTCTAAGATCTGGAATCTCAGTTTAGTTCATTTTCCTAAAACGGTGTAGGTTAATACTCATTAGGAAAAAAATCATCCTTGGAAAACCTAGTAATCTATTTCTTTTTGGTAAATTCCAGCTCTCGCCTTTCCCCTCTAGTTTTCTCTTTGCTTAAGCATCATGCTGAAATTATTTTCCATCTTCACCCCAGCCCAGAAAAACTATATGGCTTTTCTAGACTCTCAGACAACCACTTTCAGTCACCATAAAAAACGTTTACTGGTGGTTCGAGAACTCAAGGAGCAAGCACAGCGTGTCTATCTGGGTGAGTGTTAATGGAAACCATCGGTGCTGGGATTGGGGAGGGGTGGTCGGCTGCTTATTGTGCCTCCTGCGGTGTGGGTACTGTGTCGTGGGGAGTCTAAGCCTCTGTGAAAGCCCTTGGGGGCTGTGTGTCGGTGTGTGTGTGTGTGTGTGTGTGTGTGTGTGTGTGTGTGTGAGGAGGGCTTGGGAGCAGCACCGAGCACGAATGGGAGGCACTCTGCCAAACCTCCCCGTCGTCCCACCCAGCCAGAGTGTTTGACCATTGTGTTTTATAAGATAAGTCTCCTCATTTCTAAAAGTTCTTTTGCTGTAATAAAAAGGAAGAAAAGACTAAAGAGGTTTGGTACTGGTGTACTGGTATATAGTAATAATTGTATTTAATATTATCTCATTTCATTTTGAGATCAACTTTGTAATAATTTTCATCCATCCTTAGCTATGCCCTGGTTAACTATAACCCACCTACCCCACTAAAGGTAAACCCTTAGCAGGAAGTTTTCATTCCGCATCTGGTTCTTTTCTAGATGATGAGGCGTCCCGCGGTCAACAGTCTGACCTCTTCTCTGAAACTAGCAGTGTCATGAACGGCAGTGACATGAGTGGCAGATATTCCCATAGCAACTCCAGGATATCAGCGTATGTATCATGTTTACCCATCACACCCACCGTACCCTGGGCAATAGAGAAAGTCCAAGTAAATGGGTCGGTTTTCTACCAGGATGTTGCTGCAGGAACCGGAGAACATTCAAGGCCACGTGGAAGTTGTGCAAGGCCTGTCCCAGCACATCCAATAGGTTATTCTTGGTGTTCACATGTTTCCCCTGCAGCTTCATGGCCTGTGTGCTCACCCAGTGCCCACACGAACCTCACACTGCGTATCAGTTTATAAAACATCTGATTTTATTCACTTAATAAATACTATGTGACTATAATGGGTGGGCACTGAAAAAATAAAAATATTATAAAGAAAAACGATTTTAGGCTTCAGTTCAAGCTAAGGATTGGAAGAGGAAGTAAATATGTCATCACACTTTTACTCAGTGTAGCAATTTGTAGAAGTGTTACTGAACACCTATAGTTGTAGTGAAGGTTGCAGAAAACTTTTAAGGAGATCTGAGTTGTAAGAGTTAGAGCCTTACTTGGGAGACCAATACAAGATTATATAATTCAACTGAATTGATCTTGAGGATGTGGGGAGTGATCAGAAACTGTAAGAAAGGTGACTAGAACTGGGTGTTTAAAAGTTGGGGTGAGCCCAGCCGGTGTGACTCAGTGGTTGATCGTCAACCTATGAACCAGGAGGCAGGTCATGGTTCCATTCCTGGTCAGGGCACACGCCCGGTTGCAGGCTCAATACCCAGTAGGTGGTGTACAGGAGGCAGCTGATCAATTACGTTTTCTCATCATTGATGTTTCTATTTCTCTCTTCCTCTCCTTTCCTCTCTGAAATCAATACAAATACATTTGGAAAAAAAAGTTGGGCTGGGAGAGCCCCAGACAAAAGAAATGGCATATTAATGACCCAAGGCAGGAAAGACTATCGGATTTGTATAGATTTTATTATGTTCAGATTCCAATCTAGTATGTCTTTATCTTCTAATTTAAGTTTTATTTTGTTGCCTTTAAATTTGTTTTTTATTATAAAATTCAAGTTCAGTGTTCTGTATATTGTTTAGCTCTTATTATCAGATGTGACCTCATTTTCATCTGTATTTCAATGAAAGCATCAGGCCAGATAATACTTTTTAGGGTTTTCCTTATTTCTGCCTATAAGACTTGCCTCTCCAAGTTTTGTGGGTTTTTTTTTTAAGTCACTTTTAACAGCTCATCACCATTTCTCCCAAGTACAGATACCATCTGTAGATGCCTGGTTTCTCAGAAAGTTAGTGGCCAACAGGTACATTCATTTTAATATGTTCAGCACAAGAAGAGCCCTTTATAAACAGCTCTCTAATTTCTAACAGGCGATCATCTAAGAATCGCCGTAAGGCAGAGCGGAAGAAGCACAGCCTCAAAGAAGGAAACCCCCTGGAGGAGCTGGCCCTTTTGGAGGCTTTGAATGAAGTGGTGCAGGGCATTGAAAAATTGAAAGGTACCTGCTCAATACTGACTGACAGTTCCTGCCCACAGGCAGATAGTAAATGGACAGCACAGACAGACAGAATTTCTCCAACTGGAGGAAAGACCAAAACTGTCAACGGGAAGTGTCATTTAGGGACATTCCTGAAACAGCCCTTCCCAGCCGGTCCCCAGAAGCCTCCTTCTATTGGCATCCCGGTACCTGCGCTGGGAGAGCTGAGCACTGAGGCAAGGTGAAGGGCTGTGGGACACTGCTTCCTGCCTGGGCCCTCAGTGTGGTTTTTCCTGTTGTAGTAGATGTGTCAGATTACTCCAGCTTTGGGGAGGAGAGAAGAAAACGTGGGAGATGGCAACTGCAGTGTGATATTAAATGTTTTTTATATGAGAGAGAAACTGGACACAACTGAGCTCTCCCTCACGTTTCTGTCCTAGATGAAATACACTGCATTTTAAAGGTGCTCTTTCTCTTCGAGTTCGATGAGCAAGGAAGAGAATTGCAGAAGGCCTTCGAAGATACCCTGAAGCTAATGGAGAAGTCCCTTCCAGAAATTTGGACTCTCAGCCACCAGCACTCAGTTACGCCTGTAAGTTTTCCTCAAAGACAGAAGGTGCATTTTTTCATCATTTCACAGGTTATGTCACTCACACAGTCTCTTACAAGTCAAAGCAAAAGACTTTGCTGTCCTTAAAACATACTTTGCCACAGTTCAGTTATCTGAGACTTATGATGAAGCGATCGCTAAGATTTTGTTTGACTGTACAGCGACTGTTACACCGTGGCTGAGGTTGCGTTCCCTTTTATTTCTCCTCTCTGCATGGAACACTCCTGCAGAATATGGGAAAGTCAGACAGTTGCCCCTGGCCTTCGATGAGCTTGGAGTGGGGGTGAGGAGTGTTCAGACTTAGGGGTGGTATCAGAGTTCTCTAAAGGAAGCCCAGACAACTGCTCTTCCTTCTGTTTGATGTTAAATCTGACTTGTTACTTCTGATTATGCTGAGGGGTGTGTGTGTGCCATCAAGAATGACAGTAACCGTGGGAAACTGCTGAAAGAGCAAAAGGGAGAGTTTGGGGTTGTTAAGATTTAGAGGTTCGCAGGCTGGGCCCTGCTGAGCTGGTTCCTGACCCTCTGGGAAGAGGGAGCCAGCTGGCTGGGGCTGGTATATCTGAGGGGGCATAACGATGCTAGTTCTCAGTATCGAAATGAACTGACACAAATGAGCAGCTGCTGGTGGTGTAAAGAGCTACTGTGGAGTGAAGGGAAGCGGACAAAGGAGCAGATTCCTCCTCCCTCCAGCCCTGCTCTCTCCCTCTGGTGGGGAGCAGCTGACAAGGGAGTGTCTTCTCAGGCTCCCAGCCCCAGCAGTGTATGGAAGGGTGGGCTTGGGGCTCTGAGAGAGGTTGGTAGAAACACACAAGTGTACTGGGCCTCGACTCCTCACAAAGGGATAATACTTCCCCTGTACACCTTATGATATGTTTTGACTGTTAAATAAGAGGAGAGATGTAAAAGCATCTTACAAACCATAAAAATAAAAGCAACTAAAAATCATTACCCTCAGAAATATTTGGATTTACTATAATAGGTCTTTCCTAGAAGAAATGTGATCACCTTTAAAACTCTAGTGATTTCAAAGCTAGCAGTTTATAATGCTTCTCTTCCCCTCTCCTCCCCTCCCCTATTCAGATCATACTAACTTCTAAGTCACCAACTTGATGAGTCTTTTAGAAAAAATGACCAAGAATATTGTGGTTTGGTTTTGGTTGCTAAACTATGGTAATGGCTTAAGTGCCGGATACCGTGAGTCACATGGGAGTGCTTGGAGCATGTCATCGCTGCTCAGGGTGCCACCAGGGGGCGCTGCCTGCACTTCACCCTGCAGAACTGAGTGGAGGCAAATGGAGGGCCTGGCATGCCCACCCTCAGGCTTGTGCAGCTCTGGAAGTCCCTTGTTTACCTTGAACACATGCAGAATTTTCACTCTGTCCCATGGTACGCACCTTTTTATCTTATTGTAAGAATTCCCACAAATCTCTGAGTACAATTTGATACTCTGTGTATTCTATAGCTTCTTGTACTATTCCCTCTCCTTCAGGGTCTGGCTTGCTCATGTGAAAGGATCAGGCGCATATTGTAGATTTTCTTTCCTTTCTCTTCAGCAAGAGAAAACAACCAAACTTAATACAGACATATGTATGGGAACCCCGCACACATGAGAGAGTCAGACTCCACATGAGGAGAGGTACCTAGATTTTCTTTTCTTTAACCCCCATCATTACCTTGTTCTTCTGGTAGAAAGGAGATTTAGAGGTCTGAGTTGCAAATGGAGAAACAGGCGAATTAAAATCACATAGGAAAAGAGAATTACTGTATTTGCTACTATCCAATGAAAATGACGGGCTATTTGCTGCTGGCAGAGTCTGGCCTTTGGTACCGCAGTTGTCAGAAGTATAAGGTCATCTTTGCTGATACAGTCTACTTTCTGCTTAGGTTCTGGGTCCCAATTCTACTTCCAACAGTATCATGGCTTCTTATCAACAACAGAAGACTTCAGCTCCTGTTCTTGGTTAGTATTTTTCCCTCTGAATTATTACAGTACTAAGCAGGAGTATCCTTCTGTATGTGTTGAGAATTCAGCCGTTTAAGGTGAGAATCTAAGACTGCATCTTTAGTAAAATGAGTTTAATGCATCTAATGGTGGGAAGCTGGGGGGTGGGGAATCCAACATGACTTTAAACGTATAAGTGTTTTTTTCAGTTGTTCTATTGTACACTTGTTAGTACAGTGGCATATTCTTACCTGCACCAGCACACCACAGTTGAAATTTGAGTCTAAACGGTTGAATTTACACATACAGTTTAAGGATTCTCTTGAATCATAATTTTTGGTGATTGGAGTTTCACAGTTGCAACTTTGGGATGTTTTCATAATCCTAAGAGCTGAACTTCTTGATCATCTTTAGGATTGACAGTGTAATTTGAAAGCAAATCCAAAGACCATTAATATCACATGTGGATTTCCTTTTTACTTATACCTAAAATGTTTTGTTTGATGGGGGGAGGTGATTCTCAGTTAGATTACATATCTATCAAAGTTAAATGTCCTAAAGGCTTTCTTTTGAAAGTTGAATGGAAACTTTTGACAGGTCAATTTGGTACCTGAATATTTGCCTTTCAGGTAGATTAATCAAGGATACCAATCTCTTAGCTTTGAAAGGTTAGAGATATGTTTAGAATGGCAGTTTTTACTATTTATATTTTTAGCATGTGAGAGGCAGCAGTCTGAAAATTTTTCAATTAAATGCTGAACTATAATAGCATTTTTATGACATTTGAAGTAGCCTGTGAGGGTTCAAATTAAGTTTAACTTTAATGGCTTATGTTGCTACTAGGAATAAACCATTAACTACCTTTCATCCCAGCTAAGCACATATATATGGATAGTACCACTGCATTCCCGGCAAGCTGCTTATGGTATCGATCCCAAAGCATACTTATTTCTGAGGTGCTACAAATTCATCTTAGACCTGAAGCAGGTTAATAATTACTTAGTTTGTACTGTGACTAAGCCAGTTGTAATTTCTGTCCCATTTTCCTTCTTGCCAGCCTGATGCTGACCTGCAGGTCACGTCAGTCACCCCTTTCCCTGGAGTAGTCTAGGTGGCTCTCCTTGCAGAGCCCTTCCTTTCCAGCTGAGCAGTTTGAGGCTCCTCATTATCTGAGTATGTATTATCTATGTCCTTGCGGCTACAAGATTATGTAGGAAAAGAGAAGATGAACTACTCACAAAAGTAGTTCCACTCAAATATTTGTCAGCGAGTCCTCTCCAGCTAACAATACTGGTTAAGTACATTCATACATCCCAGTGGGACCAGTGGGCATTTTCTCTGATTGTTTCATGTTTGCAACGCAGTGTAACATCATGCAGATCGATTGCAAGTGTTGCAAAAATTCACGATTTTATAAAATGGATTCAAGTGTTATTGGAGGAGTGCTTAAGTCATAATCTAGTTGGACTTGTTAAAATTGATAACAAAATAAGTGCTTCAAATGAGAGTGATTTGACTCTCAAATAATTAAGAGAAGTCCTTGGAAAAATTGATAAAGCCTTTGGTATTTTTGTAAAAGTTGCTGTGAAATCAAACATGAAAACATGAAAATCATCATGTCCTACTGTCATATACTTTGTCAGTGTAATTATTTTCCTCCAGATTCAGTACTTGGTATTTATTGTTAGTTAAGTCTAGGAATCAAATATTATTGTAATGCCTAAGTTTTTAATAAGATAGAATATATTTTCATAACTTTTTTTCTTCTTTGAAAAACATATAAAGTCTAGGTCAAAGTTTATTAATCACTATTTAATATGAAATTATGGGCCTTATTGACAATGGACTTATTTAAGTAGCCTTTTCCAATATCTATTCTTAAATGAGTAAAACCTCCTGTGGTCTTTGTATCTATATAGTTTTTGTTTGGGGGGAGTAGAGAGTAGCAATTGTATGTGAAATTATAAAAGTGATATGATTAGTAGAGAAAGTCTGTATTGTACAGAAAAGTATGTTAAAGAAAATTAAAATTTGATGATTTCTAGTTACATGTATAGATACATATATTTATGTATAATATTAAACCATGTTTTTAAAAACTTTCTTGAGCATTTTTCTCACATTGTTAAATATTTTTGAAAATAAGTTTTAATGTCTAAATGGCTCATATGTGCAGACATACTGTTGGAAGTTTATCATGAATCCTGCTAAGATAGAACATCTTTTAATGGACATATTTCTCATATCTCTATTTCCTGTATATGATTCACACTTAGATAATAGATTCCACAAATCTAACTGGAAAAGGGTCTGGGAGTTTTATCTAACAATGACAATGCTCTCTCACCCATTTCCCCCCCTCTACTTTTTTTAAGTAGGGACATTTTTATCAATCAGTGTGCTTGTAGAATTTTTTTTATCATAAAGTATTTTCTGTCCAGTATCTTTACTTATTGAATACATGCCCCATGTTTCTTTACTCTTACAGTTGAGGTAAATTTTACATAGAGTAAAATGTACAGATTTTAGGTGGATGTAGTCTGATGGGATTTAATAGAATATAATATGGCCTTATGACCACCACCCATTTGAAATATAAGACATTGTTTCACTTGGAATCACTTGGTGGGCATTTTCCTGCTACTCCCCATGTGCCTGGAGTTGTAATGGAATCCCCCGCAGCGTTTGCTCTGATCGAGGTTGGAAGGTAACAGAAACATTAACTCGCTTCTGATGGTTGCCTTGTAGTGGCCCAGTTTTAGATTAGAGTTACTGCCTCAGCTCCCACCACCAAGAAAGAGTGTGTCCTGTCACCATCTCTCTCCTTTGTACTAGATGCTGAGTTTTTGATACCGCCGATGATCAACAAAAGAACCCAGTGGAAACTGAGCCTGTTGGAGTGACAGCTCCTCGTTGGGAGGGCTCGGCAGAGAAGACGTTTTCTTCCCACCCCTCCGTCCTCCAGGCCTGGAGGCCTGGCTGCCGAGAACCGGGAAGAGGAAGACTATGATCTACCTTCGCATTGCCGAGAGCGGCTCCGTGCAGCAGACCTCTGCACACACCACGCAATTCTATTTTATTTTATTTTGCATAGAGTTTTAATTCACTAAACTTTAATCTTTAGTTAATATAGCATCATTTTGTAAGGTTTAGTGTTCTTTTATTTAGTGCTGTTTGAGAGCATATTTCTGGTATTTATGATAAACAGGAGCTGGGGTTTCATGCCCAGTTGCAGGTCTAAGTCATATTGGGACCTTAGACAAGTCACATAATTAATTTGTGCCTCAGTTCATTGGGAATAATGTTTCATGGTTTCTACCTCAAACATGTGAAGAAATGTTTTTAAATTGCTTTATGTTCCTGGAGGAGAACATTGTATATCAACAACATGGCTGTTAGTGCTACCAACAGTTAGTCACATTTCGTCACTTCAATGGTTTTTTCACCTTGACCTAAAGCAGAATGAAAAGCTAGCTATATCCTTTGAAATTCAAAGCTTTTCCCTGCTAACCTGTTATTTTGCAGTATCTTACCTGATTATGTGCTCCCAGTTATAACTGGGGTAAGCCTTCCATCACTACAGTGTCCACAAGGACTATTTTCACTGCCTGTGAGTTTTCTGCTAGAGACTTAGCAGAACAAAGTAGACTTTATGAAACGCATCATGCAATTTGTTACGGTGAACAGTGTTCATCAGATGGCATGCACGGTTGTGAGTTACTCCTTTTTCTCCAAATACTGCAGCTTTTAACAAAATGTTTTTGTCAGTGTCTAGACCATTTCTTTTTCTTTCTTTTTTTTTAATTTTTCTGTATGGTACCTAACTGACCTCTATCTTTTAGTTACTTTCTTTGAAAGAAATGAGAATATTTTCTCTTTTTGGTCAGTCTAGAAAAAGCTCATGTCATCTTGATGCTAGTTTTGGGGCTCTTAGGTAAGATTAAAAATTTCTTCCATGCCTTTAGTGCCAGACCCAGATCTTCATCACTATACATAAACTAACTGGAAATGCTGCTTTTGATTCTGAGTATAGGTATATCCAGAATTAGAATTTCAGACTTTTCTTAATATAGCAAAATGTTAGCTGTAGAATCTAGGTGTGTTCCCTGTGTAATTCAACTTTTCCGTGTGTCTGAAAATTTTCACAAAATAAAACAAAAAAGAAGAGATAAAGATATGTATATCCTGCTTAAGGAGAAACTGGCTTTTTGGTTCATGCCCATATGGATTTGCTGTAATTAAGTTCCCAATACTGATAGGCTACAAGTGCTTTGTGGCTCCACTTTGGCATGGAAAAATGAGCATGATAACTGCTATGACATTTTAATAAGTTTCAGTGCGCTTGGTATGGGTCATAGTAAAGGGACTTGCTGATGGATTGGAAATACAAGTAAATGTGTGTCTTGATAATGGTATGATTTCGTGGATGGTCAGTTTTCTTAAAATAATGTAGTGAAGCAACAAGAAAGAATTTGTGTGAATTCTTTCAACTCAATTTACTATCAATTATTATCTCTCATCGGAGCAAGATGGAATTTTGTTCACTTTGAGAAGTGGCAGGCGGGAGCAGAACTTCCAAATTAAAGGCAAAGTTGAGGAGGAATGCTGTATGGAAAAGGAGGAACTCCTGCGAGTGGTGAATGCCTCATTCTGGGGAAGGATTCCGTGAAGTTTTAGGAAAGAGTATATAGCTCTTCCCCCCAAATTGGACTGTGTCCCAAAGCAAGTTCATGCCACAACCCGGGTTTGTGCCCTGACTAGAAATTGAACCCACAACTTTTTTTGTGTGGTTTACAGAATGACACCCCAACCAACGGAGCCACCTGGCCTGGACAGCCTTGGCACTTTGACACTTTGGGGCATATCATTCTTTGTTGTAGGGAGCTGTTCTGCGCATTGTACGGTGTTTACAAATTCCTGCCTCTACTCTCTAGATGCCAGTATTTCATACTCCCCACTCATGTTATGACAACCAAAAACATCTTCAGACATTGCCAATGTCCCCTGGGGGTCAAAATTGCCCCCATTTGAGAACCACTAGTCTAAGATAATTTCCAAATACTTAGTAAAAGTATTCACCTCTTTCTTTAAAAAAAAAAAAATAATAATATAAATATATATATAAATAATTGATTTCAGAGAGGAAGGAAGAGGGAGAGGAGATTAGAAACATCAATGATGAGAGAGAATCATTAATCGACTGTCTTCAGCAAGCCCCCCACTGGGGATCAAACCCACAACCCGAACATGTGCCCTTGACCGGAACTGAACCTGGAAGCTTTCAGTTTGCAGGCTGATGCTCTATCCACTGAGCAAAACCGGCTAGGGCAAGTATTCACCTCTTTATGAGGAGTATTCTTTTTTTCTACAAGGCTGATTGTGTAAGGATCAAGTGAGGGAATTCATAAAAGTGCTTTGGAAAAGACTGCAGGTGTTTAGCCTTACATTTTTTCATTTTAAAATACAGCATAATGTTTAGGCCTAGGGAGGCCTGGAGAGGGCCATCCTCCAGAGCTACCTCCCCTGCCTCCCCTTCATCAAGACCCTCACTTTCCAGGGTTCTTGACTTTAGTTCCCAAACCCTTACAGGATTTGAAGATAGTATATTTCTATATGATTGTTTTCCTCTGTGATCCCTATTTTATTTTATGCATTTTAAAATATTACTTAGAGGAAGGTACATAGGCTTTATCACCCTGCCAGAGTGGTCCAAAGATTAAGAATTAACCAAACTTCAACCTGCCCATCAGTGAACGTTCATGCAGTGTTGACACGTGAGTGGTTTGGGCAGAAACTGACATGAGCAGGACAGTGTACCCAACTCCTAGCTGATTCCCAATGCTGCAAGGTAAGGCTGTCATCCTTGCTGAACTGTAGGCACTCCAGGTGCCCGTGTGGGGCTATCTTTGCTGCTCTACTCCAGCTTGCTGGTGCCAGCCACAGCCAGCAGTGCTTCGTCACCAGGCCAGGACCCAGGGTCTGCCATGTAGGTCTTTCAGGGGAGTCTAGGCAAACCTGGAGGCTCTGAGGGTGGTTCTGGAGAGCTTCTCCCTGGGGGAGGTAGAGTGCCATAGCTCTCCTGTGAGTGCTTGAACGTGTGCCTTTGTGGGGTGGGAGTGGGGGACAGTGAGGGTTACAGGAGACTCAAGACCATAGTAAGACTTTTGGGCTCCTGTGAAAGAGAGAGAAGTCTAAGATAATGCTAGCAACTCTTGTGATCCCCTCCTGGAGGCCGGACACTGGTGTTTAGGTGCGTTGTGGGAGACTGAACCTTGACAGCATACTTCCTATTGGTGTTCATCAGAAGGGATCTTTGTGAACTTAATATATGCATAGCCCACAGACACAGTAGTGCAGTGAAGGCCTGGGATGGGGCAGGGACTGGGTGGAGGGAGGCAAAAGAGGAAATGGGGGACATCTGTAATTCTGTCAATAAAAAAGGGGGGGGTCTTATATGTCACAACAGCATATAATCTACCATCATACTTCCCCTTCCAAGCAGATCTTAACAATATATTAGTTCCTAAAGTGGAAAATAAAATGAGAGAGCACCATTTTAGAGCTAGTCCCTCCACCCCCCACCTCCAACTTTGGGTGGGCAAACGTATATTTTAAGGCAGAGCTGCATGTATGGAGTTGTTCTCATTAAGTCAGGAAATAGACACACTGGAGGGGAACAGAGTGTTTAATGCCATCGGAGTGAACGTGCCGGGCCTATGTGTGGGGTGGGTGCTCACCCAGCAAAGCTGACACCTGGCAGCCACAGCGACCATGCTTCATCCGCGTTCAGAAGCACCTTCTGTAGATGAAGAAAGGCCCGTGTTCCTCATACTCAAAGCGGTGGACCCACAGTGGCTGGAAGCCATGGAGCGATGCCAGGATGGAGCCACCCGTCCACACCGCAGTCTCTCTCTCGGGCAACACGTTTACCTGGGGGGTGTCATTGGGACACAAGGTGCTCAGCTCCCTCTGCAGACGGTTAGGGAAACCACTGAGCATAGTGCTCCCCCCGCAGAGCAGGATATTCCCCATGAGGTCCCGTTTGAGGGCGATGTCGCACTTGTTCAGGCAGGACACGGTCTGGGTGTGGAGGCCCAGCTGCATGGACCTGATCAGGGAAGGCTTGAAGAACATCTCTGAGCAGAGGAACCTCTCCTGGCCCAGGTATATCTGCTGCCCATCGGGCAGGGTGTACTGGATCATGTGCTTAGTCTCTGGCACTTTCTTCTCTTCGATGGGGTCCAGGGCCACGAAGCAGCATTTCTTCTTGATGTCCTCCACAATGCCCTTGTGGGCCTCGGTGAAGTGCTTCCCCGAACTGTTCATCAGGCCCATCAAGTAGTTTGTCAGGTCAGAGCCCGAATAGTCCAGCCGCCCCGTGATGCTGGGCAAAGGGTAACCTTCGTAGATGGGGACGACGTAGGACACGCCGTGGCCCACCTCCACGACCAGGCCGGAGGTCCTCCCATAGGAGTACATGGACAGGCGGGACTGGTAGGCGATGTGCATGGCAGGCGTGCTGAAGGTCTCAAACAGCATTTCAGCATACTTCTCTCTGTTGGTGTGCGGGCTCAGCGGTGGGTCTGAAACCAAGACCGCATGCTCCTCCGGGGCGATCTTCATCTCCTTATGGAAGATATATTCCCAGATGCCCTGCACCGAGTCCCAGTCCACGATGACGCCGTGCCGCAGAGGATTAACTAGCTTGAGGCGAACCTCCGGATTGATGAGCTCCTGCCCCACGAAGGTCTCTTTGCGTTTGTCCCCCGTTTTGGTGGTCTCCATGTAGGGCTTGCCCACCGTCGATGAGATCTTGTGGGTGGGCCGTGGCAGCCCAGCAAAGCCGCATTTACAGTAGCCCGTGCCGAGGTCCACAACCACCGCTTTGGTCACCTTTACCTGGGGCTTCTCCCTGGCCTCTCCTGGTTTCGTAGGCTCTTCTGGCTCCAAGCAGTTCCGGTGGACCCACACCGCACGCTTCGCTGGGCCACATTTTAGGGAGGCAGTCTGGAGGGCCTCTGTGTTCAGGGAGGCCTGTTCGCCCTTCCCCTTGTCAGGCCCGTCCCCTATGAGCCCTGCCTGCGGAGCCCACGTGCTATCAAGAGCCATCTCGCTCTCGGAAAGTTCCTTGATCCCACGGGCTTCAAGGCCGGAAAGGCTGAAATCAGAGGGCAGCTTGAGAATGTCCGCAATGATGACATCACTGATTATGACATAACCTAGTGACCTGAGGCTTTCTGGATCCTGGGAAACTTGGTCCCATGGTAGGGTTGATTTGGGTAGTGTTTTCTGGAGATTTACCCTTTTCTCGACTTTGTAATAAGCCTGAGTCATCCAGTCAGTATTTATTGAATGCTTGCAGTGTTCAGGCAGCTGAAAATACAAGGCAGAATAAGAAAAAGAAAATTATCCACCCTTTTAGAGCTTATATGCTAATCAGTGGGAGTTGGGGAGACAGACAATAAGCAAATTATATATAAAATAAAGGCACTGTATTAAAATACATTTCATTGCTGTGTCTGGGCAGGGCTCCCTGAAAGTGACTGAGTGAAGACCTGCAGGAAGTGAGAGAGAATGCCGTGTATATGTCCGAGTGGCAGACGGAGAGGACTGGAAGCAGAAGTGCCTCTGATGCGTTAGAGCAGGGGTCAGCAAGCTAGGGCCTGCAGCCTGTCTCTAAATTTTGATTGGAGCACAGCCACTGTCTATGGCTGCGTTTGCTGAGTCATTGCAACAAAGACTGCAATGGCTCGCAGAGTAGAAAGTAAATATTGACCACCTGGCCCTTTACAGAAAAAGCTTGTCAGCCCCCAAGTTAGAAGATCCCCAAAAGATGAGTGTGGCTGGAGTGGGAAGAGTGAGGAACAACACATGAGATGGAGGAACAAGGCGGGTAGGGAGGGCCAGCAGCTCACATTGGGCCTCATGGGCCAGTGCTAGGACTTTGGCTCTGGTTCTGCATGAGGTCAGGAAACACTAGAGAATTTTGAGCAGGGAGTTGACACCATCTGACTTAGATTTTAGCAGAAATAATTGCTGTTGTGGTGCTTGTACCCAGAACGTATGTCTCATTTGTTCCTTGGGACAATCTGCAGAGGAATTATTTTTGGACACATATTTGTACACATATTTATCCTTTATTTAGGCCTTTGGTTCAGCAATGAAATTTGACCCTACAGAGTCCCACTGATGACAACATTGAGGCTCTTAGGTGCGTAACTCACCCAAGGATGGTCCAGCCAGCCGTGGCCAAGCTCTCCTAACTACGACTTCTTCCCAGGGGTGTGCTGTGGACACACCTTGATGGGACCCGACATAGGTCTCCCATGCCATCTCTGAAGCTGGGCATGTTGGTGCTGACACCTGCCACCCTCAAGGCTCCCAGAATCCAATCTTACGGTGTGCAGTCACGTGCTTTTCATAAAAGAGACGGTCACTGCGATGGTGGGCTTTCTCCTTTAAGACGGTCACTGGGGGTGTTCTTGGCTCTTTGTGGGCTGTGTGTGAAGAAAAGGACCAAGTCCAGTCTCATGAGCCTTATGACTGTCTGATGGAGGTGGCTGAGCTGCCATCTCAGAAACAAAATCTCAGCTTCTTAGTTCATTGACTAGAGGGTGAAGAAGCACAGAATTTTGAAAGGATAGGAAAGCGCTTTTCTGAATGCCTGGCTACCTGAAAAATAGTTTACTTGCTTCTGCTATTCAGGGATTTCCATGGCCAACTTGGATTGTTGGACTTTATTTCAGAACTTGCATGATAAGGCGTATTCAACTTAGAATGATCTATTGTCCTTCTCCTCACCCCCCTCTTGAATTTTCAGAAATTTGCAGCTACTCAGTACATTTCACTGTCCTGGGTTTCTGGAGGGGCCTGTATTGCTGCTGTAATGAATGATCACAAATGTAATGGCTTAAAACACAAATTTATCATCTTATAATTCTGAGATGGAGGTTAAAAGTCCACAGTTGGTCTTCGTGGGATAAAATCAAGGTGTGGGCAGAGCCCTGTTCCTTCTGGAGGCTCTAGGGCAGTGATGGGCAACCTTTTGAGCTTGGTGTGTCAAACTTCGCCAAAAAACTGAGCATCACTCGGGTAGTGTGTCACTTTGAGGAAAAAACATTATTTCGCAAATGTTTCCTCCTCAGGAGCAGCAAATGTTTCATCCTCGGCATGCGGCCGCCTCAGCAGCCGCGTGTCATCAGAAATGGCTACGCGTGTCAGTGCTGACACGCGTGTCATAGGTTCGCCATCACTGCTCTAGGGGCTCATTCATTTCCTTGAGGCCCTTCCTTCCTTCATCTTCAAAGACTTCTCCGACTTCTGCTGCTTTGTCACATCTTCTCCGGCCTGACCCTCCTGTCTTTATCTTATTAAGATCCTGTGATTCCTTAGAGCCCACCTGGGTACTCCAGGGTAGTTAACCTCCCCATCTCAAACCCCTTAACTCACATCTGCAAAGTCCTGTGCCGTGAAAGGTAACATAGTCACAGGTTTCAGGGATTAAGGATGTGGACATTTGGGGAACAGGGAGAGGGGCATTATTCTTTCTTCCTCACTCTCCACATCTGATCTGATAATCTAATGCAAATGCAGTTTGTGAGGCTAGCGGTGGCTCAGGAGCCAACCAGAGAAGGCCTCAAATGCTAGAGTAAGAGCTTGGATTGCATTGAGGGTAGTTGGGGAACCAACCAGTTAGATTCGCTTCTACCTTCTCAACTTCTCTAGAACCTGTCCCTTGTTCTCTTCCACAGGACCACAGCCCTAGTTTAGGCCACCTTCAAGTCTCACAAGAATTTCTTCAATTCTCTTTTCAGGTCTCAGAGTTTTGCACCTTTATTTTATAGCTAAACACAGATCTTCCTAAAATTATCTAGAAGCCAAATCTGACCACTCCTCTGCTTGGAGTCTTTGTAGTTTCCAGCTGTCTTCAATTCGATCCAAGCTCCTTCTCCTAGCGTTTGAGCCCTGCCTGGTTGCTCCGTGACCCTCTAGCTTCATCCATTTTTCCAAACACCTGAACTACAGGCAGTTCCCCACCGTGGCCCCCTCTGAGCCTTTGCTCAGGCTCTCCTTTCTGCTGGGGATGCCTTTACCGCCTCTTAACTACCTGACAGATACCCATGTATCTTCCAGAACTCGACTTAAGCATCACCTCTCTAGGGGACCTTCTGACTGCCCCCCTGCAGTGAGTGCTCCCCTCTGTGCACCTCTGCTCTCCCAATGGACTTTAACCTGCAAACTCCTCTGCATCCATTCCATCTTCTTCCCACCTAGACTGGGCTCTGGTTGTGGCTGAGTTCCTATCTATCACCAGCAGACTGTACGGGGCTGGACCCACCACAAACCCCTTCAAATGTTGGAGGAATGAAAGTGCTGTTGGGGCCCTCACACTCTTTAGGAGACTTGGTGCATTGAAGTTGCATGAACTTGGGTTAAAGTACAAACACTCCAAAAGCTGTCTGTTCATGGGCAAGTCATTGGAATTCTGAGCCTCGATTTCCTCAGCTCTGCCTACCGCATGGGATTCTGTGAAATAACATGTGAGGTGTCTGGTACACTGCCTGGCTTACTGTAAGGGCTCAAAAATATGCATCATCCTTGCAGCCAAGAAGCAGAGGAGGGAAAGGTGTCCAGTCAGTGAGTAGGAGAATAGGATCAGGGAAGTAAGAGAGCAGGAGAAGACACCTCTGAGACCCCAGTGTGCTTGGGTTTCTAAAACTGTGCTGGCCACTTAGTATGTCCTGTGCAAAGTCAAGTTAGGCAGATGGGGGTGGGATGACAGATCATGGAGCCAAGGCCAAGCCTCCCCTGACGGCTGGAATGGACCAGCCTCCAGTGACATCACAATCCTGAGTGGCTGCTGAGGCACTGCTGGAGGTGGACCCTCATTGCTCTCCACTGAGCACTACGATGTGGAAGCGAGAAAGGTGAGCAAGGAAGGCAGATGGCAACGAGGAACAGCTCAAGCCCCATGCCCACGGGCACGGCTCAGGGTGACCCCGGAGAGACAGGAACGCTGTCAGCTCCAGATGCTGGCATTCGGGACAGAAGTTCAGCCACTCAGCTGAAGGCGAAGCCCAAGTATGCGCGCAGGGTCAAGGCGCTCATCATCGACCTGGGCTCGCAGTACTGCAAGTGTGGCTACGCAGGAGAGCCGAGGCCCACCTACTTCATCTCCTCCACGGTGGGCAAGTGCTGCTCCCAGGTGGGCGACACCCGCAAGAACACCTACGTGGGCCACGAGCTGCTCAACATGGAGGCGCCGCTGAAGCTGGTGAACCCTCTGAAGTACGGCGTGGTGGTGGACTGGGACTGCGTCCAGAGCATCTGGGAGTACATCTTCCACACGGCCATGAGGATCCTCCCCGAGGAGCATGCCGTGCTGGTCTCCGACCCCCCGCTCAGCCCCAGCAGCAACCGGGAGAAGTACGCGGAGCTCATGTTCGAGACCTTCGGCATCCCCGCCATGCATGTGACATCCCAGTCGCTGCTGTCCATCTACTCCTACGGCAAGACCACGGGAATGGTGGTGGAGAGCGGGCACGGCGTCTCGCACGTGGTCCCCATCTCCGAGGGCAACGTGCTGCCAGGCCTGGCAGGCCGCACCGACTACGCCGGGGGCGACCTCACCAACTACCTGCTGCAGCTGCTCAACGAGGCGGGCCACAAGTTCACGGACGACCACCTGCACATCGTGGAGCACATCAAGAAGACGTGCTGCTACTCGGCCTTGCAGCCCGAGAAGGAGGTCTGCCTGGCCCTGGAGGAGCTGCGCGTGGACTACGAGCTCCCCGATGGCAAGGTCATCACCATCGGCCACGAGCGCTTCCAGTGCGCCGAGATGCTCTTCAAGCCCACGCTGGTGGGCAGCAGCCTGCCCGGCCTCCCCGCGCTCACGGCCACCTGCCTGGGCCACTGCCAGGAGGCGGGCTTGAAGGAGGAGATGGCCGCCAACGTGCTGCTGTGCGGCGGCTGCACCATGCTGGACGGCTTCCCCGAGCGCTTCCAGAGGGAGCTGAGCCTCCTGTGCCCCGGGGACAGCCCCACCGTGGCTGCGGCTTCCGAGAGGAAGAGCTCCGTGTGGACCGGCGGCTCCATCCTGGCCTCCCTGCAGGCCTTCCAGCAGCTCTGGGTCAGCAAGGAAGAGTTTGAGGAGCGGGGCAGTGCCGCCATCTACACCAAGTGCTGAGCGCGGCCCGGCAGGCCAGGCCTAGCGGGCAGGCGACCTCGGGCCACTCTATACATTTACAGAGTTTCACATAAACATTTAACAATGGCTCTTGTCCGGTCTGGATTTCTTGCTTTAGGAGGTGATGGGGAGTTGGGTTTAGAGGTAGCAGCACCTTTTGCTCTGCTGGGTGGGGAGCAGCAGGGGTGGGAGGTGGGTGGCCCCTCTCCTCATGAGGGTGACATCATCTCAGAGCCCCAAGTATGGCTTCCTGTTCCATTAGCTCCTCAGGGCTCAAAACCCAATTCAGCAGACACATTGCTTGCTCATCTGTCCAGGAACCATGTGGGACATGAAGGCCTGGATTAAGGGACCAGCTTGGGTTATGTAGTTAAGTGGTGGGGGGACCCTCACAAGCAGGTGTCTGACTTCATCTCCTGTCGCCTGCCCATAGCTGCATCGTTGCTGATTGCCCCAGGCTCCCTCCCTGCCCTCCCCTCACTGCCTGCCCTCTTCAGAGGCGCAGCCCATAGGTGTGCCTCTCCTGAGTGGAGGGGCCATTTCTACCCGTCCGCCTTCCAACTTCAGCCAAAATTGCAGCTGTTTCTGCAGTCACTGAATCCAGAAGATGTTGGAGGAACCAGAGGGTCCTTTGGAAATCACGTGGTTCTATCCCTCCTGTACAGGTGAGGAAGCTGAGGACGGGGAGGATGGGGACCGTGGCAATGGATGAGTCCAGGTCTCCTGACTCGGGGCGTAATTATTTCCAGAAAGGCAAACACAGTTACTTTAGCTTGGGCTGCTATAAAAAAAAATCCACAGACCAGGTGGCTTATAAACAGTAGAAATTTATTTCTTACAATTTTGGAGACTAGAAGTCCAAGATTAGGGTGCCAGCATGGCAGGCTTTTGGTGAAGGCCCTCTTCTGGGGTGCAGACTGCTGACATCTTGCTGTGCTCTCACATGGTGGAAGGGGTGAGGGATATGTCTGGGGCCTCTTAAGCACTAATCCCATTCCTGAGGGCTCTACCCTCATCACCAATCATCCCCCAAAGGCCCCACCTAATACCATTACCTTGGGCATTGGGTTTTCAACATATGACTTTGGGGGGAGGAAGTGGGAGACACACATTCAACCTATAGCAATCATTTCTTTTTTAAAATCTATTTTTATTGATTTCAGAGAGGAAGGAAGAGGAAGAGATAGAAACATCAATAATGGGAAAGCATCATTGATTGGCTGCCTCCTGCATGTCCCCTACTGAGGATTGAGCACACAACCTGGGCATGTGCCCTGCCCAGAATCAAACCATGACCTCCTTGTTCATAGGTCTACACTCAACCACAGAACCACACCAGTCAGGTTAGCAATGATTGTTAATGATTAGTAATCATTAAGCACTTACCAAGCATCTACCATGGCTGAGGCCCAGAGCTGGAGACCAAGAAATGACCAGAATGTGGCCCTTCCCTTGGGATCACTCAGACCCAGCCAGCAGGGATTCAGTGGACAGCACATGGGTAAGGAGACGAGGCCTGAGCTCAGTGTTCTTGGGGTGGGAAGGTGGAGGTGGTGTGTTGGAAAGCTGAAATGGGGAAGTGCTAGACGTGGTGGTCAGTTAGCGACTTTGGGGCTGAGGGGGAAGTTTCTGAGTCTTGTGAGATTTAACCTCCTGATGGATCCTGTGACCAGGGGCCCATCACCAGATGTCCATGGGATCACACATTGGTGAGCTGTGTGACCTGATGGGCTACCAAATGTCTCTGAGCCACCTCTGACCTTAGACCTGCTTGGGGGCACTCTGAGGTGCCTCTGTCCTGGGCCCTGTACTGGGGGCTGCAGGCTTGGGAAAGAACCAGACACAGTCTTAAACGCCTAGCCATTACCCAGAATTGGGCTTCTAAACTGGAGTCTGAGATCCCCTGAGCTGGCAGGGACTTGAGCTCTTTCCAGGAGAGAGGGGTTGCAGACTGGAGGCCTTTAGGCTGATGGTGCCAGTAGATACATCTTGTTTGGCCAGTGCAGCATATAAGTTTTTTTCTTGAATGCACTTTTTTTTCAGGGGGGCCTACATTCTTCAGGTTGCCAAAGCCTCTACTACCCTGATGTCTTTATATGTACTTGCTGCTTCAGCCTCGTTTGCTTAATTAGGCAGCATTCATTCTATTGGTTGCAACCTAAGAACCGATGAGCAGTACTAATCCTAAAAGCCTGATGAGGTACAGACAGGGAAACAGGCTTGTCGAGGGGAAAGTGATGGGCCCCAAATCACACAGGCAGAAAGTTAAGAGCTGCAGGTGAACCCTCTCCCACACACTGGTCTTGAAGAGGCGGTGCTGGTACAGGGTAGCGTAGGGGAGCCTATGAAGACCAGGTATGAACCTTGCCTGCAACCCTTGGTCCCTCCCCTAAACCTGGAGACATGCTCAGGCCCAGCTAACATTCCCCAGGTGGAACCTGCCGTTCCTGCCTCCATTTCCCCTCATTCCTTCCCCGCAACTCCCAGTTTCTTTATGGGCATCAGATGTGGCCCAGGGCTGACTGCCACGAGGAGCATGTGACTTAAGCTAAGCCAATCAGAGCAGCCCATCTGTTTGGCCACATGATTGGCTGGGGGTGAGCGTGTGACTTCAGTGCACAGGTGCGGAGGGAATCACAGGCTTTTTACTTGGAAGGTGGACATAAGCTTGGGGCGTGTGGCCTCTCACTGTTGTAACCACATTTGTTACCAGGACGGGAGCCAGCTGGAAGCTGACCCACCAAGGAGTGTAAAACTCAGTGGGTACCCTGACGACAGTGACCTCCGAGTGAAACCACGCCTAGGGAGCCCTCTCCTGTCAGACCTTGTGTTTCCTCGAGTCCTCGCCTTCAGCCTCATGGCTCACCAGGTGGGTGTGAGTCCCCCGCTTGCAGCTGAGCACTTTGTAACTGCGTCTGTTTCTCTCTCAACAATGCTATTCCACACGAGCATTTTCCGACGCGGAGGGACCAGGCTTGGAGAGGCCTCTTATAATTGAAACATTAAGACCAACATTTCATTTATTTCCCAACAAGAAGGCTACTACACATGACGGATTTTTATCAAGATATTAGTGTCAGATATCACACTAACGCTCAAGTACAGAAACCTAGCTAAGAGGTGGTCCTGTTCTGTTGTTTAGATATTTGTTCTGGAGGTTGGACTTGGAGCTTCTTAAGGGCTGGAGCTTCTATTTCTTTGTCTTAGCCTTCTTCGTGCCCAGTGCAGACCCTGGCAGAGTGCATGCTTAGTGCATGCCAACTGAAACCACCTACTCCTACTCTGTGAGGAGGAAGTCACCGTGTTTTCTCCCATCCATACGTATAAAAGCCTAATATGCAGAGTATCCCCTCGGGAGTTTGATCGCTTGCTATGACATGTGCTGACCACCAGGGGGCCTCTAGTATTACAGATGAGGAAACAGAGGTCTGGAGAGGTTAAGAATCTTGTCCATGTTCACCTGCCTGGGAAACCAGTCTTGTGCTAAATCAGCGTTTTGTGATTCCAAAATGCCTCTTTACCCTTGTTGCCTCTCTTTCTGCAAATTATCAATCTCTTTTGCAAGAAAAAAAAAAAGATGTAAAAATTGCTTTTTAAGTCATGAACAGTAAATATGATGTAACTTCACAATCAGCCCGAAGTATGAAAGTTAAGAATGCGCCGAGACCGGTTTGGCTCAGTGGATAGAGCGTCGGCCTGCGGCCTGAAAGGTCCCAGGTTCGATTCCGGTCAAGGGCATGTGCCTTGGTTGCGGGCACATCCCCGGTGGGGGTTGTGCAAGAGGCAGCTGATCGATGTTTCTCTATCATCGATGTTTCTAACTCTCTATCCCTCTCTCTTCCTCTCTGTGAAAAATCAATAAAATATATTAAAAAAAAAAAGAAAGAAAGTTAAGAATGCCAGTCTTTTAGCAAAAGAGAGACTTATCTTGCCCCAGATTTCCAGAGACATAATAAGTAAGCAAGTACTAGGGTGACCTCATGTGGTGAAGTCCTACCATTTAGACATGGCAGGAGGCCAGTTGTCCCCACTGCCTCTTTGGACAGCTTGATCTCTCTCCCCCAAGTGTTTATTTACCAAGTTTTCTCTAAGAGTTATCTGCATAAAGTGGGCTTAAGCAACTAATGAATTAGTTTAATCACAATACAAACTAGTAATGGTGTTCTGTTTGATGAAAGGTGCTGCTTTTTTTTTTTTTTAATATTCTACATTTTCTTGGAATGTAGCGGTTCTTAACCAGTGGGAAGGGGGACTGTAGGGTATTGGTTATGCTGGGGCTAGTTCTTAATGGCTCGTAAGAGCCTGTTTTTAATATTCAGGAATCTTGCAAGCCAATTGTTAAACCATGTTATAGCTTGAAATTGGCCATGGTGGGAACATTTACCCCCACAGAAACCAGCAAGAATTACAAATCATGTTCCCCTAACCCTGAGAATTTGTTTAAAGGCGGGACAGGGGAGATGGAGAAAAATGGTAGGTAACAGAATCATCTGGGGAGCTATTTCAAAACCCAACCCAACCCATGTGTACCTTCTCCCCAGAGTGAATCAGTAGATTGGGAAGCACCGAGGACTCTGCGATTGGTGAGTCCCCAGGTGGTTCTTATAGACCCTCTAGTAAAGAAGTTGCTCAGAAGAGTGCTGGCGCGACTGAGCGCTGAGCAAGCGTTCAGAGTGAACCAGAAGCTGTGGCATCGTGTGGGACAAGCCGTGGCACCGAGAGACTAAACCGCTGCTCCTTTGGGTCAGAATGTCTGTCACCGGCTATCTAAGCTCCACTCATCCTTCAAGGCGCTGTTGCATGGCTGTGGCTTTGCACGGCTGCCTTGGCTGTCATTGTCCACCCTCTTGGTGGAAAGGAGGAGACTGTGTCTTTTCCCTCTTCGTGTTCTGGGGCAAGCTTGGGCGTGGCACTGAGCAGGTGCCCTGGGGAGGTATGCTGCATTTGTGGCTCCTAGGCTTCTCGCTTTGTATTTCCTAGTTCTTGCCTTTTTGCTGTTCTTTCTTCCCAGAACTTGGCAGGATCCCTGGTTCTTAACCCTTCCGCCCTGGCTGCCTGTCAGAATCCTCTGGGGAGCTTTTAAAAAATCCTGATGCCCAAGCTCACTCCCAATTAAATCAGAATGTCTGAGGTCGGGGGAGGATGGGAGCACCAGTGTGGTCTCCAAGGCCCGCAGTGATTCTGATGTGCCCCTCAGGTGAGACCCGCTGCTGGGGGAAGCCTCAGGGCCCTTCATAGGGTTTCATTTTCACGGTCAGGAACGCCAAACAGCCGACTAGGCAGCGCACAGTCTATAACAGCGTTCTTTTTCTGCGGTAGAGCTCTAGAATCTGCCAACGTTCTGAGCCTTCAGCGTTCCAGAGGCCATGACACTGCTTCTGAAAGAAGTGCTAGCCCACTGGGCTGCTTCTGCATTCGCACAAATATGTAAAATAACAATTAGGAACCAAGTGAGTCACAGAAGAAGCAATAGAACTCTGCTTCATGAGGTCTGGGAAAGTCAGGCAAGGAAACGGTGCTTTAGGGATGCCTCTTGGGTAATTGCACAGAGACTGAGCGTTACCTCCCTGGTTTCAGGCAGGAAGTGTCCAGCAGAGAAAACCATGAGAACCGGAAATGGATCAACAAGATCTTGCATGACTGACTCCAGACCCACAGGCTTGAGAACACCCCTTCCACTTTCTTCGGGCCAAATAAGTGGATATGGAGTTGAATTCAACCAAGGGGCATTTCCGTGGCTCTAAGCACTTTCTGTCTTCTTGAGGGGACCAGGCCTCATCTCTACCCTCACCGGACACCACAGAGCCTGCAGTCTGCTTAGGGGAATTCCTTTCTTTGTTAAGGGGCATTCAAACAATGGAGGGCAAAGTTCTCTTGTTGGCCTTGTGGTTCTCAAATTTTGTTTTATGTTAGAATCACCTGGGGAGCTTTGAAAAATCCTAATAGCAAGGACTTCTGGTTCTGCCAAGATGGAGAAGCCTTATTCTGTCAGGTCCTCCCTCTTACAACTAAAATCCCCGGGACATTGGCAAAAATGCTCTCCTTGACCAAACTCTAGCCAGGCTCCTCTGAACCCCTTCTCAGGTAGGCCTCAACCTTGACCCATAAAGACTTGAACAAAGACTAACATAGTGTCTAACAGCTCAAGGCTACATCCCTAGAATGACTCTATCACCCTTAAAGTGACTGCCTGAGAAACACAAAGATGCCAAAAGAATTTCTTGTTTGTTCTGGCCAACACCGGAAGGAAGATGGGGTCCCTGTCTCCTGGTGTCCATGGGAGGGGAGGAGCCTACCTACTTCCTGCTGTTCATGATTTTTCCCTTCCCTGACTCTAGTGAGCCTCTGCTCACGCCACCCCCAGGCCTCATTCTCCCTTTAAAATGCCCAGTCACCTCTATAAAGTGAAGTTGAACTCCCTTCCCTGCTGTAGTGGTATTTTACTGGTTAAAACCTATCCTTACCACTTTAACTAGTATCCAGCTTTATCTTTGACTAGTGGCCCAGTGCATGAAATTCGTGCACGGGGCGGGTGGGGGGAGTGTCCCTCAGCCCGGCCTGCACCCTCTCCAATCTGGGACCCCTCAGGAATCTGGCCTAAACTGGCAGTCGGACATCCCTCTTGCAATCTGGGACCGCTGGCTCCTAATCGCTCACCTGCCTCCCTGCCTGATCGTCCCTAACCACTCTGCATGCCGGCCTTCTCGCCCCCAACTGCCCCCCCCCCCAGCCTGCTAGCCCCCAACTGCTCCCCACTGCTGGCCTGCTTGCCCCCATCTCCCCCCCCTCCACCAGCCTGATTGCCCCAACTGCCGCCCCCGCCAGCCTTCTTGCCCCCAATTAACCCCCCCCCCTGTTGGCCTGCTTGCCCCCAACTGCCCCTCCACTGGCCTGATCACCCCCAATTGCCCTCCCCTCCTGGCCTGATCACCCTTAACCACCTCTGCCTCAGCCCTGCCACCATGGCTTTGTCCAGAAGGATGTCCGGAAGGTCTCCCAGTCTAATTAGCATATTACCCTTTTATTAGTATAGATAACCCAACAGGTAAGCGTGAGAAAACTCTACAAAGTGAAAGATGTGCTCAGAGCAAGTTGTCATAACCTTTAGAAATTAATTATATTAACTGTATTTTTTTAATTTTTTTGTAAGACTCCCAAGTGCCAGAGCATCAAGAGCACAAAAAATAAGAAAATATAGTTAGTATAATTGACCCTGCACTGGATGGATGTCAAAACGAACACAGAACCTAAGGAAACACAGAATAGGTTTTCATGGGGCTGATGGTGGAGTTGCTCTCCCATCCCGCCCTCCCACTCCATGGAAGTAGGTGCCATGCTCAGATTCCCCCAGTGGGTAGTTTTGGGGGGTCAGAGTCAAGCTGTGCCCCCATGCCCACCCAGCAGCAACAAGGCAGAGTAAAGGGATGAGAGATGGGGCTAATTGGCACTTTCCTCCCTCTTCCTCACCACTGGGGACAGTGGGGCTCAGTGAGGAGCTAATCTTCTCCTCACTTGGAGGCAAGTAATTTGTGGATATCAACAATCAGATTTAAAGTTTATATGGAAAATTAAAAGACCCAGAGTAGCCAACACAACACTAAAGAAGTTGGAAGACTGACACTCTATGACTTAAAGACTTACTGTGAAGCTATAATAAATAAGACAGTGTGGTATTGGTGAAAGAATATTCAGTAGAGAGAGCTCCAAGATAGACCCACACAAATGTAATCAATTGATTGTTGACAAAAGAGTAAAGGCAATTCAATCGAGAAAGGATAATCTTTTTAATAAATGGAGTTCGAACAATTGGAAATCCTTTTGCAAAAAATTAAACCTAGACTCAGGCTTTATCTTTCACTCATTAACTCAAAATGGATCATTGACCTAAATTTAGAATGCAAAACTATAAGACTTCTAGAACATAACACAGGAGAAAAATGATAACTTGGACTGAATTAAAATGAAAAACTTCTGCTTCATGAAAGACACTATTAAGAGAATGAAAAGACAAGCCACAGAATGGGAAAAAATATTTGCAAAACACATCTGATAAAGGATTTGTATCCAAAGAACTCTTAAACTCAACAATAATAAAACAAACAACACCAGTTTAAAAACAGGCAAAAGATCTGAACAAACTTTTCACCCAAGAAGAATACAGATGGCAAATAAGCATATAAAAAATGCTCATCCTGCCCTAACCGGTTTGGCTCAGTGGATAGAGTGTCAGCCCGTGGACTGAAGAGTCCTGGGTTTGATTCTGGTCAAGAGCATACACCTTCGTTGTGGGCTTGTCCCCAGTGGGATCATGTGGGAGGCGGCTGATCGATGTTTCTCTCATTGTTTGTAACACTCTATCCTTCTCCCTTCCTCTCTGTAAAATCAATAAAATATGTTTTAAAAAATGCTCATCCTGCATAAAAGATGCAAAATGCTACATCCACGCTGAAAGGGAATTTGGAAGGTTATTTATTTTAATTTTACCAAGTTAAACATATTCTTACCACGTGATCCAACAATCACACGCCTACATATTTACACATTTGAGTTGAAACTTATGTCCACATAAAAACCTACACACGAATGTTTATAGCAATTCTGTTCATAAAACTGGAAGCAACTGAGATATTCTTAAATAGGTAAATGGGTAAATGGTGGTACATCTGTACAATGGAACATTATTCACAGATAAAAACTATAGACTTGAGTTAATGTGTCAGTACTGGTTTATTAATAATAACAAATGCGCCGCACTAATGCAAGATGTCAGTATTAAGGGAAACACATAATGGGCACAGGAGAAATGAATGAGAAGGGCAGAGCTGTCTTTTCCCTGCAGTGTCTGCTGAAGAGTTCCAGACAAAGAGCAGACAGGAAAGGTCCTGGGCAGCTGGGAACTGGAACAGGGAGTCTGGAAAATGATCTGGTCAGAGTTTTTTGAAATGAGAAAACAGAGGCCTAGGGTCGGGAAGTGACCTGCCCAAGTACATAGCTGGTGACTGGAGGAGCTGAGACCATTGGGAGATGTCCCAACATCTGGTCCTGCACCCCCTCCGTACCATTGGAACTGCTAGTTCAGCTACGTGCAGTGGGGCACATCCAGAGCACTTGCACTGTGTGCTCTTTAATCCTTTAAGACTCATTTAAAGAGGAACAGACTACTCTGCAGATGCCAGTGATCTGGCAGGAGCACACTCCTTGCAGGAACAATGTTATTGTGCTCCCTCTGCAAAGATCAGGGATGCGTCATCCCTCGTATCAGCCAAGCCATATGGGCATATCTCTCTCTCCTGATACTGGGGGTGAAGGGGGGAAGTCCCCCCACATCAAATCCATATCTTCAGAAGAGACGGCTGGTACTCATGGAAGAGCTCCCTTTTGGGGCCCAGCTTTTCCATTAGCATTAGGAAGCCCAAGTGGCCAATTACTATATATCTCTCCAGCAGGTCTGATGGCACAGATGTCTTCCCCCCAACCAAGGCCCAATTTAGTAAATGGCAAAGGCTTACAGCTAGACGAAGAACAAGCCAAGCCTTCCTGTTGAAGACGAGGAAAGCGGAAGGAAGGCTATGGCAGAGAATGCCAGCTCTCCAGCAAAACATTTCCTTGATAGGATTTATGTGTGGACAGGTGGTGACTATACGTACCCGCCTCCCTTGTAGCTAAGTGTGGCCATGTGACTAAATTCAGGCCAACGATATGTGAATGGAAGTGCTATGTGCACCTTCTGGGTGATCTGCAATTTAAAGGAAGATGTCTTTAAAGGGAGCAGCTATGCCTTTCCTCTTCCCTTGAGCTGTAACATGGATGTTCCTGTGACCCAGCCTTAACCAAGCAGACAAGGAGAATGCCCTGGGTGATGGCAATACAATCATTGGAAGGAGCCAGGATTCCTGAATGGCTGCACCAACCTGGACCTCGAGCCATGAGTGACAGAAACAAATCTCCATGGTGTTTAAACTACGTGCTATATTTTGGGGGATCTTTTGGGTATAGAAGCTTTACTCTGACTTATAATGAGGAGAGCACAATAGGAAGTGGATGGTATTTTGAGCAAAACTGGAAGGACTGTAGGGCAGAGCAGGTATAAAATCCCATTCTTTGGGAGAATGAGCTGTTCTCTATCCCTTTTCCTTTTCTGACAGTTTCCTAAGAGAGCAAGTCAGCTTTCTCATATAACCCTATAATAATCCTGTGAACAGGGTTTTCTCCCATTTTACAGTTGAGAAAACTGAGACTGAGAATGAGGAAGTCATTTGCCCAAGTTCGCACAGTTAGTAAGTGATGAGACTATGATTAGATCGCAGGTCTCTGAGACTCCAGAGTCTGGATGCTTTGCTCTTTGGCACGCTGCCCCTCCCAATAAGCCATATGTTTCTGAGAATAAGTGTTTTCTATGCCTTGGTGGTTTATAAGACATTAGTCTTATAAACAGAAAGGCCTTGATTGTTTCCTACAGGTAGAGGCTGGCAGGAAGCTATAATTTCAGGTTGTACCCAATTTATAAATGACCAGTGATCTGACAATTCACTTACATTCCTGTTGTTTGGAACTCAGGCCATGTTTTTCATAGAATCAATATGATTCACGGTGACACCTGCCCAGGCTAACTCCCAGTCACCTCTGTAACTCTTAGCCTGAGGTCTGGGTCTATGGAGGAAGGCAAGAGTCAGGGTAGAGATTGTGATTCTTGATCACCGGATACCCCTATGCTTCTAGCCTGCCTTGCCTCTAAAGTGTCACCTTCCCTACTTCTCAACCAAATCCCCCAACTCCTCTAGCTCATTTCACATAGAAATAAATAAATCAGTGTGATCAATCTAATTTACACTAACATGATTGTTATCTAAGAAAATCTATGCCATTCACTATGGTGGACTTAGAAAAATGTGCTATTTAGCGCATTTTATTGCAGTGCAATTGTTGTCTACAAGCATACTTGGATCTGGCCAGGGAATGTTTTATTGACCACAGTTAACTATTTCTTAATATATATATTTGTATTGATTTCAGAGAGGAAGGGAGAGGAAGAGAGAGATAGAAACATCAATGATGAAAGAGAATAATTGGTTGGTTGCCTCCTGTTCTCCCTCCCCGGGAATCGAGCCCCCAACCGGGGCATATGCCCTAATGGGAAATCGAACCATGACCTCCTGGTTCATAGGTCAACGCTCAACCACTGAGCCATGCCGGTCAGGTTTGAGGAGCTAAATTTTAAATTTATTTAATTTGAATTACTTAAATTCAATTTTGCATAGCCACATGTGACTAGCAGCTAGTGTTTTAAATAATGCAGCTCTAGAAGGAGGGTGGAATGGAGGTTGAATGAGCCCATCCATAGTAGCCAGAACACTGATTGTAATCCTCTTAAATAGCTGTGGAGGATAACCCTCATGGCCTCTGTATCCTCACCTGTAAAATGAGGAGAACCACTTCAAAGGATGTTACAATAAAGTAGCTTGGAAACAGCTTATGGTTAGCAATAAACTCAGGTCTATGAATACCAAGGGGGGCTAGGATGGATAAATATACTAAAAACTAGGGTCTGGTACAGTACTCTTGACAACTCACAGACTAAGTGTACCTTTCCAAGGAGAAAGCTACTGATATGTGCTTGGCAGAACTTGGCTCTCTGGTCCAAACTTCTCTACTGAACCCCATATCAACATATCTATCTACTGAATGGCTTCACCTGGATGCCCAACAGTCACCTCAGATACAACACATTTATCCATCCACCCATCAGTCTACCCATCAGTCCATCTATCATTCCAAGTCTGTCCGTCCGTCCATCCATCCCTCCCTCCACCCATTCATCCAAACATCCACCTATATTTATTATATACTACCATAGCCAGGTAATGAGCTAGACACTTGGGGTATAGTGTTGAACAAAACAGATAATACCTCTCTATCAGAGCTTTAAGTTTAATAGGTAAGAGAGAAGTAATAGTGGAGTAAGTGGAAATACAGGTTGCTGTGGGACTTACTTGAAGAAACACCAGACCTATGCCTGGAGGGCCCATACTGTGTTAGAGAAGGCTTCTTGCTAGTCTACCTCACAGTTGCCATCCAAACAAATCTGGTATTTTTGGCTCTAATTGTTAAAATAATTGCTTTTCTATCTCTTCAGATATGGTTTTGTTTAGATCTTCTGAGCTCTGCCCCAGACTATTATCATACACTAGAGGCCCAGCGCATGAAATCGTGCACAGGTAGGGTCCCTAGGCCTAGCCTGTGATCAGGCCCATCTTCTGCCCACTCACCAGTCCCTGGTCCCACCCTGCCGTCACCGCCAGCCACCCAGTTCCCCTTGCCGGCCCCCCCACCACATAGTGATTGGTTGAGTGGTTGTTCTGGTCGTTACACTTATGGTCGCTGGTCTTTTATTATATAGGATTATTTCTACATTATGTAAAAGGATTTTTAAAAGGACACCAAAACTGCATGTTGGTCAAAAATTTAGACAATTAGGTCTAAAATTTCAAAGTCTCACTAATCTCTTAAGAAAATATTCTGAATAGCTCTTATATTTTGACTATTTACCATGAACCAGGCATTTAACATACTATCTCATGTAATCCCTAGAACATTTCTAGGAAATGGGTATTATTCTCATTTTTATGTGAAGAAATCATCTCAAAAAATCTAGGAAATGTCCAAGTTCAAACACTAAGTGGGTTCAAACCATAATCTTTTTCTACAATGTTTCTGCCCTTTCCTCACATTCTTCTACATCTTTTTTGTTGCTGTTAATCCTCATCCAAGGATATTTTTTTACCATTGATTTTTTAGAGAGAGTAGAAGGGAAGAAGGAAGGAGGAGGGAGAGAGAAAGAGGAACATTGATGTGAGAGGGACACATCAATTGGTTGCCTTCCACACACTCCCCTACCAGAATTGAACCTGCGATCCTTCTAACCACTTAGAAACATTGGTCAGGGCCCTTCTATATCTTGAGAGAAGAAGTAAGTCATTATTGTCCCCAAAAGTGTTAGAAGTGAGACTTAAGAATAATTTATTTACTTTTGAATTTTGAACTGTATAAGTGTTTTATATGTTTTGAAAAATAAAATCAACAGGGAAAATAAAGCTAACCCTAAAACTGAAACTAATAATCTTAGCTCTATCAAATTGGTTACATAGCCACACAGACAAAATAATTATTTCAAGTTATTTTGGAACACGTTCTTCTGGTATACATTCTTGGTAGGGTAGAGTCCAAGGGAAAAAAGAATTGCAAGTAATTTCAGTCTTCACTCAGTACTTTTATTATTAGGAGTAATAATTGCATTATACTTTTTAAAAGTACTTTATATATTAAGATAGATTAAGAACAATAATGTTATTAAGATCCAAAATTTGCATTGTGAGAAAAATATGATACATACAAAAATCAGTTATGTAATCTATATATATATATATATATAAAAGGCTAATATGCAAAGTGTCTCCTGGGGAGTTCGACTGGGAGACCGGGAGTTCGATATCTCGCTATGATGCGTGCTGACCATCAGGGGGTGGTGTGGGACGAAGGAAGGCCCTGGCCAGCAGCCGGAAGGCCCAGATCGGCCCTGACTGCTGGCCAGGCCTAGGGACTCTACTCGTTCACAAATTTCATGCACCGGGTCTCTAGTGTTAACATAAAAACATTCAATCCTGTAAAGAATTTTTGTGAGTTTGAGCCAATCTGTCAACAATTGCCCGGGAAGCAGAACCTCAACGAATTGAGATAACGCTTCAGAAAATGTCAGGTTACATCTATATTTATATATTGCAATCAATGGAAGGGATGTAGCTTATATGAAATCTATTGGTGATAGACTAGAGAGGCAGGAGAAAGCAAAGTGGGGGAAACCCCTGGGATTGGATAAAAAGTAAAATGAAAGACACATACTTAGGTGGGTGCAGGAACAATTAATATAATAACAATGAATTTGTGGTATCTGTCCTGGAGCCCAGGCACATTGGGTTGTGCCCCAAGGGGTCCAGAAAAAGGGAAGTTATAAGTTACCCAGATATTTCAAGGGTATGTTATTATAGATGCAAAAATACAGATAGGCTCAGTTAAGGTAAAGGTTGACCTTGTCAGTGAAGATACCAGCCTAGGACATAACTACCCACCAGAACTGCTTTTAATTAAAGTTTCATTTCAGACCATCCTTTGTGGTTCCTTTAGGTCTCTGAGTTTGCAAGACCACCATGCAGGCTTTCCCTGAGCTTGTCAGGTTAGCATGTGGCCCCTTCATCCACAAAGGTAGAAGTGAGTCAGCTGGGCTGGTAGGCTCAGGAAACAAGTTACAGAGGCAAAAAGAGCCCTTGGAGCTTAGCAGAGAGAAAGGCAAAGGTAACCCCCTGGGGGGGAGGGGGGGTGGGGAGAGGCGTGTTGTGTCCCTGAGAAGGAGAGCGCTAATTTATTATTTTTACTGTCTCTGTTTACTGAAAGGACTTAAAACCAACAAAATTCCAGTAGCACTGTCAACTATCCCTTTGACAGTTTGCTGCCAGTTCTGACCAAGTCTGGTCCTATGGGTGGGAGGGGATTGGGTGCCCTGGGCCAAGACTGTTTTGGGGAAGGAAATAGTTCAGTGCTTAATTCAGCAGTGAGAAACTTTAAAGTTGTCAGGGGTGAGGCCGTCACCCCTCTCACAACATCATTTGTAAAGGCTACGTTGCTCACAAGTGCTTTTATGTGCAAGTGGACTCTTTTGAGTGAATGTGCAGGTGGGGTGGTGTCGTGTGTCTGGTTTGACGCAAGGCAGAAACCTGGACTTGGGAACAGAGGAGATCCTGAGAAAGCAAATCCCTGGGAATTAGCAAAAATTCCTGGAAGAACTTCATTTTCAAAGGCGATAGAATTGGTAGGATCACAGCTGAAGTGACCAAGGGGGTAATGAGCAACTCAGTATCTGGGCTGTAGGAGGAATGACTACAAAAACAGCACTATTATTTATGATAATGGTGTAGAAAGGATAGAATTAGAAAATACTAAGGCCCAGAGAAGGATGGAAGGATCTGGAAGGCCCAGGAAGGCATGCAGGGCTCTGCTTAGCTAGAAGCTGTGAGGAGGGATTGTGGGTTCAGCCTCTTCTTTCAGGGCCTTCTCCGTGAGGGGGTCCTGGTACCCTAGTGGACAGGGCAGCTTCTCAGTTCTCAGCTGTCAGAGGCTGATACCCACACGCTCTGCAGATAAACTCTGCTCTCAGGTGTAGCTCAGTGAGTCTGGGACACTAGTTCCATTTGATACTTTGTGGGTCGTATGGGGTTCCTGTTTCTGACCCTATTTACAGAGGAGTAAAATTTTACCAATAGTTGAGAAAAATAGGCACACGAAATAGGTGGATTTCCATAGACATCAACCTATCTTCTTCTTCCTACTTTACTAATTCACTTATGTTGACACAAAGAGCCACCTGAGATGGGACCGACCTCTCTGGAAAGATTAGAATGCCATCAAGGAGAACAGGCAAGCATGGGAGTGGGAAATGGGACTATTTGAAGTTCACAGTCCCTCTCTCTGGGTTTGGTAGAGGGCTCCATGAGAAAATCCTGATCACAGTGAGTCACAGACCATGCGCTGCATTATTAAGAGAGTTCAGGATACTCGTAGGAGGACAGAATCCCTCAACTTAATTCATCAGTCACAGCATCAGTTCACATGGCTCTGGGCCAAGGTGTCTCCTATCCCTGTGTTAGGGCTGATATGGAGAACAATGCTCTGAGCCTTTGAAAGCCTCCACTCAGGTGCTGGAGCCGAGCTCCGTCAATGAGCATGACATACAGAGAGCCCTCCTTCAAGTTCTCCAAGAAGGAAAAATAGGCAATATCTATATCCACTTTAAAGTGAATAACAAGGATGGATCACAGAGCCCCATTAATTCGATATAGAAAATCAGATGATTTATGAATAAAGAATGTCCACTGGTGCCTGTAGAAAAGACCGAGAAAATACAGTCCTGGCCACTCACTCTAGTCTCTTAAGTACAGAGCCCAAAACAGGAACAAAAGTGCAATATTAAAAAGTAAGGTTTGGGCCCGGCCAGTGTAGCTCAGTGGTTGAGTGTCGAACTATGAACCAGGAGGTCGTGTTTCCATCCCGATCAGGGCACATGCCTGGGTTTCAGACTCGATCCCCAGTAGGGGGCGTGCAAGAGGCAGCCGATCAATGATTCTCATCATTGATGTTTCTCTCTTTCTTTCCCTCTCCCTTCCTCCCTGAAATCAATAAAAATAGAAACATTTTTTTTTTTTTAAGGTAAGATTTTGTCTGCTCAGACCTGGGCTACCCAAAAGGTTCGACCTCAATCTCCCTTTTCCATGAGGGCTAAGGTCCACAATCTCTGAGGATGTCAGTTCCTAGAGCAAGTCCGTTAGAAAACAGAGCTCTCAGAGGGGTGGCTCACAGGGAGGATTCAGATTCCCTCTTGTGTCCAGTGTCCATCCCAATAAAAGGATGAAGCTGGGCCACGCTGGTGGCAGTGCGGGATGTATTGGAACCACTATTGGTTTTGGAGGCACAGCTCCCGGGTTGTGAGTTTGGACTAGCTGTTGAACTTGGGTCAGAGAGAGATAGGATATAAGAAGAAAGAGAAGGGTTCAACCCTCCATTGCTGGCTTTGAAGGTGAAGGATAGGGGCCACAGGCCAAGGAATGTAGAAGCCTCTAGAAGCTGGGAATGGTTCTTCGTTGATGGAAAGCAAGGAAATGGAGTCTCAGGGCTACAACCACAAGGAATTGAATTCTGCCAACAACCCAATGAACAGGAAACAGGTGATTGCCTAAGGCTTCCAGAAAGTCGTGCAGCCTGCCAACACCGTGATTAGTGAGACCTATACTGAACTCCTGACCCACAGATTTGTAAGATAACACATTGGTGTTGTTTTAAGTCACTGCGTTGGAACCCCAATGCTCAGGTTCCCCTTCTGCGGCCACACCTGGCCTCCATACCTCACAGGATTGTTGTGAGGATCAAATGAGATAATGTCTGTGAAAGGCCGAACTACTCCTGTCCTGGACTATCTTGGATACTGATTTTGGTGCTTTCAGAGTCTTAGTATCTAAGTCTCCCCAAAGGACATTCCACTCAGGCTCCTACGACATCCCTTTGCTCCTGTCTCACCAGGAGGGGCCCAGGCTCTGGGGTTCCTGGTTGGAGAGGTTGGCTAAAAGACCCAGGTGTAGCACAGGACAAGCTCTCCCATCAAGCAGGAGATGAGACGAGTCTGTCTCCCCTCTTTCCCATGCCCCTCGCCCTGGGATGGCTTGACCCCGGGGAGGAAGCCTGTGGGACAGGGATGTGAAAGAAAGCCTTGGTGGGAGGAATTAGGGAAGCATTGTGAGGTCTAGGATGCGGGGACACTGTGTTTCCAGCTCTGTCAGGCCCCCAGCTCTGCCTTCTTGGCTTTAGCTTATCCTCTTCTGAAGCCGCTATAGGCAGCTGGTGGCAACCGTTTTGTCAAGGTCCCCGCTGTGCGCTGCGTGACACCTGGCTGTGGAAGCCGACCTCCTCCCGGGTGGGGCGCCCATGGGAGATGCCGCTGTCTGAGAGCCATGGCTCCCGCCTTCCTCTGAGGGGGCAGCCTCTCTCTGACCCTCAGAAGACCCATAACCATCCCCTCTCTCAGCCCCTGTACCTGTGGCTCCCACCTTCTCACTAGATTTTGTGGACGCCCGAAACACTGGCTTCTGCCTTCCCCGGGGACTCTGCAGGGGCGTGTTTACCTCTGTGGCCTCTGGGCCCCAGAACCCCACGGGCCCATCTGCCTTCCCTGAACCCTGTCTCCTTTCCTCTCAGTTGTGTCCTGTTTTCTCAAAGCACCTCCGTTCACCCCCATCACTGGCTTCCCTTCTGTGATGATTTGGTTGGAAGTGCTAAATTTCACAGAAGGTTTCTGAGCGTGGTTTTGTTTAGGACCAAAACCTTTCTTTCTGTGTGTGACATGATAAGGGGGGTTTTGGAATTCTGATATCT